>NC_053435.1:6209340-6809340 GCF_007990345.1 Gossypium hirsutum | reverse complement strand
TTGTATTATCTAGAAATTTCCAGAGTAATATGGAAAACTTCGTTTGTAAAGATATTTAGTTCATCAATCATTATTTCTATGCAACACACTTTATGAATAATAGAGGACGAATAAATAGATCCAGAGGATAATTAAATTTGAATGAATTTGTCCAAAAATACAAAGGAAATTAATCTGATAGCTTATCTTTGAGAAGAAAGAGAATCTAAAGATAGCAAGCAGGACAAAAGTTAGATGCCCTAGATATCGCCGCTTGAGCGTCTATACACCAACTCCATAAAGACTTTTTTTTTTGAGTTCAACATGTGTTTAAAAGATCCAAAGTAATTCGTTGATGCCTCGATATGTAACATACTTCACTTCTCGTCGAATCCGGTATAACAAGGTCACTGCATGACTTTCCAAATTTGAGCTGCCCTTTTGGGTTTTCAACTCAAAACTCCTTTGGTCTCAAGGCGCCCTTTGCGGGTTTTCACCTTGGCCTCTCCATTTTTTTTTCTTTTTTCTCTTTTTTCTTTTTTTTCTTTTTTTCTTTTTTTTGAAATAGAAGTCCCAAAGTGCCCTTTGCGGGTTTTCACCTTGGCTTCCCTTCTCTTTCAGACAAAGTACTCCTTGACCGAGTCCGAATTCATTGGATCAGATAAATTCTTCCTATCCATTTCTTGTCAAAATCAGTGCACCTCTAGAGAAAGCCCTCTTCGCAACATATGGCCCTTCCCAATTCGACATCCTTTTGCATGGGAAGGATCTCTTTCAGCACAAGGTTTCCTTTATGAAATCCTTTTGGACGAACCTTCTTTGTCATAAGTCTGTGTCATCCATTCTTGGTACGTTTGCTTAAGATGAATACTTTCAAGTTAAGTTTAGTAGAGTTATTAAATTCTTGACTCCATCAAAGCTTGGAGGAAAAATCTTGATTCATAAACCTATGAAAGAGATTGCCCTAGCAGTATTCCTGGCTGTTGTTTTCAAACCTTACAAAAAGATGGTTCAATGATTCTCAGCAGACAAGAATGAAGTTGCTGACTTTATCCTTCAACCTGGAAAGCTGAGGTACAGAGATTACTCTTGGAGCATACATCCCACCATGACTCGATGATGTTTCTGAAGCATCCCTAATCTTCATAAATTTCCCCCAACGGTAAAGCTGCAAAATGAGCGTAGCAAATAGGAGCCATAACAAATATGGCTGTGGTGATACATATAGGATAGAGAATGAACAAACTCTTGCAGATCATCAGCTGAAAACCCAGCCTGGTCTAAGAGAACATGATAGTGGGTCTGCCTCGTAATTCCAATCATTCCAGCATGGGTACCAAGGTAAAAATCATTGTTCTTTGGATGTCATACTTTGTTGTCAATGACAGTACCATGTAGCACATTTTCAGGAGATCCCTGCTGAAAAAACTTGGTATAATGATTTTTCGTACAACAATAACCACAATCTTTAGGGTTCCACTTCTCGTCAAGGAACTTGCAAGCCTCAATAACTTGATCAAAACTTGATTGAATTGAGACTCGCTAACCCCATCCCTGAAAATAATGATTTGATCAGGTTTCCTCTTCCCTAAACTTGTATAGAAGTCTAGGAGAGCTTTCTTCATGATACCGTCATCCACTTTGTCAGAAACTGGTTTTGATGAAAGAATCTACCATTTTAAGCTTCAGAGACTGTGTACGGCCTGATGCCCCATAGCTGGAAATCAATGGCCACCGCCTGGAGCTAACCATTGACGGCACATCAGACTGCTCGGGAAAGCCAAACAATGCACCCATTCCAAGGATGATGGTTGGAACCTTTGAAACAACTGGAATTAAAGATGTTTGCCCCAGCATAAGTATAGAGAGTAGGCGGTAGTTTCTTATGCCAATTTTTACCAGTCTCGGTCATCTTCTTTAATTTGTTTTTTTTCTTCTTTTTCTTTTCTTTTGGAAACCTTTGTTGTACTGTGGTATGGCGTATCATCTTTGAAAAGACTGCAAACTTTTGGCATTGTGCAGTTATACATAATCTTTTTTTCTTTTTTTTTTTAAAAAAAATAGATGACTTTTAACTTTGTAATACTGGCATATGAAGCTATCTCCCCTCTTAATGGAGCAGTTGACGTCCACAAAGATGAGTCTTTGTCAGCTTGAAACTTTTGACGAGCTCGGGCCCATAACATACATGCCCCATAAGTCTTGACTCCCTTAAATTTGGCATTCATTGTACAACTGATGCGATCCCTTTTCATGGTGGACCAACAGTGCCCCAAAACCTCATGTTTATTCTGGCAATTGCAAATCCTCCTGCATGTGTTTTTGGACCACATTTTTGAATTCCCATAATAGTCTCAACAATGTCTTGTCTTGTCTCCTCAACTAATTCCAATTTCGCAATCTTTCCTTCCTCTAAGGCTATATTTCCGACCACCACTTCATGGGGTATAAACCATTTTCAACAAATTCAGAAACAAGTCACAATTTTTGTCACCTTCAAAGTATTGAGATTCCTCTAAACACATATCGCACTCAAAAGGAACTCTGAATCTGTAGTATCGTTGCCCGTGTCATTGATATCTAGGGATCTATGATAGGCACACAAAAGAATATACAAAGAATAAATGAATTCAAGAATGACTATTTACATGAAATGAAAATTTATAAAGAATGCCAAAGGTCAAAAGAATCAGAATGAAAGAGTATTTACTCGGATAAATAATAAAAGTATGTTTTATTAAAAATAAAAATGTCTGAACATGAGCCCACTTCTCAAAAGAAATCTCATTACTCCTAGGCTTTAGAGCAATAAGAGTGTTCTGAATATTACTCCGTAAAATTCCTAAAGATTACAGGAAGTTCTTCTGCAGTCCAATTGTTTAAAGAACTTCCCGGTTCGTAAGGGCGAATGCCCTCAAGGTTTCTTTGTTCAGTCCCTTCCTCATTGATGATTTTCATTTCCAAACACCCCCTTCTCCGGGTAAGCTATCCCTCGTAACATAAAAGTCAGGGATATGTAAGGGAACGTCATTAATTCCCATTCAACTTCTTTTTCACTCAGCCATAACCCTCTTCTCTCTTTCTCTTTTTCTTTCTCTTTTTGATAACTTTAACTAATTAGAGTCTTTTTATAATTTTGAATGCAAATGATGCGATGAGATGCTTATTGCTGCAAATGCATGAATGCAAAAGGATATCGATTCTGATTCAGTTTCATTTTAGAAAACATTATTTAAGGAACAAAAATCTTTTCATAAAACGAATTACAAATACGCTTTCGCCTGTAGGCCCAGAGTCTTAACCCTATCTAATAACAAAGCTAACTTTCGACCACGATCTGACTGTAGCTCATATTGGTGCTCAACGTGCTTGCCCTTTCTACCAGTATCTGTAAATGATCAGCTATCTCTTGAATTTGAATTACGGCTTCACCTATGAAGTAAGCTCTACAGCCAAAGACACCTCCTCTAATGTCTGTGAAGTTGCTCTGATTACCTTGAAAGAAAGATTGGCGAACAAGTAGGCATTCCAGCTTCGCAGCATACTGCCTTAAAATGATATCAAACATCCTCAGTGCTTCTTGAAAGTCTTTAAATTTCTGCCTCCATAGAACATTTCGAATTACTTGCATGGTTATCTTCACAGCATAGCTAATCTCCACTTTAAAGGTCTTTAAACGATACGATCTTCTTTAATCTCTTTCTTTCATGCTCATTTAGGCTATCCCAGCCATCAGGGCTTGCATTTCCATTATTTCTGATAAGTACAACATCCTAAAGTACCACAGTAAATTCCAGTTTGTTGTTTGGTAGCAGTCCTATAGTAAGTGAGCCTTTCTATCATCATAAGCAAAATTCTTTCCATCCAATTCAATTTTGTAAGTCTTAAACCCTTACCATCCACAAGGCGACTATCTTCATCTGTAATGGTAGAAGTGTCCATCAGTACTCCCCATGTTCACCTTGAATTGTTCATCTATCTTCATGTCAAGCAAATACTGCAATTCCCCATAACTGTTGTAGAACAACTGTTTGGCTTCGTTACTCCATTAATCCCATATTTCCTTTAACTCTTGGAGGTTATTTTGCATCACACTAATGAGAGTGTAGTCCCATAATTCTGATGTGTATCCTTCGATGACACTATTTCCTTTTTCTATCTGGGTTTTCTCTGACCAAGCACAAATGAAAGAGTTGTCCTCCACTTTATTAAGATATTTGTTCCCCATTACAAAAATTTCTAACTCAGAAATCGAACCTTGAATTGACACCTTTTAATGATAAATGACATGCAATGATATCAAAAATAGAAAAACAAGTCAGTGTCACATATATAAAAAAAATATAATAAATAAGAACTTATAAAGGTAGGCACTAAAGGTCATCATCATACTACCTGGGGCAAGCACTTAAAGTTCACTATATGTAGTTCGGTTCTAAAGCAAGGGTAACTGAACCAGCAGATTCCTCGATCTTCACCAATTATAGGCTCATATGGACCAAGTTCGGGTCAGGGGGACACATTTCCCTATGGCCATGCGGAGATGAAAATCTCACGAAGACATAGGTACGGATGTATCCCTGAAGCAATCCACCAGCCCATGCGGAGGTGAAAACCTCACGAAAGCATAGCTTCTCACTCCCACTTAAGGGTGTGACGACAACGGTCATGCAAATGCAATGTGTGCGTAAACAATAACAAACATATGCAACTAACACATGTAAAAATGGCATATTTTAAAAATTTTCCAAATTTCTGACATTAAGACAGAAAATAATCAATTTTCGGCTTGACTCTCTTATAGGTCCCCAGCGGAGTCGCCAAGCTGTCGAAACCATTTTTAAAGGGGTTTGAAAAACAGGGTTCGACTTTTTGAAAAATTAAAATGGGAGTCGCCACCAACCTTTTTAGGTGTGATTGGATCACCTTTATAAAACATTTTGGTCTACAAAATTCAAGAAAATAGGTTCGGGAGTCGGTTACGCACAAGGAAGGATTAGTACCCTCGTAATGCCCAAAATTGGTACCGAATTGATTATTTATTGTCTTAATGTCAAAAATTTGAAAGGATTTAAAAATAAGATCCTTTTTTTAAAACCAGAATTATTTAAGTTGAAAAATCGAGATTCTTTAGCTCCGAAAGAATACAAACATCATATCCAGCATGATAGGACACGATATTCTTAAACTCTCGTAATTGAAATCATCTCGTGATTTACAAAATCTATTTAGAAGGATACTTTAGGCATTTAGACAAACGGGAAATCGCAACCCAGCATGTTAGGGCGCTATTTCTCGAATTCCTAAATACGAAAAACATTGCCTCATTTTAGAAAAACTTTTGGATAAAATATGACAATGGAATATATATATTTTTTTAAAATAATGATTTGAATAAAATTTTTAAAAAAATAATTTACTAAGAGTAATACTAAAAAAATTATTAAAAAATGAAAGAGTTTGATATGATACTAAAATTATTTAAAAAATTAAAATATATATATAAAAAAAATCAGGGAAACATGGATTAAATCAAAATAAAAAGGGTTGAAAAACGAAGATGAACAAAGAATAAAATAAGAACAAACCATAGAAAATAAGAACGTAAGAGGGAGAGAAATTTGAGTGAAAGCTCTTAAAAATTTTTATTGTTTCCCAAAACTCAAGTGATTTACAATGAAGGGAGAGGCCTCTATTTATAGTTGAGCCTCCCCAAATCCAACGGTACAAATCAATTACATCAATGGTTAAGATTAAAGGATATCTACAAATTAAATCTCCAAGATTACAAGATCATATCTTCAAGATTGCATATCATATCTAAGATTGCATATCATATCTAAGATTGTATCATATCTAAGATTGCATATCATATCTAATATTGCATATCCTTAAAGATTATATTTCCATATGAGTCAAGCTTATAGATGGACCTTAAATCTTTTCAAGTAATGGGCCATTCCGATTGGGCCAAATTATATGTTTGTAATTTTGGACTGAACTTGAACTTCATTTTTTTTGGGTTTATTATTTTTGTTTTTGGACTTATTTCTCGGCCCGGGCAAAATTGAGTGTCTACAAATATGATTAATCATATATACATAGAATTCCATTTGTATCATTCATAATTTATATCACATTTCAAATAACTATCTTACCTTATTTTCATATAAGCATTGAACAAGCACATACCTGAACCTTTTAGCTCGATTACACATTCGAACATGACTTATCATTGCCCGTTCAACCGTTCGAAATTCAATAGGATACTTGGATAATCACACATATCGTACAATGCCAACATCCCAGACGAGGTCTTACTGTAATCACATATTGATGCCAATGTCCGAGACATGGTCTTACATGTAATCACATATCGATGCCAACGTCTCAAACATGGTCTTACACGTACACATATATCGGAATCACATATCTCATTTTAACCATGCTCTAAGTAAATGCCAAAATGCTTGTTTCATATATCAAACATTAATCATATCATTTCAATATTTATGCGTGTAGGCATATTAAAAAAAATAATCATAACATATCACTTAAAGACCAAACTTACCCATTCTTTTACTTCATGATATGCACATAAGTATATCAATTGAACCTTAAAAACCGATTCTCTAAAGGCCAACTTATACATTGCTTAATCATCAAACATAAATCATTTTTTACTAAAATATTAGCCAACTCAAAAATGTACTGTAGTAGCCCAAATTTGACCGGGCTCAAATAAAACAAAAGAAAATAAATAAATAAATAAATAAATATTTATTAAACAGTCCATTAAAAGTCCAGGTTACAAAACCCAAGCAATGGGGCCCAACGTCTAAACATAACAGACCGACCCAAACCCCACATCGGGCCCAAATTTTAAAACACGTTGCACAGCAGACCCCTAAAAACACTTGATCCATCTATCAGGCTAACCCAAATCTAAAAGCAACCCAAAAGGCCCAAATGACTTAAGAGAAATAAGAAACCCTAGGGATTCTTGAAGACTGCAGCGCCGCAGCATCTTCTGGAAGCCTCGGGGAGCATCTGTTCAACTCCCCAAATCGAGGCCATCAATGCACTGTTGACACGCCATTAATGCGCTGTCCAGAAGCTTGTCTCTCTTACGACTGTCCAGCTCTTGAATCAAGGTCCGATCGACTCTGTTCCAGTGACCTTTTCGCTGCCAAGATCATTGCCCCCGATTGTGCCACTATCGGCACTTCAGCATTCATCACGCCAGCGGCCCTTGTATCCCCGAGATCCTCGCTGTCACCTGTAGAAAAAGGAAAGAAATCAAAGCAAAATTGCAGCAAATAGATTAGAACAGGGTTTGGAAAGAAATCTTTCGATTTCTTTCCAAAATAGACAGTAGATTAAGGCTATAAAGCCTTTTCTCAAATTTGTAAAAAAGGGGGGACGAAAAAAAACGTACACACGCATAGAGAAAAAAAACACCAGAGAGATATACCAAAAATACTGTATACAGAATATTTTTGCAATCATACACCAAATATTTTTACAGGAAACAGAGGTGATATAGCTTTGCTTTTATTTTTTTCTCTTCTAAATAACATGCAAACATTATTAAAATAGATCAGGATAGAGTTTACCGTTGAAATCTCTTCATGAAGTCGAAACGTGTCGAATTTTGGCCGCCGTACATGACGGAGTTGACGGTGGCGCGTGAGCGTGCGCGAACCCCTGGACGGAGGTCCGGTGACACTCCGAGAGCCCCTCTCCAACTCTCTTTCAGAGAGTTTCTTTCCTTTTTAAAAAAAACAGACTTCAGAAATGATTTTTAAACTTAAAATTTGGCTTATATAGCTTAAACGGAATGGTGCCGTTTTGGTTTAATTCAATAAGCACAAAACGACATCGTTTTCAGACCAGGATCCGCGTGTTTTTGAAGATTGAGTTAATTACTCAATTGATCCTCCCACATTTTTTATATTTATAATTTCATTTTATTTATTTTTTAATTTAGCTCTAATGTTTTAATTTTGTTTCAAATTTAGTCCTCACAGTGATTTTAAAACAGTATTTGGGAAACGGTGTCATTTTGGGATTAGGGCTAAATTGCCTAGTGAGTCCTCTGAATTTAACGCGCATTTCAGTGAGGCTCAGAATTTTTATTATTTTGCAAATGAACCCCCAAATTCCTTAATTAAATTTAATTTTAATCCTTATATACCTTTAATTTAATTTATTTAAAATACTTTAAATGTATTTTTAATAAACATTAGTTATGTATATAATAATTATATTATTCTATTTCTATTATTTGTAACATTATATATAAATTTTATTATATGTTATATATTCTTATTATATTACTTATTTTATTATATTTTTATATGTAAAATATTTGTTACATTATTATTATTATTATACATATTTCATATTATATTTCATTATATTTATTTAATTTTTTCATTACATATATATTATCTATATTATTATCATGCATTATTAAATATTGTATTTTAATTATATATGTATATTTTTTAAATAATTACTCACTTTATTTTATATTTTAAATACGTATTAAATCTTTTATATATATTGTTATATTCTATTAAGTGCTAGTTGCATAATGTTATTAAGTGTTGTTCGTTTGATATATTTATGTTACTATATTATTATTATTATTTTTTATATTATTACCATATTTGATTTGTATATGTATTTATACGTCTAATTGTATATCATGCATCGTTTTTTTATTAATTATTACTTTGTATGTTCGTATGTTTTGCTTATCCATCTTCAATATATGCTATGTATATCTTAATATGTATGTTGTTATGTAACTAAGATTTGCTATATCTATGTATGTGTCTAGTATAGGACCTTTATATTATTGCTATCATATTATTTAAATGCATGTTTTAGCTACCTATTATTGTAATATGCTATCTTACATGTTATAATGTATATATATGGTTCTTCATGCATTAATTAAAAAACGAGATTCAAAAGTTTTCAAAAATAAAAAGGCAATGCTTGGTATTTGGAAACTTCAAGAAAGGTAGTGCCCTAACTTACTGGGTTGCGACTTTTCTCGTTGAGTTCGAATAGTCAAGCACCCTTATAAGTTTTTAAGGTTTTCAAAATACGAGCAACTGTCTTGGAATTTCAAAGCGTTGTGTCCTAACTTACTGGATATGGTGTTTTGTCGTTTTGAGATAGGGATTTTCAAAAAGGGCTAGCTTAGCTTCGAATGTCTTAAAAATATTGCTTCCTAACTTATTGGATGTAATATTTTGATTCTTTTGATACAAGTGAACCATAATTTTCAAAATTAAAATATTCTAAAGAGGATTGCATCTTAAAACTTTCAAATTTCCAACATTAAAGACATTTGATAATCAATTAGGTACCAATTTTTGGGCGTTACGAGAGTGCTAACCCTTCCTCGTACGTAACCGACTCCCGAATCCGTTTTCTCGACTTTCTTAGACCAAAATTAATGTTTTAAAACAAAACATTTTATAAGGTGATCCAATCACACTTACAAGGATTGGTGGCGACTCCCGTTTTTGTTTTTCTTAAAGTCGATTCCCATTTTCTAAAACTCGATTTAAAAATGGTTTCGACAGCTTGGCGACTCCGCTGGGGAATAATAAGAGAGTCAAGCCGTATAATTTGATTACCTTTTGTCTTAATGTCGAAAAATGGGAAAATTTTAAACTTTAATCCTCTTTGCATTACATGTGTTTGTATTATTGCATATGCTATATATTCTGATACGTATTGCATTTGCACGACCGTTGTGGTCACACTCTTAAGTGGGATTGAGAAACTATGCCTTCGTGAGGTTTTCGCCTCCGTGCAGGATAGTGGATCACTTTCGGGATACATCCGTACCTATGGTTTCGTGAGATTTTCATCTCCGTATAGCCATAGGGAAATGTATTCCCCTAAACTGAACTCGATTCAAATGAGCCTATAATGGGTGAGAATCGAGGAATCTATTGGTTCAAGTATCTCAAATTTAGAACTAAAACCTCATATAGAAAAACCGTAAAAGCTCAACTTAGTTAGAATTATACTTTAGATATTACCCTCACGTATCATTCTTGAGTTTATTAATATTATGTGATACTGACTGTTTCCTTTTTTCATTGCGTGTCATTTCACATTTAAAAGGTATCGATTCATGGTCAGTTTCTAAGTTAGAAAGTTTTATTCTGGAGAATAGACTTCTTGATAGAGTGGAGGGCAACGCTAACGTCCATAGATGGCCTGAGCAAACTCAGCTAAGAAAAGGAGATAGCATAACTGTGGGATATATGTCAGAGCTGTCAGACTACACTCGCATCAGTGTTACACAGAATAATCTGCAGGAGCTTAAGGCGATTTGGGATCAGTGGGGCAATGAGACCAAGCAATCATTCTATGGTAAGTACTGATATTTGCCCTATTTGGTTGATATTCAGGTTGATGAGAACTTGTTTCGAGCTCTCGCCCAGTTTTGGAACCCAGCATACAGTTGTTTTACCTTTGGGGAGGTAGATTTAGTGCCTACTGTGGAGGAGTACACAGCCTTACTTCGGTGTCCTAGATTTCAGTGTGATAGGATTTATTCTCGAGCTGCTTGTGTCCCAACCTTTGGTAAGAAGTTGATGACCATTACGGGGATGAGCGAGCAGTGGGTCATGGCTAGAATTAAGGAAAAGGGTGAGAATAATTGCATTCCATGGGGAGCTTTGAAATATTTGATCCAGACACATCCAGACGAGGCGAAGAGTGTAGACATTTTTGCCTTAAGCTTATACGGATTGATGTTTTTCCCCAAGGCCTTGGGATTTGTGGACGAGGCAACCACGGATCTCTTCCATCGACTTAACAAATGGGTCACTTCTGTTCCTACGATTTTGGCGGATACATTCAGGTCCTTGAATGCATGTAGGAGGGCCAGCGCGGGCAGGTTTGTTGGTTGTGCTCAATTACTTTTAGCTTCGTTCTACAGTCACTTCCGATTGATAGATAGGGTGGTTTGTCGGGTCTTCTTTGAGGATTACTCCCCGTTGAAGGATATAACAGCTTCGACTAGGAAATTTGATGTTCTTGAAAAAAATTGGATAGCGCTACTTCAGAATCTGTAGTCAAAGGACGTAGAGTGGAGGGCTCCATGGATGATTCCTGGTAAGATTCTTTACCGATGCGGCAGTTTTGATTGGGTTCCTCTGTTGGGAATTTGGGGTACCATTGGTTATGCCCTTTTACTTGTGCTAAGGCAACATGGATTGAGACAGTTCATACCAGCAACTTACGGTTTGGTTCAGTGTGAGTTCATGTATAGAGGAGCTGACTACAAGAGGAAGGTCAGTGAGATCTCTAGTGCTTGGAATAAGACTTTTCGATTAAAGGGAGTAGTTATTAGCCCTACTACTACTCCGGAGTACGTCGAGTGGAGAGGTAGAAGGATTAATGATAACATCCCTAAGCCAAGCTTGGAAGGAGCTCGACCGATAGAGGAATATTGGCAAGTGACGCCCTCGGGGTTAGAAATTATGAAGCAAGAGTTCGAGAGAAAGAACTTGGAGCTCGAAAATAAGATAGCAAAGCTCGAAGAAGAAAAGATGTACTTGAGCCTAGACGTCGAAGTTCAAAAGATGGAGGTCGAGAAAGAGAGGAAAGAAAAAAGAAAGATCGAGAAGGACCGAGACGATTTAAAGGAGCACTACAAAAAGGCACAAGTAGCTGTGAAGAGAGCGAGACTAGGAAGGTTTTCAGATCAGGGGCAGAAAGAGGTTCAAGAGGAAAAAACTAAAGCCGAATATTGGGAGAAGAAGTTCCAAGAGATGCAATCGTGGAATTTAACCTTAGAAAAGGAAAATCAAGGTTTAAAGACTAAAGTAACTGAGCTCGGGCGATCCTTCATCTGCATCGAAGTCGTGATTCTAAGGTTAAGGTAAAAAAATTAAAAGGCAAAGTTGAGGAGTTGGAATCAGCATTGCAGGATAGTAAGCTCCTAATCGAGCAGCTTGGGGTACGAGAAGATCATTTGAAGGGAGAGCTTCATCAGTCTAGAGGACAGGTCAGAGAAAGGAATCACGTCATTGGAGAAGTCGTAGCCCAAATTTGAGAGGTCGCTGAACACATGCAAGACTTGGCAATACGAGCTGATGTATTAAGTTTGATGTATGAGTCATCATCGGATATATGATGAGAGTTAGCCCTTTTATTAGATAGAGTTAAAACTTTGGGCATTAGGGCGAAAGCATATTTGTAATCCTCTTATATGTAAAGGTATTCTTTTTCTAAATAAAGTTTTCTAAATGAGATTGAATCAAAATCGATGTCCTTTTGGCATTCATGCATTTACATCTCATAGCATTTCATTGCATCATTTGCATTCAAAGTTATAGAAAGACCCTAATTAGTTAAAATTACCAGAGAAGTAGAAAAGAAAATCTGGAAACCACGCATCAGTACAGAACTCGTGCAAAATCTAGGAATATGGATCAAAGGTTTGAACAACTACAAAAGGACATGCAAGACCAATTGCAAGAGCAATTGGCCAAGATACAAAACGACATGAGGGAGCAAATGCTAGAGGCTCAGAGGAATATGATAACTGAGATGGCTCAGTTGCTGATGGCCACTGATAAGGGAAAAGCCCGTATGGCAATCACTGGTGAGAAGGAAGAGGGTCATCCTCCAGGCTTTACTCCACCCCACGGGCCTACACAAACCGAGGCACTTCCTAGGAGGTTGTCTGTCACTATAAGGCCTCAACATGGACCGGTTGATGCTGGGATCCACATGAATAACCCAACTGGTTCGGGATTCAATTTGGGTAACAACTCTGCCAATCCTCTCATTCCTGACTTGGACGTGGCTGAAAAGGAGGATTTGAGAGCCGAAGCTGCAAAACAGTTGGAGGAATGTTGTAGATGGTTGGAGGAGAAATTTAAGGCTTTAGAGAGTGCTGATGGGCATCATGGAGTTGATGCCAAAGACTTGAGTTTGGTCCTAGACCTGGTGCTTCCCCATAAATTCAAAATACCAGAGTTTGAAAAGTACAATGGGACTACTTGCCCAGAGGCCCACATTACGATGTTCTGTAGGAGGATGACCGGATATGTGAACGATGATCAACTGTTGATTCATTGTTTCCAAGATAGCTTAGTGGGAGCAGCAGCCAAGTGGTATAATCAGTTGAGTCGGGCCAGAATAAATTCATGGAGAGATCTTGCAGAAGCCTTCATGCAACAGTACAATTATGTGACTGACATGACGTCGGATAGGATCACGCTGCAAAACATGGAGAAAAAGCCTAATGAGAATTTTAGGCAATATGCTCAAAGATGGAGAGAGGTTTCCATGCAAGTTCAACCACCATTATTGGAGAAGGAGATCACCATGTTGTTCATCAACACTCTAAAGGCTCCATTCATTACTCATATGATTGGAAGCACTACCAAAAGTTTTGCAGACATAGTCACTGCAGGAGAGATGATTGAGAACGCCATAAGCGGTGGCAAAATTAAGGGGGAAGCGGCCAAAAGATCGGCCCCAAGGAGAAAAGACAATGAGGTGAACTATACAAGTAGCTTCAACTCGAAGGCAGTCACAGTTGGTCAACCCAAAGTAGCTGCGGTTGGGCAACAGGGTTCTTAAAGGTAGGAACGGGCACAAGGCACGAGAGGATACAATTCACACCTATCCCTGTGACGTATCGTGAGCTTTATCAAAGCTTATACGATGCACATGCTATTGCTTCTTTCCACTTGAAACCATTACAGCCTCCATCTCCTAAATGGTATGATGCAAACGCCAGATGCGAGTACCACGCTGGAATATCGGGGCACTCAATTGAAAATTGTACCGGATTCAAGAAGGCCGTAGAGAGGTTGATCAAGATGGGGGTTGTGAAATTTGATAGTACCCCAAATACTAAAAACCCTTTGCCCAATCATGACGATCAAGGAGTGAATGCCATTGGCGAAGCTAGTGAGAGAAGGATGAAGGAAAATGTTACTGAGGTGAGGATGCCTATTAAGGTGATTTGGGAGGAGATGATGTAGAGAGGGATGATAACCTCTAGGAGAGAAAGAGAAAAAATGAGGAACTACTGTGAGTTCCATGGAGAAGAGGGTCATGAGACCCAAAATTGTGAAGAATTCAGAGCCTTGGTACAAGGCTTTATAGATAATAAAGAGCTACAAATTTTTGAGGGTAGCTCTTATAAAAGAGAAATAAGTGTACTGGAGGATGAACAAAAAGGAATCGGCGGCCAAGGATTATTATCTTCCTACCAGGGAATAACGAAGTGGGGACACTAGCAGTGCCCAAGGTCATTATCCATAAGCCTACTCCTTTCCCTTACAAGGATAGCAAGAGAGTACCATGGAGTTATGACTGTAGTGTGATAGTGCCGGAGGAAGAAAATATAGCCAGCGCATCTAAAGACGTTCAAGTTGAAGGTTCCCACATGCGGAGTGGGAAGCGTTATGATACGGGGGGCGTCAGAAAAGGGCCCACAAAAGCAAAAGGTATTAGTACAGAGAAGGAGAAAGGGGCTGAAATGCTTGTCAAGGAGCCAGTAAAGGAAGAGGAGGTTAAGGAATTTCTAGAGTTTCTTAAGCATAGCGAGTATAGCGTGGTCGAGCAGTTGCGTAAGTAGCCGGCTCGCATATCAGTACTGGCTCTACTTTTGAGTTCTGAGGCGCATAGGGAGGCATTGATGAAGGTGCTTAATGAAAAATATGTCACCCATGACATATCCGTTACTAAGCTGGACCGATTGGTGAACAGTATTAGCGCAGATAATTTCATCTACTTTAATGATGATGAAATCCCACCGGGGGGCAGAGGGTCAACTAAGGCTTTGCACATTACCACTCGATGCAAGGGGTACACACCCCTAAGCGTGCTCGTTGATAATGGATCGGATTTGAATGTTCTACCGTTGTCTACATTAAACAGATTACCCATCGACGATTCTCACATGAAGACATGTCAGAATGTGGTAAGAGCCTTCGACGGTACAGAAAGGAAGGTGATGGGAAGAATTGACATTCCCTTGGAAATTGGGCCGAACATGTATGAAGTAGATTTTTTAGTAATGGATATCAAGCCTTCTTACAATTGCTTATTACGCAGGCCATGGATACACTCAGCAGGAGCGGTACCCTCGTCGTTGCACCAGAAATTGAAATTAGTGATCGATGGACTGTTAATAACCATCAATGCGGAGGAGGACATTATAGCCACAGTCACTAGTAAGGCCCCTTATGTCGATACAAACGAAGAATCTATTGAGTGTTCCTTTCGCTCTTTAGAATTCGTAAATACGACTTTCATTTCGGAAGGGAGTGAGCTACTGGTGCCAAGGATAGCAAGAGATACGAGGATGGCTCTACAAATGATGGCAGGAAAGGGGGCCTTACCAGGAAGAGGTTTAGGAAAGTATCTACAAGGAGGGACTCAGATCCCAAAGTTGATTGAGAAGAAAGACCGCTTTGGTTCGGGCTTCAAGCCAGACTATAAGCAAAGGAGGAAAGACATCGAGAAGCACCAAGAAAGGAGAGGGGTACGTTTAGATGGAAGAGAAGTGGGGTGGGAATCGATGACATTCCCTCTTATATCCAAAACCTTCATATCAAGAGGATTACTTGTAGAGGAGAGTCATCAGATTAATGCTGCACACGACAAAGGATTAGAGCAAAGAAACCTTGAGGGCATTCGCCCTTATGAATCGGGAAGCTCTCTAAACAATTGGACTGCGGAGGAACTTCCTGTAGTCTTTAGGAATTTTTCAGAGTAATTCTCGAAACATTCTTGTTACTCTAGAGCCTAGGAGTAATAGAATTACATTTGTGAAATAGGCTTATGATCATCTATTATCTTTTTAATAAAACATAACTTTTATCAATTCAACGAGTATTGTTTCATTTTTATCAACCAATATTTCGTTAAAATTTTGACAATTCTCATTCTTTCATTCATAGTACATAAATAATCATTTTTAAATTCATTCATTCTTTGTATATTCTTTATACTTCTCAGATCTTTAGATATCAATGACATGAGCATTGATATTACAAATCCTGATTTCTCTCGCAAGCAAGACATGTGTTTAGAGGAATCCCAGGATTTTGATGATGTCCAAGATTGTGATGTGTCTCTAGTTCTTTTGAGGATGGTGAAACAGGAGGAGAAACAAATCATGCCATATGAGAAAGAGGCAATAGAGAATGTAGCCCTAAAGGAAGGGAAAGAGGTGAAAATTGAGACACTTATTGCCAAGGACACAAGGCAAGGACTGATTGAGTTGCTACGTGAATTCAAGGATATCTTCGCATGGTCCTATCAGGATATGCTAGGGTTAAATACCGCTATTGTGGTGCATCGTCTTCCAATAAGACAGGATTGTAAGCCAGTCCAACAAAAGTTGCGGAGAATGAGGCCAGATATTGTTCTGAAAATAAAAGATGAAGTTAAGAAGTAGTTCGATGCGGGATTCCTACAAGAAGTAAAGTACTCGGAATGGGTAGCTAACATTGTGCCTGTTCCAAAGAAGGATGGGAAGGTACAAATGTGCGTTGATTACAGAGATCTGAACAAAGCTAGCCCAAAGGACAATTTTCCTTTGCCACACATTGACACTTTAGTAGACAACACGGAAGGATGTTCGTTGTTCTCTTTCATGGATGGTTTCTAGGGGTACAATCAGATAAAGATGCATCCAGAGGACATGGATAAAACTACCTTCATAACCTTGTGGGGTACCTTTTGCTACAAAGTGATGCCGTTTGGGTTGAAGAATGCGGGGGCAACATACCAATGGGCTATGGTGAACTTGTTCCACGACATGATGCATAAGGATATTGAGGTGTATATTGATGATATGATTGCCAAGTCGCGTACAGAAAAAGAGCACATTGAGGTATTGAGAAGATTGTTCTTGAGATTTAGAAAGTTTCAGTTGAAGCTCAATCCAGCAAAGTGTACCTTTGGAGCTAGATCGGGAAAGTTATTAGGCTTCATAGTCAGTCAAAAGGAAATTGAAGTTGACTCAGTCAAGGTCAGAGCCATACGAGAATTACCTCCACCACAAGCTCAGAAGGAAGTTCGAGGATTTCTAGGAAGACTGAATTACATTGCTCGGTTTATTTCACAACTAACTGAGAAGTGTAATCCCATCTTTCGCCTCCTTAGAGAGCACAATCAAGGTACTTGGGATGAGGAATGCCAGAATGCTTTTGAAAAGGTCAAACAGTACTTGTTGAATGCTACGGTGTTATCTCCGCCCAGTCTAGATAGACCACTAATACTGTACTTGATAATACTCTAAAATGGCGTGTTTTTATATATTAATCATGTGTTTATTTTGAGCTTGAGCCAACTAATTTGAGCTATTTATGTCTTTTTATCTTTTAGGGACTAAATTGGAGGCGAAAAGTAAATTCAAGGGAAAAAGCGTCAATTTGGAGATTAAATGGGCCAATATGCAACGTGGGACAAATATGGTCCCAAAAGTGCAAACATGGAAGGCACAAGACTTAAAAGAAAATAGAAGAGATTTTATTTTGGAAGACTCTATTTTATTTTATTCTATTAGGATAATTAATATTAAGATAATTATTAGGATTATTCAAATTTAGGATTTTATTTTAATTATCTTTGTTTATCTTTAATTAAATGTATTTATCTTTTTAGAATTTAAGTTCAATTAGACTATCTCCCTAGCACTATAAATAGGGGGTGAAGTGACTCTATTTGGGGGCATCTTTTTCTGTAAACACTCTCCTCCAAAAGTCTTTTGTTCTTTCATATTTCTTTTCAATAAAAATTTTTTTTCATATTTTTATTTATTTGCTTTTCCTCCATTATCATGAGCCACTAAAAAATCCTTCTAGCCAAAAGTTGTTAATATTTCCCCAAAAAGGGTTCTTAAGGCTTAGAATCCGTACTTAGCCTTCTCGCCAAGTATTCATCCTTTCTCCGCACTACGGGCTGACGCTTCTGTCCATGGCCCTTAAGAAGTAAGCTTTTTAGCATATGCAAAGGCGGCCGCTTTGTATGTTTTGGAAGGACTACATAGTCGATTCGTTAACTTACTGCGTCAGAGGTTGGCGAGCCAAAGAGACAAAATGGCGTGAGATTCGCCATTGAGAAGCGTTGATCTAGCATAGATTACTGGCTAGAGTCAGGTTCCCTAAAAATCGTAAATCTAATCTTTGGAGCTGGTGGTCGTAGGCGTCCTCTTCCACTATAACTGGCTTACTTGAGTCGAGAAGGATCATCCAAAAGCCAAGGATTGAGCCCAAGGCGTTATGAGACAATCGGAGGCTGGAACTTTCCCATAAGAATTTCTTTTCTCTTAAAACTCTCTTTATTATTTTTATTATTTTCGTAATCATAATTTCAGTAAACTTTAAATTCTATTTTTATTTTATTTTCGCTTCCAAAATCAATTCTTAAATTCTGTTTTTTATTTTTTTCCAGGAACGCAGGTTTTCTTGGGCACGATCCTGCCCAGGATTTCGAGTGACAAGCATTCGTATAATCCGGTCCCTAAGGATTCGACCCTACTTCCCCTTTACTATTTCTTTTTCGTTATTTTACAATGAATAGGATTTTTTTGTGCTCTCAACGACCGCATCAAATTTTGGTACCATTGCCGGGGATCGGCAACATACTAATCTTGTTTTTCTTTATTTTCTATGACCAGATCTGCTCCAGGTACTCTTGCGTTTGACTCAAAAATCGAAAAGACTGCGAAAGCTAATCGAAAGGAAACAAAACTAAGGAAAAAGCAGTCAGTGGTGGTTGGAACTCAAAGCAATCCACCGCTAGAAATTAGAATCGACGACGAAGTAGAGTCTAGGGTTAACGAAAACCCTACTCAAACGTTAGAAAGTAGAGAAGAAGAATTCAATTCCCCTGAAGAAGTGCTGAACACTAGGGTTGACGAAAACCCTAATTTAACACCTCAACTTATGGCTCAGACAATTTGGCAACTGGCCGAAGCGTCAACATAACAACCGCCACTATGCATCGCGTATCCTACTATGGATACTGATTTTGAATTAAAGTCAGGCTTGATTCAGCTACTGCCAACTTTCCGTGGGTTACAAAATGAAAACCCCCACAAGCATTTAAAAGAATTCCATATGGTTTGTTTGAGTATGAAACCTCAGGGGGTAACTGAGGATCAAATCAAATTGCGCGCTTTCCCTTTTTCCCTAGCAGATTCAGCTAGGGAATGGTTATTTTATTTACCTCCTGGATCCATTACAACTTGGGTTGATCTATCTCGTTTATTTCTTAACAGGTTTTTCCCTGCATCACGAGCGGCTGAGTTAAGAAGAGAAATCGTGGGCATAAGGCAAAAAGACGTAGAGACTCTATACGACTATTGGGAGCGATTTAAGAAGTTGTGTGCAAGTTGCCCACAACACGGTATAACGGAACAGTCTTTGCTCCAGTACTTTTATGAAGGCTTGAAACCCATGGAGATGAATATGGTAGATGCCGCGAGTAGAGGAGCGTTAGTCAACATGACTCCACAACAAGCAAGAGACTTAATCTCCACAATGGCTGCGAATTCCCAGCAATTTCGAGCCAATCCTGAACCCCCTAGAAGGGTTCACCAGTTAAGTAATTCTACCATTGAAGATAGACTTGATAGACTTACTAATATTATGAATTCCCTTGTTACAGAAAAATCGAAACCAGCCCGAGTATGTGGAATATGTGCTACACCTGAACATACGACTGATGTGTGCCCTAGTCTGTATGACGATTCTATGGCCCATTTAGATGTTGTGGGAAATTTTCCTGGGCCACCATAAAGACGATACGACCCTTACGCCAATACCTACAACCCAGGATGGAGGGACCACCCTAATTTTAGTTATGGGGCTAATCCACGATATAACCAGCCATACCAAAATCGAGCCCCACAACAGTCTCAAGATTCAGGTAATTCTTTAGAAACTTTGGTCAATAAATTAGCAACTAATGTCCTTGATTTTCAACAGCAAACTCTCAATTTCCAAAGAGAAATGAAGGGTTTTCAGCAGAAAACTGAAGCATCCATAAGGGAGTTGACCACATCAATTGAGAAATTAAACTCTCAAGGGAAACTGCCATCACAAACAGAACCAAACCCGAGGCAGAATGCGAATGCAGTAACGTTACAAAGCGGAAAGATCCTGGAACCAGTTCCTGGCAAGAATCTTGGTCAAGAAATCGCCCAGGAAACTCCAGGAAACGATGAACAGATCCGAGCGAAACCCCCACTGCCAAAAATCGAACCTCCATTTCCAGGACGATTAAATCAGTGTCGAAAAAGTAAGGAAGACAAGAAAATCCTCGAAACATTCAGGAATGTTGAGATCAACTTACCACTGTTAGATGCCATTAGACAGATTCTGCGGTATGCCAAGTTCCTCAAAGAACTTTGCACCAACAAACGAAAACTAACAGGTAATGAAAAGGTAAGCGTTGGTGAGAATGTTTCTGCAGTTCTACAGCAAAAAATGCCGGTTACATGCAAAGATAGGGGTATGTTCACTATTCCATGCAAAATTGGCCATTTGGGAATTAAGAAGGCTATGTGTGATTTAGGAGCCTCCATAAATGTAATGTCTTATTCTATTTATGAATCACTTAACGCGGGTTTTTTGACAAAGACAGGTGTTACCATTCAGTTGGCAGACAGGTCCATTGTGCATCCCGAAAGGGTCCTCGAGGACGTATTAGTCAAAGTCAATAGGCTTGTCTTCCCTGTAGATTTTTATGTGATAAAAATGGAGGAGGATAACGCTCTTGGGTCTTCAGACATCTTGTTGGGGCGACCTTTCCTTAGTATTGCGAATACTAAGATTGATGTACGAAGCGGAACCCTCATGATGGAGTTTGACGGGGAGATTGTGAAGTTTAACATTTATGGCACTATTAGTCACCCAAGTGAAGTCTTTGACGTAAACCGTATCGACATAATTGACTCATCAGTAGAAAAAACTTTTGAGTCATCTTATGGAGATAAACCTAAAATGATGTTTGATGATTTTGAATCTGTTAATAAATTATTGGCTCCCATGAATACTAAACTTCTACCTCCTGTTGTGCAGGCACCAAATCTGAAATTAAATCCACTTCCTGAACATCTCAAATGCACATTTTTGGAGAATGATGAGACCATTGCCGACTTAAAAGGGATCAGCCCATTGGAGGAAAATACGGAACCAAAGAAAGAGGCGCAAGGACGATTAAACCCAAATATGGTGGACGTGTTAAAAAATGAGAATTTCCAAGCTCATAAGAACGAAAAAATTCAGCTGGAACAGCCCCAATACTAGTTGAGGCGTCAAGCTAGCGACGTTAAACAAGCGCTTGTTTGGAGGCAACCCAATCTTTCTTTTTATTTTTATTTATTTTTTATTTTTATTTATTTTATTTTATTTAAATATTAATAAATTTTTCTTCTTCCATCTAGGTGAAATGGAGCAAAAATACGAAGAAAAAAAAGACAGAAAGTGTGCACCAAAACCACCCTATCCATGCTGCCAAACAGTTCTATTGCAGCCCAAAATGCCATATCTCTGCAGCCAAACAGTCCTATTCCAGCCTTAAAATCCCCAAAACCTGCAGCCAAACACCCCTTTTCAGCAAATAAAACCCCCAAACCTTATATTTTTTCCCCCAAATTTCTCCATAACTGCCGACTCCTTTCTCCTTCACCACCCACCGCCAATTTCTTAGCCACCATGGTGAG
Source organism: Gossypium hirsutum (assembly GCF_007990345.1). Lineage (NCBI taxonomy): Eukaryota > Viridiplantae > Streptophyta > Magnoliopsida > Malvales > Malvaceae > Gossypium > Gossypium hirsutum. The sequence goes on along the minus strand of NC_053435.1, from coordinate 6,787,616 downwards.
AACCTGAAGCCGAACCAACATTGCACACGTCACCCACCCCGTCTCCACCTCTTGCAGCTTCGCTATCTTCTTCTCCACCGTGTGCACCTACCGACGGTAACTACATGGGAAGTTTTTTTAAACTTTTTTTTCTTTTTTCTCCATCTATTTATTTTTCCTTTTACTTTCACATCGAGGACTATGTGTTTTAAGTGGGGGGAGACATTCTTCGTTGTTACTATTATTATCTGTTATTTTTACTGTCATATTGTTGTTGCTGTTGTTTTGTGCTCGTTTCTGCCCATTTATTTTAAGAATATCCTCCCGCTTTTCATGCCCAAGATTTTACTAGGAATTGCCTACTGTTTGACTTTCATGCATGATTCTTACCTTCTAAGGAAGTTATGATTTTTCCCATAATTGATGCCATCTCCACTATTTTATTTTTATTAGGCTAAAATAATTGTGATTAATAGGGTTAATTCTACCTTGCTTTTCGTAAAATTGATCAAGTTTAATATAAAGTGAACACTTAAAATGATTACATGCTTAATTAATGTTCATGGCTATTAGGTGATTATTGAAACTTATTTTTGACACTTAAATTTTTTCTTTCCTGAGTTCTCAAGAATTTTAAATATCGTTTAATTTTTAATAAAAGTTTTCCATAGTTATGAGTACAGCATAGATCGTGACTGACTGAGTAACCGGGGTAGGGTGCTTGGGTTGTCATTCTACTTCGCGTCAAAAGGTTGTGTGACGAGACAAGTAAAACTCCGCTAGTCGAGGTTATGAGTATGGCTCAAATCGTGACTGACTGAGTAACCGGGGTAGGGTGCTTGGGTTGTCATTCTACTTCGCGTCAAAAGGTTGTGTGACGTGTTTGGTAAAACTCCGCTAACCGGAAATAAATAATTTTAGGAGTGTGTTGGGCTGAGTAACCGGGGTGGGGTGCTTGGGTTGTCATCTTTCCTCGCGTCAAAAGGTTTAATATATTCCTAAGTAAATAAATAATAATAAAATTTAAAAAAAAAAGAAAAAAGAAAAAAATAAGTACTAATAAAGTTGCACTTCGGGGACTAAAGAAGGAAATAATTAAGGTGTCTTAGTAGGTTTGGTAATTTACCTAAATAGCAAAACTAAAGTCGATCTTAATTTTTGTGTGAATTAATTGGAATACTTTTTCTGTTTTACTTAAAGCAAGCTTAGAGGTTTCTTTATTTTTTATATGCATTTTTAACTAATTTTTATGAAACTTTGGAGTGGTATTTCTTTTATGGCAGAATCTAACTTTCACAGTGGATAGGAACCATACTTGAGTGCAAGCATGGGCTAAGTAGGGGGAATTTGATAATACTCTAAAATGACGTGTTTTTATATATTAATCATGTGTTTATTTTGAGCTTGAGCCTACTAATTTGAGCTATTTATGTCTTTTTATCTTTTAGGGACTAAATTGGAGGCGAAAAGTAAATTCAAGGGAAAAAGCGTCAATTTGGAGATTAAATGGGCCAATATGCATTGTGGGACAAATATGGTGCCAAAAGTGCGAACATGGAAGGCACAAGGACTTAAAAGCAAATAGAAGAGATTTTATTTTGGAAGACTCTATTTTATTTTATTCTATTAGGATAATTAATATTAAGATAATTATCAGGATTATTCAAATTTAGGATTTTATTTTAATTATTCTTGTTTATCTTTAATTAAATGTATTTATCTTTTTAGAATTTAAGTTCAATTAGACTATCTCCCTAGCACTATAAATAGGGGGTGAAGTGACTCTATTTGGGGGCATCTTTTTCTGTAAACACTCTCCCCCAAAAGTCTTTTGATCTTTCATATTTCTCTTCAATAAAATTTCTTTTTCCATATTTTTATTTATTTGCTTTCCCTCCATTATCATGAGCCACTAAAAAACCCTTCTAGCCAAAAGTTGTCAATATTTCCCCAAAAAGGGTTCTTGAGGCCTAGAATCCGTACTTAGCCTTCTCGCCAAGTATTCATCCTTTCTCCGCACTACGGGCTGACGCTTCCGTCCATGGCCCTTAAGAAGTAAGCTTTTCAGCATATGCAAAGGCGGCCGCTTTGTATGTTTTGGAAGGACTGCATAGTCGGTTCGTTAACTTACTGCGTCAGAGGTTGGCGAGCCAAAGAGACAAAATGGGGTGGGATTCGCCATTGAGAAGCGTTGATCTAGCATAGATTACTGGCTAGAGTCAGGCTCCCTAAAAATCGTAAATCTAATCTTTGGAGCTGGTGGTCGTAGGCGTCCTCTTCCACTATAACTGGCTTATTTGAGTCGAGAAGGATCATCCAAAGCCAAGGATTGAGCCCAAGGCGGAATGAGACAACCGGAGGCTGGAACTTTCCCATAAGAATTTCTTTTCTCTTAAAACTCTCTTTATTATTTTTATTATTTTCGTAATCATAATTTCAGTAAACTTTAAATTCTGTTTTTATTTTATTTTCGCTTTCAAAATCAATTCTTAAATTCTGTTTTTTATTTTTTTTCCAGGAACGCAGGTTTTCTTGGGCACGATCCTGCCCAGGATTTCGAGAGACAAGCATTCGTATAATCCGGTCCCTGAGGATTTGACCGTACTTCTCCTTTACTGTTTCTTTTTCGTTATTTTACAGGGAATAGGATATTTTTGGTGCTCTCAACGACTGCATCAGTACTTATTAGTATTCAGCAATTCCATGGGAAGTGTGCTTGGCCAACATGATGAGTCAGGAAGAAAGGAGAAGGCGATATATTACCTCAGCAAGAAATTCACCGAATGTGAAATGAGATACTCGCCTATCAAAAAATTATGTTACGCTCTGATTTGGACAACTCGGAGGTTAAGACAGTACATGCTATATCATACTACTTGGCTTATTTCAAAACTTGATCCTTTGAAACATATGATGGAGTCAACAGCGTTGAATAGAAGAATGGCAAGAGGGCAAATACTGCTTACAGAATTTGATATAGTCTATGTAAGTCAAAAGGCTATAAAATGAAGCGCGATAGCAGAATTCCTTGCTAGTAGAGCTCTAGAAGACTATGAGCCATTGAATTTTGATTTCCCAAATGAGGAGTTGATGTGTGTAGCAACTATAGAGGATTGTCCTTGGAAGTTGAGCTTTGATGGGGCATCCAATGCAGTGGGAAATGGAATTGGGACAGTCCTGGAATCCCCGAATGGTAATTATTATTCATTCTCATGCAAGTTAGATTTTGATTGCACAAACAATATGGCCGAGTTTGAAGCATGCATCATGGGACTCCGAGCGGCAATAGTGCGAGGAATAAGAACCTTGGAAGTATATGGAGACTCTGCATTGGTAATTTACCAGCTTAGAGGTGAATGGGAGACAAGGGATCCTAAATTGATCAATTATCGAAAGATAGTTTTGGGGTTTACTTGAGGAGTTCGATGACATCACTTTCAATTATATTCCGCGAGACGAAAATCAGATGGCAGACGCTCTAGCGACCTTGGCTTGAATGATTAGAGCTAATAAAGAGGAGGAGATGAGACCCATTCAGATGAGTATTTTTGAGGCACCAGCTTGTTGTTGTAACATTGAGGAAGAAGAAAAGGATGATAACCCTTGGTATCAGGATATATTGCGATATGTAAGAGATCGTAAATACCCAGAACAGGCAACTGAAAATGATACGTGAACTTTAAGGAGATTAGCCTGTGATTACGTTTTGGATGGGGACATCTTGTACAAAAGGAGAAAGGACCAAGTACTTTTGAGATGTGTTGACGCCGTTGAGGCTAAACTAATTTTAGAAGAAGTTCACGAGGGGGCTTGTGGGATACACACTAATGGTTTCACGATGGCTAGATAAATCATGAGGTTTGGATATTATTGGTCTACCATGGAAGGGGATTCTATCAACTACGCCAAGAAATGCCATAAATGTCAGATTTATGGAGACAAGATACATGTACCACCTTCACCTCTACATGTTATGACTTCTCCATACCCCTTTTCCATGTGGGGCATGGATGTTATTAGGCCAATATCACCGAAAGCTTCGAATGGACATTGGTTTATCTTCGTGGTCATTGACTACTTCATAAAATGGGTAGAGGCCGTTTCTTATGCAAATGTTACTAAGTCAGCTGTGAGTCGATTCTTGAAGAAAGAGATCATTTGTCGATATGGGATCCCTGAGAGAATCATATTAGACAATGCATTGAACTTGAACAACAGAACGATAGTAGAAGTTTGTAGTTAGTTCAAAATTAAGCATCATAACTCTTCTCCGTATCGCCTAAAAATGAATAGGGCAGTAGAAGCAGCCAACAAGAACATCAAGAGGATAGTGGGGAAGATGACTGAGACCTATGGAGATTGGCATGAGAAACTACCATTTGCACTCCTAGCTTATCGAACGTCCATCAGAACTTCTACAGGGGCAACTCCTTTCTCATTGGTTTATGGGATGGAAGCAATGTTACCCATTGAAGTAGAGATACCGTCTCTCCGAATCTTGTCAGAAATAAAGTTGGATGAGGCTGAATGGATACAATCGCGATATGATCAGTTGAACTTGATTGAGGAAAAGAGGCTAAGGGCCATTCGTCATGGTCAGATGTATCAGAAGCGAATGATGCGGGCTTACGACAAGAAAGTGCGACCAAGAGAATTCCATGAGGGGGATCTTGTGTTGAAAAAGATCGTTCCCATTCAGAAGGACTTTAGAGGAAAATGGATGCCAAATTGGGAAGGGCCGTATGTTATGAAAAAGGCTTTTTCAGGGGGTGCATTGATCTTAGGGAAGAGTTTGCTCAATCCAGTGAATTCAGACGCAGTCAAAAAGTACTTTGTCTAAAGGAGAGAAGAATTCAGGGTGAAAACCCGCAAAGGGCGCCTTGAGTTTTCGAAAAAAAAAATAGAGAGGTCAGGGTAAAAACCCACAAAGGGCGCCTTGTGACCAAAGGGGTTTTGAGTTGAAAACCCAAAAGGGCAGCTTAAATTTTAAAGAGCACACGGTAATCTTGCTATATCTGATTCAACGAAGAGTGAAGCCCATTGCATATCGGGGCATCAACAAAGTAATTTGGATCTTTTAAACATATGTTGAATTCAAGAAAGACTTCATGGAGCTGGTGTGTAGACGTTCAAGCGGCGATATCTAGGGCATCTAACTTTTGTCCTGTTTGCTATCTTTAGATTCTATTTCTTCTCAAAGATAGGCTTTCAGATTAATTTCCCTTGTATTTTTTTGACAAATTCATTCAAATCTAAATATTCTCAAGATTAATTCATCTTCCATTATTCTTAAAGTATGTTGCATTGAAATAGTGATAGATGGACTAAATAATTTTCACAAATGAAGTTTTGCACATTACTCTGGAAATTTCTAGAGGATACAGGAAACTAAAGCAGGACAATTGTTCGAGAAATTTACGTAAGTGAGGGTTGAAAGAACTTGAAGAATTTCTTTCTTCCAGTCCAAAATGATGATTAGACAAATCAAACGATTCGATTCTAAAAAAAGATTATCTTACAGATATTCTGAGTAGGTCGTAGCATTTGAAGAATGATACAAGCCTACAGGCTGAGCAGGAATAATACTTTGAGATAAACAAAGTAATGAGTGGTGACGTCTAGAATAGAAGTCATATTCATAACATTTTGCATTACAACATATCTAATTAGGAGCATTTGATTCACTTCGATTATAGCATCCTAATCATTAGGCATGAGCACATATGCATTCTACAGGTTATGTAGATCAAAGATGATGCGCCTTAACCCTCTAAGCAGTAGGGTCACAATTCAAAGCATAGCAGATCTGGCCTTCACGTGTTTACACTGAAGCAGATCCAAGATAACAAGATTTGACATTCTTGTCTTTACAAGGAACAAATCGAAGACATAGCAGATTTGACTTTCAGATGTTTTTCACATCAAAGCAGTCCAAGATAACAGATCTGGCGTCTCCATATTCGATGGAGGGCAGACACATAGCAGATCTAACCTTCAAATGTTTATACTAAAGCAGATCCAAGATGTTTTGGCATTCTTGTGTTTACAAGGAACAAATCAAAGACATAGCAGATTTGACTTTCAGATGTTCTCACACCAAAGCAGATCCAAGATAACAGATCTGGCATCTCCATTTCGACGAAGGGCAGATACATAACAAATCTAACCTTCATATGATTTTACTAAAGTAGATCCAAGATAACAGATTTGACGTCTCCATATTCGACGGAGAGCAGACACATAACAGATCTAACCTTCAGATGTTTATACTGAAACAGATCCAAGATGATTTGGCATCCTCGTATTTACAAGGAGCAAATCGAAGACATAGTAGATCTGACCTTCAGATGTTTACGCTGAAGCAGATCCAAGATGATTTGGCATCTCTGTATTGTTAGAGGACAAATCGAAGATAACAGATTTGACATCTCCATATTCGACGGAGAACAGATCGAAGACATAGCAGATCTGACATTCCTGTACTTACAGCGAAGCAGATCAAAGATTTTAACATGACATCCCTATGTTTATAGGGAACAAGTTGAAGATAGCAGATTTGGCATCGCTGTGTTTACAGGAAACAGATCGAAGACATAGCAGATCTGACATTCCTGTGCTTACAGCGAAACAGATCGAAGATTTCAGTATGGCATCCGTATGTTTATAGGGAACAGGTTGAAGATAGTAGATTCGACATCTCCATATTCAACTGGGAGCAGATTAAAGACATAGCAGATCTGACCTTCATCAAAGTAGATCCAAGATGATTTGGCATTTCTGTATTGTCAGGGAACAAATCGAAGAAGCAGATTGGCGTCTCTTGTTCGATGAAGAGCAGATCGAAGATATCAAACATGATAGTCTTAAGTTTGCAAGGAACAGATTGAGGACTATGATTTGATGAGACCAGACAAATTTGGTCTTTCTATAAGTCTTTGCTCGATTCCCGTTACACAGCAATGAGCAAAGAGGGGCAGCTGTAGTAGCCCAAATTTGACCGGGATCAAATAAAACAAAAGAAAATAAATAAATAAATATCTATTTATTAAACAGTCCATTAAAAGTCCAGGTTACAAAACCCAAACATTGGGGCCCAATGTCTAAACATAACAGACCTACCCAAACCCCATATCGGCCCAAATTTTAAAACACGTTACACAGCAGACCCCTAAAAACACTTGATCCATCTATCAGGCTAACCCAAATCTAAAAGCAGCCCAAAAGGCCCAAATGACTTAAGATAAACAGGAAACCCTAGGGTTTCCTGAAGACTGCAGTGCCGCAGCATCTTCTGGAAGCCTCGGGGAGCATCTGTTCAACTCCCCAAATCGAGCCCATCAATGCACTGTTGACTCGCCATTAATGCGCTGTCCAGAAGCTTGTCTCTCTTATGACTGTCCAGCTCCTGAATCAAGGTCCGATCGACTTTGTTCCAGTGACCTTTTCGCTACCGAGATCATTGCCCCCGATTGTGCCACTATCGGCGCTTCAGCATTCATCACACCAGTGGCCCTTGAATCCCCGAGATCCTCGCGGTCACCTGCAGAAAAATGAAAGAAATCAAAGCAAAATTGCAGCAAATAGATTAAAACAGGGTTTGGAAATAAATCTTTCGATTAAGGCTATAAAGCCTTTTCTCAAATCTGTAAAAAAGGGGGGTCGAAAAAAACGTACACACGCATAGAGAAAAAAAACACCAGAGAGATATACCAAAAATACTGTATACAGAATATTTTTGCAATCATACACCAAAGATTTTTACAGGAAACAGAGGTGATATATCTTTGCTTTTATTTTTTTTTCTCTTCCAAATAACATGCAAACATTATTAAAATAGATCAGGATAGAGTTTACCGTTGAAATCTCTTCATGAAGTCGAAACGTTTCGAATTCTGGCCGCCGTACATGACGGCGTTGACGGTGTCGCATGGGCGCGTGAGCGCGCGCGAGCCCCTAGACGGAGGTCCGGTGACACTCCGAGAGCCCCTCCCCAACTCTCTTTCAGAGAGTTTCTTTCATTTTTTTTTTAAAAAACAGACTTCAGAAATGAGTTTTAAACTTAAAATTTGGCTTATATAGCCTAAACGGAACAGTGCCGTTTTGGTTTAATTCAATAAGCACAAAACGACATCGTTTTCAGACTAGGATCTGCGTGTTGACCCGATTACCCGGGGAGGATCCGCGTGTTTTTGAAGATTGGGTTAATTACTCAATTGATCCTCCCACATTTTTATAGTTATAATTTCATTTTATTTATTTTTTAATTTAGCTCTAATGTTTTAATTTTGTTTCAATTTAGTCCTCACAGTGATTTTAAAACAGTATTTGGGAAAACGGTGTCGTTTTGGGATTAGGGCTAAATTGCCCAGTGAGTCCTCTGAATTTAACGCACATTTCAATCAGGCCCAGAATTTTTATTATTTTGCAAATTAACCCCCAAATTCCTTAATTAAATTTAATTTTAATCCTTATATACCTTTAATTTAATTTATTTAAAATACATTATATATTAATAAACATTAGTTATGTATATAATAATTATATTATTCTATTTCTATTATTTGTAACATTATATATAAGTTTTATTATATGTTATATATTCTTATTATATTACTTATTTTATTATATTTTTATATGTAAAATATTTGTTACATTATTATTATACATATTTCATATTATATTTCATTACATTTATTTAAGTTTTTCATCACATATATATTATCTATATTATTATCATGCATTATTAAATATTGTATTTTAATTATATATGTATTTTTTAAAATAATTACTCACTTTGTTTATATTTTAAATACATATTAAATCTTTTATATAAGGTTATATTTTATTAAGTGCTAGTTTCATAATGTTATTAAGTGTTGTTCGTTTGATATATTTATGTTACTATATTATTATTATTATTTTTTATATTATTACCATATTTGATTTGTATATGTATATATACGTCTAATTGTATATCATGCATCGTTTTTTTATTAATTATTACTTTGTATGTTCGTATATTTTGCTTATCCATCTTCAATATATGCTATGTATATCTTAATATGTATGTTGTTATGTAACTAAGATTTGCTATATTTATGTATGTGTCTAGTATAGGACCTTTATATTATTGCTATCATATTATTTAAATGCATGTTTTAGCTACCTATTATTGTAATATGCTATCTTACATGTTATAATGTATATATATGGTTCTTCATGCATTAATTAAAAAACGAGATTCAAAAGTTTTCAAAAAATAAAAAGGCAATGCTTGGTATTTGGAAACTTCGAGAAAGGTAGTGTCCTAACTTACTGGGTTGCGACTTTTCTCGTTGAGTTCGAATAGTCAAGCACCCTTATAAGTTTTTAAGGTTTTCAAAATACGAGCAACTGTCTTGGAATTTCAAAGCATTGTGTCCTAACTTACTGGATACGGTGTTTTGTCGTTTTGAGAAAGGGATTTTCAAAAAGGGCTAGCTTAGCTTTGAATGTCTTAAAAATATTGCTTCCTAACTTATTGGATGTAATATTTTGATTCATTTGATACAAGTGAACCCTAATTTTCAAAATTAAAATATTCTAAAGAGGATTGCATATTAAAACTTTCAAATTTCCGACATTAAAGACACTTGATAATCAATTAGGTACCAATTTTTGGGCGTTACGAGGGTGCTAACCCTTCCTCGTACGTAACCGACTCCCGAATCCGTTTTCTCGACTTTCGTAGACCAAAATTAATGTTTTAAAACAAAACATTTTATAAGGTGATCCAATCACACCTAAAAGGATTGGTGGCGACTCCCGTTTTCGTTTTTCTTAAAGTCGATTCCCATTTTCCAAAACTCGATTTAAAAATGGTTTCGACATGTACCATTTCATTTACCATAATTCAAGCCAAAAAATATCTCATATTTAATACAAATAACTTATAAATAAACATTAGGCTAATTGATAAATCTTTAATACAACATTTGTAATATACATCATCAAATCCTTATAAACCAACCTAACTAATTTATTACATAACCGAATATACCATTATAAAACTGAATTATAAGATCATATAACTCACAAATCATACCACAATTACATTTTTTTCATTACTCAATGCCGATTCATAACTTACTAATAATCATTACAATTATTTATCGATCATATATATTGAAATTTAATTACATCTATTTGCTTATAAACTTATCTTCGATATCGACAGACGAATAGAACGATTATTCAATTATTTTTGTTTTCCCTCGATTCAAGTCCGATTTCTTTGGTTCTTGATCTAAACATATTCAAATTAAATTCATTCAAACATAATTTTATTCAATTTAGTCCAAAAACATATAAATGGGAAAATTACTATTTTTCCCTTAACATTTTACATTTTTTACAAATTAGTCCCTATTGCACAAAACACAAAATATGCAAAATTTGAATACATCATGCGTACGCCGAATGTTCCTTATGTTCATACAAGTCCATATATTTCATTTACTTCACATTTTAGTCCCTCAAATTATTATTTTTACAATTTAGCCCTAGTTACTCAAATTCATAAAAAATTCCAATATAAAACATATTAATCCAAAACATATCTTTCATAATTCATCAACTAATATCACAAAACTCAATTATTCATCAATGTCATAACTCAAAATATTCATCAAAAATAAAAAAAATTAAAGCATGGGCTTTGTACATTACACTGCAACGATCTCAAAAACGTAAAAATTATCAAAAACCGAACTAATTACATACCTTAATTAAGCATGCATATGACCGAAACTTTAAAGCTTTATTTCTTTTATTTTCTCACAACATTCGGCCCTTGTAAAAAGATGAATGCATGGCTTTTAATTTTTTTTTGTTTTATATTATTATAACTTATTAATCATTTTACATATATAACCTTTATATTAAAATTTTAAACCATTATAATTCATGGTTATAACCGTCCACCTTATGTTATCATGGTAATATTTCATTATAAATACCTCGATTTTTAAAGACAACAGCAATTCGACCCTTACAAATTAAACCATAAAATTTTTATTTTACACGATTAGGCCCTTTTATTAAATAGGGCACTCAAACGATAAAATTTTCGACTGAAATTTTCACACACATAAATTTACACATAATAAACATAAAAAATATTTTTTAAATATTTTTTTGATTCGGATTCGTGGTCCCGAAATCACTATTTCGAATAGGGTCTAAATCGGGTTGTTACATTCACTAAGCCCTTTGGCTTTATGTGCTCGATCCACTAACATCACAAATTCTTTCAATTCTAGAATCTCAACTAACAATTTGATATCTTCATTTAAATCATCTTCAAACGGGATATGCATATCAGCCTCTAATGGTATACATTCCCGAGCATATTTGCTGAGTCGCACGAATTCTCTTTCATACTCGGCTGCTGGAAACACGAAAATATACACTCATTTTAATGCCATTTTTTAACTCAAATTCATGGAGTTTCGATAAAATTATTGTTGAAAAATATATAATTATTATAAAATGATTATTTTGTACTTAAATTATTAACATGTTAAATTTTAATTAATTTTGATTAATTTCGACAAATTTGTAGAAAGGGCGAAAAACGTCTCGGCAGACACTGTCAAAAGCACAAAATTGAGAAGTAATTTTGAAGCATCAAGGCGAACTAATTTTTCAGTTTAATACGGTCCAAATTATGTGTTAATTCATAATATAATTAATTTTAATTTTAATTCAATTTAATTTAGGTTAAATAAATTATTGTTAATTAATTATGAAAAGGGGCCCAGTTGAGCTGAACCGAGAAATCCGATCCAACCGAGCATTGGGCAACCCAAAATCGTCCCACATGCTGACCCAATTAGTTTGTTTGACTGATTATTTAGCTTTCAAAATAGCCCTTGAAGACTCCTTCAAATTTCATTCAAACCCCTCCATTATTTTTGCCTTTCTAGATTTGTCCCTACCTTAAAATAGCAAGTTTGAAACCTTCAAACTTGCCACATGTGTGGCCGGCCATGGGGGGACTCTATGGCTGCTGATTTTTTCTAATTTTAGCAGTCATCTCTACCTATAAATACCCCCTTTGCTGCTTACTTCAAACACATCTCAAACCTATTCATTTCTTCACTTCTCTCTCACTTTTCTCTCTATTCCCTTCCATTGTTCTTCATTTTCTTCCCCTATTCCTTTACCGATTTCACTTCTTGAAAAAGAGTCATTCAACCAATGTTTGGAGCAACATTCATGTGTTCGTGGAAGCCTAGGTTCAACAAGAACAAGCAGAGAAGGAAGAGCGGAGCATAGTAGTCAAGCCTCAGAGAAACATTAGATTTGATTCTTGTTCTCTATCCTTTTAATTTTGTTGTTGTTATGATGAACATATCTATGAATATTTGTGATGTTGATATGTTTAATTTAGGTTGATTGCATTTCTTCTACTTGAGTTATTAAAATTGTGTTTGTGTCATTATAGGCCTTAGTAAGATGTTTGATTAAGTAAAACCATGACTAAGTTATTTTTGCATTACAATTGCAAGGTTACTAATGAATTAATTATTTAAACGGATTGAAATTATAATTAATTGACACAATACTTAATCAATGCATTTTAATCATCTAAGGTAGCTAAGGGTTAAATTAGCAACGGTATCTAACGATACATTAGCCTTACATAACTTGCAAGATTATTGTGATTAAACTGTTTCAAGGTAGAAATACATTGTTACCTCACGTAATCTTTTATATGCTTATGAGATTGAATTAATTGTTTGAATTGACATAGAGATATGTACAAGAGATAATTTTAATTTCTAAAGTAAATATGTGCATTAACACATTTACTTATTAAAACTTGTTTAATCAGTTGAATTGACATTGAGATATAGTCAAGAGATAAATGGATTTTGATAGGTAAGTATATTCATAAGTTAGCAAATTACTCAGTTGCCTTGAATTTATTAGTAAGCAAATTACTGAGTTGCCATGAATTTATTAGTAACAACATCAACATGAGTTTAATAATTCTAAGTTAAGAAATGTAATTAATCTAACACAATTATGTCATCTTGATTAAAATCATCTTTTAAAATCGTGCATTGGAACTTTTATTTTATTTTTATTTATTTTACTCAGTTAAAATATTAGTTTTTAATCACTTGCTCAAATCAAAATATTTTTCTTCACCAAAGTGTTTTTAAATGCATTCATAAATAATTCTTTTCACAATCCCTGTGGGTACGATAACTCGACATTTACTTGTCACTTTATTACTTGTTGTGATTGTATACACTCGCATATTTCTGTCGTTCCAAGTTTTTGGCGCCATTGCCAGGGACTATTTTAAAATTCATTATTTGTGAATTTGTTAATTTTGCTTTTTGATTTATTTTTCTATTCAATTTTAACTTAATTAATTTTTCTATGTTTGTTTCAGGTGTTTATGAGTATTGATCAAATTATCGATTTACTCCCTGTAGTCCCTGAGATTGAAAGAACTTTTCAACAACGAAGAAAACAAGCAAGTCAGAGAAGGACTGAAGAGATGAACTTCGAAAGTTCTAATCAAGGAAATGGAGAAAACCCTACTAAAAATCCTATCCTTATTGCTGATGATAGGGATAAAGCTCTAAGACAGTATGTCGTGCCAGTGTTTCATGATCTTAATCCAGGAATTAGGAGACCTAAAATTGAGGCACAACAGTTCTTGCTGAACCAAGTCATGTTCCAGATGCTTTAAATAGTGGGCCAATTCAATTGAATGCCTACTGAAGATCCTCATCTTCACTTAAGACTATTTATGGAGGTGAGCGATTCTTTCAAGTTAGCTGAAGTACCTAAAGATGCACTACGATTGAAGCTGTTCCCATATTCGCTAAGAGACAGAGCTTGAGCTTGGTTGAACTTACTGCCACCAAATTCAATTTCCACATGGCAAGAGTTAGCAGAAAGATTTCTCATAAAATATTTTCCGCCTAGCAAGAATGCTATTTTGAGGAACGAGATCACTGCTTTCCAAAAAATGGATGATGAGTTCTTGTATGAGGCATGGGAAAGGTACAAAGAATTATTTCGAAATGCCCTCATCACAGAATCCCTCATTGTGTCCAACTTGAGACATTTTAGAATGGTCTAAATCCTCACATGAGGATGGCAATGGACGCTTTTGCTAATTGTACTGTCATTTCTAGATCTTACAATGAAGCTTATAAAATCATCGAGAGGATTGCCAGCAACAATTATCAATGGCCAACCAATCGAGCAGCATCAGGAAGATGACTCGCTGGAATACATGAAGTAGACGCTCTCACTTCACTCGCATATCAGGTATCCCTAATTTCCTCAATGCTTAAAAATTTTACCATTGATGGGTTTAATAGTTTTGCAGCACAGCCACTGAATCAATTTGAAAATATATCCTGTGCCTATTGTGGGGAAGGACATTTGTTTAAAGAATGTCCATCGAACCTAGAATTTGTGTATTACGTGAGGAACTTGAACCAAAAACTGAGGAAGGCAATGAATACAATCCAATTCATATAACCCATCATGGCGAAACCACCTTAATTTCTCCTGGAGTGACCAAGGGGCTGGACCCAATAACACATACGCCCAACCTCGACCGGCCTAGCCTCTTATTTTTACCTAACAAGTTCAGAAACAGCCTCAAGTTGAACCATCCAATGGCATTCAAAACTTGTTGAAGGCATACATAGCCAAGAATGATGCCTTAATCCAAAGCCAAGAAACTACATTAAAAAACCTAGAAAACCAAATGGGTCAGCTTGCAACTAAACTCAGAAACCGACCACAAGGTAGTTTACCTAGTGATACAAAGAATTTGAGGAATCCAGGGAAGGAGCAGTGTAAAGTGTTGACATTGAGGAGCGGAAAGACATTAGAGCCCAACACCGTCGAAGCTGAAGAGGAGCCAACTGATGCTCAAGACTCAGAGGAAGTTCAACGGAGTGTTGAAATTCCAGTTTCAGTGGAACTAGAATCTACAAAATCTGATAAGGTAACTTCTTAGCCAATCAATTATGATAAACTAACAGCTTTGTTAGATACAGAGTTGCCACAGAAGATGAATCAACCAGTTCCAGTAAAGAACCCTCCACCGCCCTCCCTTAAAGACTTTAGAAGTAGAAGCAGGAAGTTCAATTCAAGACATTGCCTGTGATTGTTTCAGCGGAATTAACTGTTGAGCAGGAAGAGAAACTCATCCTAGTATTCAAACAATTCAAGAAGACTATCAGATGAACCATAACCCATATTCGCGGCATTAGTCCGTCTGTATACATGCACGAGATCATCATGGCAGATGGCGAAAAAGGGACGATTGATGGACAATAAAGACTAAACCCCATCATAAAGGAAGTGGGAAAGAAAGAAGTCATCAAGTGGTTAGATACGAGTATAATTTACCCTATCTCAAACAATTCGTGGGTAAGTCTGGTCCAGTACATGCCAAAGAAAGGAGGTATTATGGCTATTGAAAACTAGAATAACGAGTTAATACTGACTAGAACAGTTACGGGATGGAAAATTTGCATCAATTACCGAAAGCTAAACAATGCGAATAGGAAAGATCACTTTCCTTTACCGTTTTTGGACCAAATGCTGGATAGACTCACAGGGTGAGACTATTACTATTTTCTCGATGGATACTCAGCGTATAATCAGATTACAGTAGCACCAAAAGATCAATAAAAAACAACATTCACCTATCCATATGGTTTGCATTTAGATGCATGCCATTTGGTTTATGTAATGCACTCGCTACATTTCAAAGATGTATGATGTCTATTTTTACTGACATGGTTGAGAAATACTTGAAAGTCTTTATGGATGATTTTTCAATACTTAGAGATACATATAATGATTTCCTAGCCAATCTAGCCAAGGTACTAAGACGATGCGAAGAATCAAACCTCGTATTCAATTGAAAAAAATGTCATTCCATGGTACGAGAAGGTATTGTTCTAGGGCATCGGATAACGAGACATGGAGTCAAGGTAGATAAAGAAAAGGTAGACGTTGTTGAGAAACTCTCACCTCCAACATCTGTAAAGAGTGTTAGGAGCTTTTTGGGCCACGCCGGTTTCTATCTAAGATTTATTAATGACTTCTCCAAAATTGCTAAACCCTTATGGAAATTATTGGAGAAGGACATGAAGTTCAAATTTGATGAGGAGTGATTAAGAGCTTTCAAATATTTGAAGAGTCGGTTAGTTTCGGCACCCATAATCATCACACCAAACTGGGATTTGCCATTTGAATTGATGTGTGATGCAAGTGACTTCAAGATAAGAGTTATCATGGGCCAATGAAGGAACAAAGTTTTTCATCCCATCTACTACGCAAGTTGGACTCTGATAGTAGCCCAACTGAATTATACGGTAACAGAGAAAGAGTTACTTGCTATTGTGTTTGCTTTTGACAAGTTTCGATCCTATCTTGTAGGTACCAAAGGGACTGTCTATACGGACCATTCGACAATTAAGTATTTACTTGCCAAGAAAGACGCTAAGCCAAGATTGATTTGATGGGTACTTCTACTTCAAGAGTTCGGTCTAGAAATTTAAGATCAAAAGGGAGTAGAAAACCAAGTAGCAGACCACTTGTCTAGATTGGAGCTACAAGAAGGGAATTTTCCACCTATACCTATTTAGGAGACATTTCTAGATGAACA
This sequence comes from Gossypium hirsutum, assembly GCF_007990345.1. Taxonomy (NCBI): domain Eukaryota; kingdom Viridiplantae; phylum Streptophyta; class Magnoliopsida; order Malvales; family Malvaceae; genus Gossypium; species Gossypium hirsutum. The sequence continues at coordinate 6,770,935 of NC_053435.1, read as the reverse complement.
CATACTAAAGGTAAATCATGTCCATAATACCCCTTGGTTTGCTGATATTGCTAACTATTTAGCTTGTGGTTTGATGCTGATTGATAAGATGTATCATCAAAAGAAAAAGTTTCTTCAGAATGCAAAGTATTATTTCTGGGAAAAAACCATACTTTTTTAAAAAGTGTGCAGATCAAATAATTAGGAGATGTGTGGCAGAAGATGAAATACATAAGATTCTATATCATTGCCACTTAGCTTCGAGTGGTGGACACTTTAGAGGTACACGTACTACAGCCAAAGTATTGCAAACCGGATTTTTTTGGCCAACACTATTCAAAGACACATATGCTTACGTAAAGAGTTGTGATCAATGTCAAAGGGTTGGAAACGTCACCAATAAAAATGAGATACCTCGAACAAAAATCATTGAGGTAGAATTATTAGATGTTTGGGGTATTGACTTTATCGATCCTTTCCCTCCATCTTTTGGTCACAAGTACATGTTGGTAGCAGTAGACTACATGTCTAAATGGGTTTAGGCCGAGGCATATCCAACAAACGATGCTAAGTTTTTGCAGAAGCATGTGTTCATAAGGTTTGGAACCCTGAAAGCTTTCATCAGTGATGAAGGGACCCATTTTGTGAACAGATAGTTAAAATGGTTACTCAAAAAACATGGAGTGAAGCATAAGGTTGCCATAGTTTACCATCCGCGGACTAATGGGCAAGCTGAACTGGCAAACAAAGAGATCAAAGGCATACTTGAGAAGGTAGTTTTCCCGAACCAACGAGATTGGTCTAAAATATTAGACAATACTTTATGGGCCTACATGACAACATACAAGACACCTTTAGGGATGTCACCTTATAGGTTGGTCATTAAGAAATCCTGTCGTCTGCCCTTGGAGTTAGAACACAAAGCTTACTGGGCTCTCCAACAACTCAACTTGGATCTTAAGCTTGCTAAAGAGAAACGGATGCTCCAACTTAACGAGTTAGAATAATTCCTAATGTTATTATTCAAGAATGTCAAATTACTCAAGGTGTAACACCCTGAATTTAGGCCTAGAAATTTTGGGCCTTGAGCATGGGAGAGGTTGAAGGCAGCTTATAATATTTTGTTGTGCGTGTAAATTTCGTTAATGAAGGCTTGTTTTAGTGGTTAAGTGTGTTGAGAAGTGTTGGAGAAGTCTTGGGTTCAAATCTGGACTCTAGCAAAAATTTTTGTTTAAGGTGAATCAAACCCTGGGTGTAGTAGGTAGGCCTTAAGAATATTGTTGGGGAAATTGTGCCACAAAAAGCCTTGTGGTCTAGTGGCAAAGTAGCGCCACATAAGAGGCAGGAAGGTTGCGTCGTAGAGGTGGCAAGGAGGTCCAGGGTTCGAAACTCATGGCAATCAAAGAGCATTTATTTTGCTAACAGGGGGCGGCAAGAGTTGGTGTTGAATTTAAACTCTGATGATGGAGGGATCCCACATCGAGAAGCTAACATAAGAGTGGATGTGAAGCTGACTTTAAATAGAGGGAACCATGAGGAGAGTAAATGTACCTTTCTTGGTTGATCCCTTTCGCTTTATGGCGTGCTCGTTTGGGTTGGGCGTCGGCTAAGAGTGCTCGGAGCGCGGATTAACTCCAGTCTCCTATCAGGTGTGTATTTCTCACTACTCTAGCTGTAGGATGGCTACTTCGGGCCGCGATGGGCCGAAAGGGCCATGTGGGCCCAATGGGCCTACGGGCCCAATAGGATAAGTTGTTTGATTATGTAGTAAATATTGGACTAGGCTAGGTGAATCTCATATCTGTGGCTAGATTTGGGCTAAAAGAGCCACATGAGCGTGTGGGCCCATTTGGGGCTGAGAAAGGGCTTTAGGCCCATTCGTATTGTTATCCCTGTTTAGAATACTTTAGTTTACCGAATTACCAAAATACCCCTGGTTTGTAAAATTACTAAAATACCCTTGGTTTATAAAATCACCAAAATACCCCTGGTTTGTACAATTACCAAAATACCATTGGTTTACAAAATTACCAAAATACCCCTGGTTTGTAAAATTACTAAAATACCCTTGGTTTATAAAATCACCAAAATACCCCTGGTTTATAAAATTACCAAAATACCCTTGGTTTACCAAATTACCAAAATACCCTTGGTTTGTAAATTACTAAAATACCATTGGTTTATAAAATTACCAAAATACCCCTAGTTTGTAAAATTACCAAAATACCCCTGGTTTGTAAAATTATCAAAATACCCCTAGTTTCGAAAATTACCAAAATACCCCTGATTTGTGAAATTACTAAAATACCCTCAACCTGTAAAATTATTGAAATACCCTCGACTTATAAAATTACCAAAGTACCCTTGATTTACAGAATTACTATTTTACCCTTGATTTACAAAATTACCGAAATACCCCTGTAGGGTAGAAATACCGAAATACCCCTATAGGGTAAAAATACCGAAATACCCCTGTAGGGTAGAAATACCGAAATACCCCTGTAGGGTAGAATTACTAAAATACCCCTATAGGGTATAATTACCGAAATACCCTTGTAGGGTAGAAATACCGAAATACCCCTGTAGGGTAGAATTACTGAAATACTCCTGTAAGGTAGAATTACGGAGATACCTTGTGGGGTAAAATTACCATTTTACCCCTAGGGTGTTAAATGACTGTTTTGCCCTTGTGGGCAAGTGACTGACTTGGACTGTGTGGTTGACGGATTTGATTGTGAATATATGTTGGTGATATCAATGACTTGACTGTGATTGTTTGATTCAAATATGGACATGATATTCTGATTCTGTATGTTTTATGCCATGACATGTATATCTGTTGCATGGGATATGGGTTATATTGATGGAGGAAGCGTTCTGGCGGCCTCGCTGCAATCTGGTGGCCTCGCCACATATATCTGTTCTGGTGACTTCGTCACAATATCTGGCAGCCTCGCTACAATCTGGTGGCTTCGCCACATATATATATATCTGTTCTAGTGGCCTAGCCACAATATCTGTATCTGGTGACTTCGTCACAATATCTGGCAGCCTCGCTGCAAATTCTGTGGTGTGTAGCGGATGGGTGGGTAGAGTTGTCTCCCCACATGGTGTAAGGTTGGTACGGGGGTGTATACGGATGGATTGGGTTGGGTTTGCATTGACATTCTGATTCTGATTCTGTTACCTGATACTGATTCTGATTCTGTTACCTAATTCTGATTCTGGTTCTGATTCTGATTCTGTTACCTGATACTGATTCTGATTCTGTTACCTGATTCTGATTCTGATTCTAATTTTGATTTTGTCACCTGATTCTGATTCTGATTCTCATTTTGATTCTAGTTTTGATAATGTTTCTTATTCTGTAATGGGCTAAGGCCCATCTGGTACTGTCTGTTATAATGGGCTAAGGCCTAATTGATACTGAAACTGTAAGTAGGGCTGGGGCCAACTTTTAATTCTTTTATATGACTGACTGTTCCTTTTATATAGTAGGGGATTTCACACTGAGTTTTCGTAAACTCACCCCGTTTATTAACCTTTCAGGTAATTTCTAGCCTTAGATGGATCGGAGCTGCGAGGGGCTCGGAGGAAGCCACATACATTGTTTATGTTACAGTTTTGATTATTACTTTTAAATGTTTTTATGTGGCTTGTAGTAAAGCCGTTGTAATTTTCTGGATTTCAAATTTGGAATTTTATTTATTGTTCTTATAATTGCTAGTATTAGAACACGGTTTTCCAAAGCAACTACTGTTGTTCAAAACATCACGTATCCGCAATTGTTTTTAAATTAAGCTTCCGCAACTACCAAATTTTTTACAAAGTTGTTAAGAATGTTATTCAGCTGAGGTTTTCTAACAAGGTTTAAAAAGGGTATAAGTTTTTAATTATTAAGAAGGGTTTTTAATGGAAACATGGTTTTCGAAAAACACTTCAATGTGACAGCCAGATTCTAGCCAAACTTCCAGGCCGGGTTTGGGGTGTTACACAAGGAAAGACTTAAGAGATGGCATGACAATCACATTCGGGTTCAAGAATTTGAAGCAGGTCAACAAGTCTTGTTATTGAATTCTAGATTAAGGTTCTTTCCAGGTAAGTTAAAATCACGTTGGTCCGGTCCATTTATAATTCACCAAGTTTATCCATATGGAGTTGTCGAACTTCAAAGTAAGGGAGGTAATTTTCGAGTCAATGCTCAGCGCTTAAAACATTACTGAGGATATAAAAATGAACGGGATCACATCTCATTCATTTTATCAGATATTTAATTTTTCTTCTTTTTTCTTTTTAAATGATTTAGGGTATATTTTTTGGATTAGTATGTTTAAATAAATTCTGTCTAGGAGATTGGAACTTAAGCGGGACCACTTGTGACCCCTCCAACCTTTCCTAGGAATTGATTTTAACATAATCTTCCAAGAAATTATTTCTTAAATGGAAAAATAAATTTTTAGTTTTTCAAATATAAGTGTCAATTTTGATCCAAGTCTTAATTGCAACTCAATTTCAAAATTTCCTTAAGTCTAGGTACTTAATTGAATTATTTTCAAAATTTGGTTGCTCTTTTTGTAAACACTAAAAATTAGATTTCTCTTTTTGTAAATATTTTCAAAAGGCATCTAGAATAAATGTTCTTAATTTAATTTAATAAATAAGATGATAATCATTAATATATAATTATATCTATTATAATATATATTCATTATTATCAACTTTGCATAGAAGTAGGATTAATTTAAATTTGATCACATTTTATTTAATAAGTATTTATTTTTAATAAATTAATAGCAAATAATAATTTAATATGCATTATATTAATTATTAATTGTTGTTAACTCTATATAGAATTAGAACTTGGAATATCTTAATTATTAATTTGTTCTAAGAATTCTAATTAAACTCCTACTCCCTTTACTATAAATTTCACCCACCTTTTCCATTTTTTTCACTCATCCCTCCATCAATCCTAGCCTCCAAAACCCACCAAGTACTAAATCACCTAGTGCCGAACTCTCTAGCCACAAAGTTGCCCAGCTCCACACGGCACCCTCACGCTTAGCAACAGCCCCATTCGATTAGTAGCCATGCATGCACCAGCAGCTTACGTTCCTACTGCTGCTCGCACCAGACCTACTCTCGTGCACCTGCTCGCGTGCGCTAACGCACCAGCCCTGTTGTTCGCCAGACAGTGCCATTTGCTATCCATGCATCTACTCAAACCGCACTTTGCTACTCGCACCAACACTCTTGCCTATTGCACTACACCATCAAGATACCCTATAACCATCCCTAAACCGACCTCTTTTGCTTTATTTTTATTTTCTTTGAGTTCTTAATTTTTATAAAAATATGGTAAGACAAATTTTTATCCTAAATTTCAATTTTATTTAATTATTTAATTTATTAATATTTTATACTAATTAAATTTTTTAGAAAATATTTGTTTCCATCTTATATTCAGGTTAATCATGCCTAGCAAGAGAACTCGAGCCTTTACTCAAATTGGCGAATCACAAAACAAATTTCACTGTGAAGAAGCCAAAGCGAGATACGAAAGCGTTTTCAAGGATCAACAGATGCACCCAGAAAAAGGCTTTATGCTGAAAGAAAGCAACTATATTGATTTCATGGAGCGCATTCGAAAAATTGCTAAAGCTCTCAATTGGGAGTTATTTTGTGAGAAAATACCTAGTGTAGATGAGGAATTAGTTCGTGAATTTTACGCGAATTTGACCTCAAGCGAATTGACGGAAGTTTCTGTTCCCGGAATCAAGGTACCAATAACCTGAAATGCTATTAATGAATTCTTTGAATTATCTAATTTCGAAGATGACAAATATTCTTTCTTGATGAGTAATATTGAGTCTAAAAATCTACAAGAAATTCTCGAGGAACTTATACTTCCAGGTTTTAAGTGGACTGTGTCAAAGCAAGGAATTCACACTTGTCGCAGAGAATATTTAACACCACTAGTGAAGATATGGTTCTATTTTATTCGATGCAGCCTTATGCCTATTTCACATGGGACTACAATTTCATTAAAGCGAATGGTCTTATTATACTCGATTTTAACGGCAAAGACCATTGATGTGGGAAAAATCATCCTGAGAGAAATGTGAAATTATGCCGCTAGATGTTTTAGCCCAGCTTACATTCCCTTTACGATAACAATTTTATGCTTGAAAGCTAAAATTCTTGCAAACGTAAAGAAGACAAGTTATAGCCATGGCACAATAACAGATTGGGACCTTTACTGAATAGCCGGAGACTCTGTTTTATAGCAACGACTTGAAGAAAGAAAGGATCCTGAATAAGATCCCATAGAGATCGAACCAATACAGTCAGCTGAAATCCCTGATAAGGCGAAACCCATGGAACCAGTAACCGAACTTGACATTGCAACTTCAATATTTAGGACTCAATCGCCTTGCCCAGATCTTCGAGATGAGCTGTCAAAGTTGATGGAAATAATGCAACGTATGCAGTGGCAGCAACAAGTTTACTGGATATATTCAAAAATACAAGATGACTCAATGAGAAGCGCTCTTATGAAAATATACGATGACCCATTTATTTTTGTGCCTGAGTTTCCAGATTTCATATTTGAACCATGGAGTACACTATCGAAGAGGGAGCAAAGTAATTTATATAAAAACAAAGACGATGGAGCAAAAGATGAGTCGAATTCGGAGGGATCTGCAAATAAATAAAAAAAGGAGGAATCCTGACCTTATTTTATTTCCATTCTTAGGTTATTTAATAGGATTAGGTTTTATTAGGAATTTTTATTTTCGCATAATAAAACAAAAGGTGAAAATCATAAATAAAAATGAACAAGTTGCAAAGTACAAAGTGTGGATATAGATATATACATGTTTAGGATTGGATCTAAAGAGAGCTTGGTAGTTAAGCAGTCAAATTGACTCACCTCCTCTTTTCTACAATCCCACTTGGCGTATAGTATCTATTCACTTTTAACAATAAGAACATTGTTCATCTTAAGTAGGGGGACTGAAAAATTGAAATTATTTCCTCTTAGAATAATTTTTTCTTTTAATTATGATTAGGATATATTTTGTTCAGTATGCTAAACTTCAGTATAAATAAAGTTTGATTATTTCAATAATTGTTATGTTAGCTTAATTATGACATAAATGTATTTTTAATAAAACATGCAAATCATACCATCAAATTTTTAGTTCCTTAAGAAAGTTAAGCATGCATGAAAGTTTAAGTCTCTAGAACTAACTTAGTAGTTTCTTGAGGCGAAATCCAAGGAAGCATGAAATGTTCAAAATGATTTAGGCAACTTTTGTTTGGACCATTTAAGCCTTTCAAGCCAACCTTGATGAAATTTTATCCCTTGAAACCCAACTTTAAGACTATATGGCCTAATTTTATTTGAACCTTTGCAATATTTAGCCATCACTTTTAGCTTAATTATCTTTAAATTGTCCCAAACACTAGACTCAGTACTATTCAAAATATTCTTTGAAAATAAGTTTGGGGGAGTTGAAAAGAAGTAACAAATGCTCAAAAAATTGTAGTACATAAAGTAAAATGCTCGTGAAAAAAAAACAAAAAAAAGAGAGCATATGTACTTGAAAGAAAATATATGTACAAAAGAGCATGTCAAAGCAAAGTAAGTTGTTGTATTGAAGGTAATTATTCCGAAGGTCCAATTGAAGCTGAGTCTAGGGTTTTTAGCCTAAATTTATCTATCTTTTACCTACCCCTATCCCAGCCACGTTACAACCTTTTAAAAGACCTATTGTTTCAAGTTTCTATGCTACCTACATTAGTGGAGAGAAATTGTTATGTTCAACATATTAAGGCATAAATTAAACTTGACGATTGTAGCTTAATCTTGAATAAGAAAATAAAACCAAATTGGTAGGGATTTAACATGTCTTTATTAAGAAGCATTTAGTCTATTTTTGCTATCATAATAATGATTGAGATTAATTTGAATGATATGTATACATAAGTAGCATAAATATCAAATTTCTTATTTTTGAGCATAGGTATAGTAAACTCATGATTTTGGGAAGAATGTTGCTCTGAAGAAATTTTTCAATTGGGTTTTCAAAAAATTCTTATCAAATTTGTGCATTACTCTGGACGAGCAATGAATTAAATTTGGGGCTGTGGAAACACGAAGATATACATAATTTTTCATGCCTTTTTTAACTAAAATTCATGCAGTTTCGGTAAAATTATTGTCAAAAAATATATAATTATTATAAAAATAATTATTTTGTACTTAAATTATTAACATGTTGAATTTTAATTAATTTTGATTATTTTTGACAGATTTGCATGAAGGGCAAAAAACGTCTCGGCAGACATTGTCAAAAGCACAAAATTGAGAAGCAATTTTGAAACATCAAGGCGAACTAATTCTTCATCCTAAGATGTTCCAAATTATGTGTATTAATTCATAATATAATTAATTTTAATTTTAATCTAATTTAATTTGGGTTAAATAAGTTATTGTTAATTAATTATGAAAAGGGGCCCAGTTGAGCTGAATCGAGAAAATCGATCCAACTGAGCATTGGGCAGCCCAAAACCATCCCACATGCTGACCCAATCAAATTGTTTGGCTGATTATTTGGCTTGCAAAATAGCCCTTGAAGACTCCTTCAAATTGATTCAAACCCCTCCACTATTTATGCATTTCTAGATTTGTCCTTACCTTAAAATAGCAAATTTGAAACCTTCAAACTTGCCACATGTGTGGCCAGCCATGGGGGGACTCTATGGCTACCAATTTTTGCTAATTTTAGAAGCCATATATACCTATAAATACACCCATTTTCTGCTCACTTCAAACACATCTCAAACCCATTCATTTATTCACTTCTCTCTCACTTTTCTCTCTTTATTCCCTTCCATTGTTCTTCATTTTCTTCCCCTATTCCTTTGCCGATTTCACCTCTTGAAAAAGATTCATTCAACCACCATTTGGAGTAGCATTAAAGTGTTCTGGAAGCCTAGGTTCAACAAGACAAGCAGAGAAGGAGGAGTGGAGAACACTAGTCAAGCCTCGGAGAAACACCGAATTTGATTCTTGTTCCCTATCCTTTTAATTTTGTTGTTGTTATGATGAACATGTCTATGAATATTTATGATGTTGATATGTTTAATTTAATTAATATGGCTTAAATTTAATTTGTGTTAGGTTGATTGCATTTCAGCTACTTAAGTTATTAAAATTATGTTGTGTCGTTGTAGGCCTCAATAAAATGCTTGATTAAGTAAAACCATGACTAAGTTATTTTTGCATTACAATTGTAAGGTGACTAATGAATTAATTATTTAAATGGATTGAAATTGTAATTAATTGACACAACACTTAATCAGTGCATATTTAATCATCTAAGGTAGCTAAGGGTTAAATTAGCAACGATATCTAACGATACATTAGCCTTGCATAACTTGCAAGATCATTGTGATTAAACTGTTTCAAGGTAGAAATACAATGTTACCTCACGTAATCTTTTATGTGCTTATGAGATTGAATTAATTGTTTGAATTGACATAGAGATAAGTACAAGAGATTATTTTAAGTTCATAAGTATATATGTGCATTAACACATTTACTTATTAAAACTTGTTTAATCAGTTGAATTGACATAGAGATATAGTCAAGAGGTAAATGGATTTTGGTAGATAAGTATGTTTATAAGTTAGAAAATTACCGAGTTGCCGTGAATTTATTCGTAACAACATGAACATGAGTTTAATAATTCTAAGTTAAGAAATGTAATTAATCTAACACAATTATATCATCTTGATTAAAATCATCTTTTAAAATCATGCATTGGAACTTTTATTTATTTTAATTTATTTTACTTAGTTAAAATCTTAGTTTTTAATCAATTCCTCAAATCAAAATATTTTTCTTTACCAAAGTGTTTTTAATTGCATTCATAAATAATTCTTTTCACAATCCCTATAGGTACGATAACTCGACATTTACTTGTCACTTTATTACTTGTTGCTTTTGTGTACACTTTCACATTTCCATGTACAGAGGCTTGTGTATTACTTTCAACCTCATCAGAATCGGCTTTGTTGGATGACATCTTTATGTATATGAAAACATAGTTTAATTTGAGTTAGGAATATCACATGTTATATAATAGCATGTATTTCTAAACTCCATACATACTACATTTAGTCTAAGATCTGACTAAATCGTAGCTTTAATACCACTAAATGTAACACCTCTAACCCGTCTCCATCACCGAATTAAGGTTACATAGCATTACCGATCAATAGAAAAACATTTACCATTATATCATTTAATAAATTAGTCTCAATCAGAATCATATCAAACATATGCATTTGGTCCCTAAATTGAGCTTTCGAGACCCTAAAAATAGCTTAGAAACAATTCAAGATTAATTTGAAACAAAACAAAAGTTTTAAGAAAAAATTGCAAAAATGTGAAAACTGAAATCACACAGCTGTGTGGTCAGGCCATGTAACAAACGAACAAAGGGACGTACTACTATGTCCCAGCTCGTGTCTTCACCTATGTAACTCACTGAGTAAGGTCACACGGCCATGTCACAAGCTGTGTAACTCTCTGACTTCCCACATATGGCCGTGTGCAAGGCCATGTAACACACTGACTTAAAACACTAGGAAATTACAAATGAAACATGATAGTGTAGCCAGGCCATGTGTGTCACACGGTCGTGTGATAGCTGTGTCCCAGGCCGTGTGATCTATAAATTAACCCTAAATTCATGCCATTTCAAGAACTAACCATATCTAACTAAACATTCCATTTGGGCACACATTCAAGGGATTTAAACATCATTCAAACACACCTAAACATGCCATTTAAAACATCCCTAATTCATCTAACCAATATGCCATTCATAGGCACCACAATTGTATGAAAACATCATGGATCAAACCAAAGCAACATAGCAACTTTTCAAGCATATAACCTACTTCAATTATCTACCAAATCATATCACAAATGATCATTTCCAAGCCGTCACAAACATACCAAAATACCTTGCATTTCAATTACCTAAAAGTGGTCAAAATGACCTAACTTAACAAAGCATTACAAGTCCATTAAATCAAACATAAACTTCAAAGCCATAAACATACTAAATCAACCATTTAGAAATTCATGAATTACCATTACAAAAGGTCCAATACATGCAATATATAACCTTGGCCAAAATACTCAAAAACTACTGAAATGGTTGTTGGATAGTGTGATAGGCCTTTGACGAGCTTTCAACCGATTCAGCTTCTGATTATCTATAAAACAAAGGAATGTAACTACGTAAGAAACTAGTGCTTATCAAGCTCGTATAAACTTAAACATAATTTACCATTTCATTAGCACAATTTATAGAATAAGCATGATATCATTACCAAGACCAATAGCTTAGTAAAAGCACCATCAAACTCACAAGTTAGTAGGTTCATCCATAATACATATAAGTTCATTTATAACATAAGTAGATGTTATAAGATACATCATTTATTCATCAACCTTTTCATAAGATCATGAAGCATTTCATTCCATTTCCTTTACTTACCCGTTGAACCATCTAGAATTACATCGAATATTCGGGAATGCTCACACATAGTGTACCTTGCCATATAACTGTAATCTTTCCTTTTTAATAGTGCTCACACGAGTTGTGAGTCGAAATGTTAGCTTCACAATGCTGTTCACACAAGCTGTGGAGAATCTGTAACAAATGCAGGACCTCAGCCATCGGTAGGACATTCAAGACCAACACTTAAAACAAGAAATCCCTAATGACATGTCATTCGTATCCTAAGAATTTTTAATGTTCAAATGGGACTTATTATCCGTCAATTAATTATAGCATCAATACATGTGTGTTCAAACCCATTTATAACTACCACAATATAATAGATGACTGATTTAACTAACATTAATACAATTATAATTTATACAAACTTGCCTCGATAACTAGGGTCATAGAAGTAGAGTTGTAAACTAATCCGAAGCTTTTGTCTTTCCTTGATTTAAGTCCGATTGTGGTTTATCTTGATGTAACTAAATAATTTCATTCAATTAAGTACTTCTATTATTCAATTTAATCTATAATTCATGTTTATGTAAATTACAAAATTACCCCTAACATTTTAACTTTTCATAATATAGTCTTTAAGTTCATAATTTGAATATAACTCATTTTAACCTAAATCCAACTTAACCAACGCTACAAAATACTTTGAAACAACCCATAATTACCAACAATTCACAACAAAACCCCTGAATTTATACTTTTAACAATTTAAACCCTATTTCAAAGTTCTTCAAAAATCACTGAACAAAACATGTTTATTTTACAACCAAGTTTAATAATCTATCAAATAACTTCAAAAACTTTCAAAAAAAACCATAGAAAGTCCCTCAACCTTTAATTGTTTTGCAAATTAACCCCCGGGCTAGCTAGCCTAAGTAAAATGAACTCAAAAATATAAAAATCACTAAAAACAGGGCTTGAAAACCTACCATGCATGAAGAAATTAAAACTAAAGCTCTTCCCCCCTTCAATGGCTAATTTTGGTTTCAAATTTGCAGAAGGATGAAGATGATAACTATGTTTCATCTTTTCTTTACTTAATTTTCTTTTTAATTATTAAATTTCTACTTTACCCTTATCATTAATCAAAAACTTCAATAAAACCTATCCATAAGCATCCACTAACTTTAATTATGGTATACTACTAAAGTCCATTAACTTTCCTTTCCATAGCCATTTAGCCCTTTTTAACTAATAGAATTCAACTTTTACACTTTTTATGATTTAGTCCTTTTTACCTAATTAACCATTTAAACTTAAAAATTTCTTAACAAAACTTTAGTACGACCTTAATATAATCCCATAGACATTAAATAAATATTAAAATAATAACTTATTCTTCAGAATTATGGTCTCAAAACCATTTTTTACGACACCTCAGAAAATAGGCTATTACAGATATGTTAGAAAGGAAATAAAAGGGAAAGGTGTTAGGGTCAATTGAACAAGAGTTACCATGACCCTATTTCAAGAAGTAGTTCATTCATTGCTCAAGGATTTGAACGATACTTCAACAAATGTAGAGGTTGTTACAAAAGGCGAATCTAATGGGGGAATTGAAGAAGCAGAGGTTGAGGCTAGCTGCTTAAGTGCCTAACACTCAGTACAAATTCCTAGGCAGGTTTTTCAAATATATAGACATTTATTTTGAGATTTGCTTACAATAAAAGATCTAATGCAATCTCAATAAAACTATAATACCATAAGAGTAATACAACATAATAATAACATATAAAGTAAATATGGACTCTATGGTAGCTCATCAGAAGAATCACGATCCAACCCAAAGTCCATAATACAAGGGATTCCTTAGGGGAATTTCAGTCCAAATCAATTATCTCACAAGCGGTATGATCATCCTTAATAGGCTAAATATTCACCATATAATCAGTATAACCTAAATATAAGGTTCAATAAATTGTTAACACCTAAATATGGAAATTGTCTCCACATAAATATGGTGGGAAGAGAATTGGGCATTCCCTCAGGCACCAAATTACTAGTTTCATATTTTTTAACAAAATATATCAACTAGATTGATGTAAAATTTTACATTATAATGACTACATATCCTTTTCTAATTTATGTTGTAGTAATTTATTTGCAATTATTTGCTAGTACATCTGGACGGGCATAAATGAATTCATTTTTTAGGGCAGCAACATTTCCACAACACTTTTGCTAAAAAAGAGTCTTAATTGAGCAGAGCATTTTAATGCTAGGATTCATTGGATGTGCCTACTGTGAGATGAGGATAGAGGCAAGTTGGATAGGAGGTGCCATCACAAGGTTGGATAAAAGTCAACTTTGATGGAGTTGCAACTTAGGGTACTTGAAATTCTATTGTAGTAGGAGTCCTTCGAGTTGCTAGTGAGTGGTTACGAGGATATTGCAAACAAATTGGTGGCTGCTAATCAATCCATTATAGACTATTGTTAACATGGAGAGAAGGGTATATAAAAGTTCAACTAGAAAGCAATAGTTCATTGGTTATTGACATGATTATAAACAAAGTTGTAAAGGGCGTTAACGCTCCTTTGCTCCGCAACATTTTTCAACTTTGCAATAGAGAATGGGATATCCGACTCTGCCAAGTCTATCATGGGGCCAATTATGCAATGGATTTCATGACAGGATGTGTACTAGTGAAGACTTTATATTGCAAGAATTTGAGCAACCACCGGTTAAGCTTAGCAATATCTTGTTAGGAGATAAGTTAGGCATGACTAGAAGCCATCTCTGCCCATCATAGTTTCTATAGTTTTAAGGCTTAACATTCTCTTTTTATATATAAAAAAAAATCTTAATAATATCCATATGTAGGTAAAACAATGCAAAGAAATACAATGTGGGATTTTCAGTGTAACATTTCAACCAATGTATAATTAAAAATATTATATTTTTTTAAAGGACAAAGTCGGTCGCGGTTGGGTTATTCAAAGATTGAACTCAATATTCATATAAACTGATTTGAATATAAATCCTTTGTCATTTTGCTTGTGGTTTTGTCAACACAATTTTATTAAATTTAACATTATTGTGATCTTTAAAATATAAATTTACAAGTATCTAATCAATAATTTGATAATAAAATAATATTGTTACAAGTATTGAAAAATAATTATATGAATTATTTAATTAAATAATTGATTAAAGAAATATTTGTTTTAATAATATCAGGGTGTATATTTTTCTACATAGAATAGTGACTAATTTACCTAAAAAGGCCCATTTCCAAGTATACTTATGGAAATGGGCCGATTTTAGCAGTATTTACCAGAAAGGGTCGGTTTTGGCAAAACGCATCCGCGTAGGAACGTTCTAAAGGGAAATTTGTAGCAAATCGCGCCCCTAAGGGAGCGTTTTACCATGTCAGCACAAAACGCGCTGACATGGATGCGCTTTGCTGATGTGGCAAAAATGCTCCCCTAAGGGTGCGTTTTGCTCCGTGTTTTGTCCCACAATGGCTATTTTTTTACCGTTGAGGCGATCCAACGGTAAAGAAAAATATAAAAATCCCTTCCTATTATTTCGCACAATATTTCTTAAAATTTTAGCAAAAAAACTCTCAAAATTTTCCCTAAAGCTCTCAAATTTCTCATTAAATTTCTTAAAGCTCTTTTTAATTAATTATTTACTTTAATTTTTTCTAAATTAGCATTATTTATTTATAATTTCAAAATTATTTGATCGTGTTAGTAATGGCCAGGGAATTAATTCGTCTCGATCCTAAACATATCTCTGTCGAATAAATAAAAATAATAAGGGTTAATTTTAATTTTTGAATATTATTTTAAAAAAATTTTCTTTTATGTAATTTTAATTAATTTATATTTTATCATTTTTATAACATTTTTTAAATCGGTTGTTACAATGTTATATTCGTAATATGTCTGGTCCTCCATCACTGTTGATAGAAAATTAATTGAGGGAATCGGGTTTTTGGCATGCAGCCACTATAGGTCGGGGGTGCAACTTGGACCCGAAACTCATCAGTGTGTTAATAGAGAGGTGGAGACCCGAGACACACACATTCCATCTTCCATGCTAAGAGTGTACTATCACTTTGGAGGACATCTAGTTACAATTAGGATTGCCAATGGATGGGTCCGCACTCACCGGGTCCTTTTAATCTATTGATTGGGGAGTCATATGCTACGATCTTTTGGGTGCAATTCCAGATAATATTTACAAAGGTCGAATCGAGATAGGCTGGTTATGAGACACATTCCTGGAGCTAAGGAATGATTCAACTGAAGTAGAAAGAATACGATATGCTCGGGCATACATCCTTGAGATGATTGGAGGTTATTTGATGCCAGACTTGTTGTGAAACCTCACACATCTGAGGTGGCTGCTGAAACTCGTTGATTTTAAAACAGTTGACGAATTAAGTTAGAGGTCTGCCATGCTGGCAACATTGTATCGGGAGATGTGTGGGGCGACCCCACAAAATTAAGCCAAAATCGGAGGTTGCCTATCACTACTACAATTATGGGCTCGGTTTCGCTTTTCATTTTTACATCATCAAATGAGCCACCCATATACATTCCCACTCATAACGAGGTAAAATTTTTATTTGATTTTACAATTATTACATAGATTTAAAATAAAATTGTATGCTAAAAATTGATTTAATTAGGTGGAACCATCCAGCGAGTTATGTTGGAATACCTACAGCTCCTGAAGATATACAGCTTCTATTAGACCAACGATCAGAAGTGCAAGTAAGTATTTAATAAAATATATATAAATAAAATAGTCGTTTCATATTTAGTATTTAGTATTATGTATATAACTAATATTTTTATCACGTTCATATAGTTTCAATGGACACCATACGAGGACTTGGCAATATAGGCAATAATTCTGGAAGAATTCTTTCAAAATTTGAATATTTGGCATGTTAAGGTCCCATCGATAAACTATGCTACTATTGAGATGAACTAAACGAATAGAGTGTTGCGACAATTTGGATTTTGACAATCGATTCTCGAGTTACCTAATGTGCTCGATAATGAGCAAAAAATTGACTTAAGGCAAACGAATTTGAATTGACCAGTATTCTTCTCGAAATTTATCAAAATTTGGAAAAATCAGTATGATCATATACCTACTTGTGAACCGATCATCGTCCTAGAGTTAGCATGCCCGTTGCATTACATGCCATGGTTTAGAATCGATGGTAAGCCATATTTACTGTCGAAAGAGCAGATGTGTCGGTAAATCCGTGTCGAAAGGGAATGACAGGGCCCTTTAAATCTAAGGAGAAGGGATGACGGCACGGGCTCATCAACGGTGCCCACACAATCACCGGCCCAATGCCTCAACCGACAACACCCTTAGCACAACCCCTTTAGATTATGCCAGGTACGTATCCTAGCCCTTATATGTATCATAACCCTTAGATGTTTCCTTTTCCCAATCCTATGCCAGGTTGGAATGCATGGCCCGGTGCATCTCATTTCCTGATGGCTCTGACTCAACCAATGATATATAGGTCATCATCGCCAGAGAGATCGCACGAGGCACCATCGGGGAGCTCTTCTCATTGCCAATCCCCATCGCTTTATGGTATTTAAACACTTCCACCGTGAGAGATGCAAACACCTCCACATTCTTTATTCTATCAAGGTGGGTCATCCTTCCACACCCATAACCAGAGCAACCACAACCCCCGCAGGAACTGAACCAATGAGGAATCCAACGTGTAATCGTCGACCACCCCTATGTGGCATTGATTTCGATCGGCATATACATTGATTTTTTTAATTTATTTGTACAAACTATTTTTATATTGTTTCATTTAATAAAATAAAAGTTGTTTTTAATATTTTAATACTAAATTATTTTTATATTTTTAATAAAATAGAAGTTCTTTTGAATAAGGCACAATAGAAATAATGTAACACAGTTTCATTACAGCAATTATCAACTATTTCAGTTTGGATATGATCGAATTGTATGACCTGGGTTCCTACACCATCCACACAACTTTTTTTGGTTCGTTTTTTCTCGGATATCCATATTATTACATATTCTACCCGAGCAAGGTCGACCTTTTGGTTTTTGACGCAATTCTCTATCCAGTAACAACTTAAACGGAGCAAGCGATACAGACGACCACTTACGTTTATCTGAGACCGGTGGGAATACGTGTCTCCACACATAGTACATGTATTCTATTTTGTAAACTTTAGCGACATATCTCATGGGATCCAAACGGAGATTCTAACAAGCTGCAATTGCATGAGCACATGAATAACAAAATGCGTCAAACGTCCTACAGTCGTAAGTCCTATTTATCATGTGTACATGATATTACCTGTAAGTAATACATTGGCTCGGTCTGTCAAACTCCGTCACATAAAACCATAGGTTATCGCGATTGTGACACACTATGTGTATGGTGTTGGCCCGTGCCTTCACCTTGTTAATTTCTTGTAATACTTTTTGGAACCATACATGGCCTCCCTATATTTGGCCTTTATAACTCGCTGCTCACTTTGGAAATAGTGCCGCCAAACAAAATTGTCTCTCACACAACTGAGGTTATCGGCAAATGACGCGTTCCTTTTAGAACAGATTTTATGCATTCAGCTAGGTTTGTGGTCATGTGACACATTCGAAAGGTATGTTACAGAGGTAGTCCGTGCCTTGATCGTTAATTAAACTTAAAATCCCCAACATTTCATGAAAACTGTCCTTATTGATCTCGTACCTTACCAATATAAGTTGATAGCGAAAATTACATACCACTATTCCATTCAGAATAAATTGAACATTACAAACGAAATTATATTAATAGAGATTAAATACCCATGTTGGTCATTTGCCGTCATTCAGTCGTAGATTAATATTGCCCATAGTAGTTAGACACAACGTATCTTAGACAATACCGATAGTGTGTGTGATCCCATAGGCTTCCCTATCGCTCAATTACAGCTAGTATTCTAGTGCCCCGATCCGATATAACATAGATATCAGGTTGGAGGCAAACATGCCTTCTTAACCTAGAAAGAAATAAATCCCAGTCATTACTTGACTCCCCCGGTGTTATTGCAAATGCAATTGGAAGGATTCTCCCACTGCCATCTTGTGCCACAGCCAATAATAGCCGATGGGTATCTCTACCATACATAAAGGTATCGTCAATTTGTACCAATGGCTTGCAGTACACAAATGTGTCCCGAAATTGCTTAAAGCTTCAGAACAAACGTTTGAACACTAGGCATCCACGGAGCAATAGGTCGTTGTAGTATGCAAGGATCATTTCAAGGTCTGTTATGCAACCTAAGACGTGCCTCTCCAGCACCTGACACCACTGCCACACCTCATTATATGAAGCATCCTACCCACTATGCATCTTTTCTAACGCCTTCTGCTTAGCTATACAAGCCTTGCGGTAAGAGGGCGTGTACCTCAATTGGCTACGAATACTGGCAATTATGCATGTCACAGAAGTCTTGGGATCCGCCTGCAGCATCGATGGTATTAAGCTAGCTATCATACTTGAATCCGTCTTAGGATGATCTTGTGAAATACCTCTCAACAAAATACGTTTAATAATGTAACATTAAGTAATAATATTATTATTCAAAAACTCTAAACACCCATTGATACTGTACCGGTACAACAGGTATGTGGACCTTTGTACTTTTTTATCTCCCGCAAGCTTGTCTTTTTCTTAAAAGAAGCCATGATTTTCTATGAACATGTGTCGTCTTACATTGCACACTTGACCTCGAAATTCTCAGATTTGGATTTAACCACGTTGTTGTTAACCCCATGATTGATGCTATGTTGTTTTAAAGCACCAAGAAAACTATCATTACTGGAAAACTCCTTACCAACTTCCAATTCACCCGAATCCAATGATGAACCTGTATGGTCACGTGTTTTGTGTGGTAGATCTGGAAACTCCAATGCATCATCTGTCGATATATCGATATTATGCATGTGGGCTAGAGGAGAGTACGCCCTAAATCACGGATCTTTTTCTTCTTCATCTGAACCCCTTCAACGTCTTCAGGTTCAGATGAATAGGCTCCGGGTTCAAAAAATAATGTAACTTCTGCACCATTGAGGCCGGGCTCTCGAGGTGGATCCACATCAAACTCATCATCTAACCCACCATCATCTGCAACGTATGAGGTCCCTTCGCCGGTGGACGTCGTAGGAAGTACATCATCCCTTCTTGTGGACGTTTCGTAACGTCCTCAATCAGATGTGCATTGCCAACCACTAGAAGTTGATATTATTCCCCAATACGTATTTCCAACATCGAACATCGACCCACCAATGTACATGTCCCATCCATTAACCGAGTGTCTTGCAGGAGTTGTGTTTTCCATACTGCCACCATGCACGGGCGCTTCTGTGTTCTGTCTCCCACTAACGAAGTGTTGGGTAGGGGTCGTGTATTCCTCTCGGACAGTAGTAGATGTTGAACTCACAAATATTTCATTTGGCGATGAAAATTGTACATATAACTCAAGATAGGGTGATCCATTAGCGAGATGAGTCTTCACCATCGCCTCAAAGCTACGACCACATTTGATATCAAATTAGTCATATATCATGGGATCAACCGAAACACAAAATCTATACTTAATAGAAGAAACCCTCATTGGCGTCATTCCAAAAATTTTGCTCCTAATTCTTTTTACAAAATTCTGTAAAATCTATACTCTGGTTAAAAACCAATCGATGTCACGAACCTCACCATCATAGTAAATAATAGCACTAATATGTTCACTCATCTTCAATTTCTATTCTGCTTAGCCTCTCTAATTTTCTTGTTGCAACTGATGCAACCTGAGAATGAAATTTGCCTTATTTATAGTCTAAGGCCAAACATGAACTACTGTAGAAAAAAAGCGTCCACGTGGGAGCCTTTTTCAATAATTTTGCTGACAGTGCATCTTGCTTGAAGCATTTTTTACATTATTTATTCATAAACGTCTTCTCAAAAATATTTTTTTTTAAAACTACTGTCAAAAAAAAGCGTCCACGTAGGAGCTTTTTTCAGTAATTTTGCTTACAGTGCATCCTGCTTAAAGCATTTTTGACACTATTTGTTCAAAAACGTCTTCTCAAAATTATTTTTTCAGGGTAAAAATAGTCAATTTTGTTAAAAAAAAACTAAACACAATATTATTTTTTTTAAAAAATAAATCCTAATTTAATTAATTTTAACCTTAAACCCTAATCCCTAATTTAATTTATTTATTTAAAACCTTTAAACCCTAATTACTTAATTTATTTAAAAACCATAAACTTTAATTTAATTAATTTTTAAAAAAGAACACTAAATCCTAATTTACTTTTAAAACTTCCTAAAACACTAAACCCTAAATCATTAAACCATAAACTATAAACCTAAATTATTTTAGCAAAACCTTAACCCTAAAAACCTTAAAAAACCCTAAACCAAAAAAAAAACTCTAGGGACTGAACATGCAAAAAATCATAACCTAGAAAAAGCACGGAGCAAAATGCGCCCCTAGGGGAGCGTTAAAATGCGCCCCTAGGGGAGCGTTTTTGCCACATCAGCAAAGC
Organism: Gossypium hirsutum; assembly: GCF_007990345.1. NCBI lineage: Eukaryota > Viridiplantae > Streptophyta > Magnoliopsida > Malvales > Malvaceae > Gossypium > Gossypium hirsutum. The sequence continues at coordinate 6,749,789 of NC_053435.1, read as the reverse complement.
ACGTCCACTTCAGCTCGTTTTGTGCTGACATAGCAAAACGTTCCCCAGAGGCGCGATTTGTTGGAAATTTCCCCTAAAAACGCTCCTACGTGGACGCGTTTTGCCAAAATCGGCTCTTTCCAGTAAATAATGCTAAAATCGACCCATTTCTGTAAATATACTTGAAAATGGACCTTTTTAAGTAAATTAGTCCAAAATAGTATAACTTAAATAAATGATAGGATAAAAATTGGTTATAAATTTTTAATTGAATTAATGTTATAAATTAAATAAATAGACAACAACTTAATTGAAAAATTATTAAAATATTTTTATTTTTATGAAGTAAATTTCATATCATTTAAATAAAATGGTAACGTGAATGAAAGGAATTTTTAAAATTTGAACTTAATTAATATTGTGAGTGATAAATAAAGATGTAAGAGAGGAGATTGTGGGAAGAGAAGAAAAACAAAAAGGTCCCACCTGAAGAGTCATGCATGTGATGTTGGTGGGGAGTTGAGGTATTAAAATTTAGTGAGACGGAACAATAATTAGGCTATTGAGAGAGAGCAGCAGCTATAAATAATTATTAATTACTTGGAGTGTTTTCTTTCAAAGCAAGTGAGGGGTTTAGGGAAAATAAAATAAATATCGCAATGGAAGCTTCTAATGTCTGTACCTAACACCTTTGAAAAAAAAAAAAAAGAAAGTGATGAATTGAAGAAAAAAATAATCAATGGTTCAATAATACTGAATTATTGATTAACATAATATATAATTAATTCAATAAATTTAATATTTTAAATATACGAAATGTCTTTTAATTAATACCGGATTAAGTAAATCAAATAAATAGACATAATAAAAAATTTAGTCTTTAATATTTACATCTTTTACATTTTGGCCCTTATTTTATTTTTGAGTTAAATTTGACATTTAATGTTTTAGAAAGAGTCGAATTGTTTCTTTTAATAGAAATATCGTTTAAAACATTAAAATTTTAAACATGACAACATGTATAGTAATTTATGTGTACTTTATGCTAATTTTTCTTAATTTTAATGAACTATATAGTTTTTTTTTTAATTTTACAATTTTATAATTATTTGTTGATGCAACAAATAAGATAAATAGTGGCATGTCGACAGGAAGTATGCATAGATTGTCACGTGGGTTGTCATGCTAATATTGTTAAAAATTTAATATTTTAGTAAGAATTTCCATTAAAAAAATAATTTAGCTTTTATTTAGTTTTCAAATTAAATTTCAGCTCAATTATTTTTGTAATGAAAATAACTTTTGCTTTGCTTTTTCAAGTTATGGATTTTAATTTCCTTAGGTTTCATTTTTTTAAATTTATATTATCTTTAAAAATTGCTTGGGGTAGATTTATTCTAATAGAAATTCAATAAAGAAGCATTTTCTTATTAGTTTATATTTGATTTAGAATTTGTTTACAACATCCACAATAGTTAGTATTATTATTGCTCTTAATTTGTTTGTAATTGGCATATGTTATGTGGTTGTTCATGAAAGCCACTCAGCCACCCCCTGATGAAAGCTTAGCCTTAACGATTTTGCTTTGTGTTTGGTAATATAAAAAAGAAATCCTATTGTTTGGTAAGACAAACACACACTAAAATGAATATAAGAAAACATATATATATTTTTAAAATTCAATATTTTTTTCTAAATTGTTTCTTTTCGTTTCGTTTCATCTTTCATATCAAACATAATTACAATTTTAATTTTTTTAATAAAAAATATCCTCACCCAATTTCTTTCTTTCTTCATATGAATTATTGTGTTAATGGCATGGCCATGGATTAATTTTGGCTGCTTTTGCAATTTCAAATTTGGGTTCTGATTTTCACTTTGACCGTCGAAGTGCACTATATAGTTTTTTTAATCAATCGAAATATATTTAGCTTTAAATTAAAATAAATTTAGACGAAGAATTAAACTTTTAACTCCTTGCCATTATTATTGAAAATTTTAAATACTAAATAGAGTTGATGATACAACTAAAAGCTACATTTAAGCATAATTTTTAAGAAAAAAAATATTTAGTATACTATCAATATTGTTTTTAGACCCTAGAAATAAAATCAATGATTGATAAATATTTTATAAGGCATAGTAAAATATATAAAAAAAATATTAAATAAAAGAGACAGATGACAAATTTTTAAAACTGTTTGTAGAAATTCAAAAAATAAATGAAAATATTGAAAAAAAAATCATAATTTAATGATAGAATAATGATTTAGTCGTGTTGGATTGAAATTAGGATAGAAAAGATTGGAAGGGTAATTAGAAGGATGGGTGATATCATAATAATAAAATTGAATCAAAACCATGATTTTATGAGTCTCAATCTCACCTAATATAGTTTCTAGACAACTAGTTCTAGTAGTAGTAGTTAAACTGATTTTATATTATAATAATAAAAGTTCTGTTTTAATTTAATTTAATTTATGAGATTAAGATTAGTTTCACATCAAAGTCAACATTCGAACCTCCACATCGGCCCATGTTCTCTCTACCAACTTCTCCACTTGTTCTTCATCTATTATTTTCTTCACTATTATATTTCCCTTTCAAGTCTACATTTTTATACCATTTTTTATTTTTTTCATTTTTGGATGATAAAGATATCGTCACAATTATATATATGTGTGTGTTTTTATTGAAAAAATATGTGATTTTTAAAAAATCAAATTTAATTTAAATTATTGGAAGAATAAATTTCTTAGATTATCAAAATTAACATATATATGCATTTTCATGTTCATTTAATGATTTATTTTCGGGGTTTATGACTATCTCTTTCAATAATGTTGTCTTCAATGTTCGAATCTTGTTCTCCCCTTGAAAGTTCAAAATGTCTTTGCAAGTATTAAATTTTGGAGAAGTGTTTGTTACATACTTATAACAACATTTGAGACACTTATAATAACATTTGAACTTTAGATAAATTTTAAATTGTTGAAATTATTAAATTAAAAAATTATAGTATATTAATAATATTAATTGATGTGTCACGAAACCAACCAAAAATTTTATTAAAGCAAATGCATCTATCAATTAATAGTATAGCTACGGTGAGCAAATATATCGTTCTCACGAGGACTACAAGTACTAGTAATTACCGTCATATATTATTTAACTGAATAATTCGATTGATTGATTAAAAACTAAAAATAACTAATTTAATTAACTACGAACGCGACAAAGAACAAAACACGAAAATAATCGATTAACAACCAATAAGCAAAACAATACCCAAGAAAGAATTCACATAGATTTTCTCTGTCATTATCAATCTAATTACACAATTTCTTTATTTAGCACATTAATCTGTAGAAATTCCTAAATTATGCTAATATCTCTTTCGAGCATAAGAGCAATTAACTCTAAGTTGATTAATTGAAATTTCTTTCTAATTAAAACTCATATTATTGCATTCATTCATGCTATGGATTCTCCTATTAGATTTGACTCTAATCTGGTAGATTTATGTTGTTTTATTTCTAGAATTGCATGCAACTCCACTCAATTAAGTAAGACCTACTCTTAAACAGGAGCTATTCAACCACCAATTTAAGCACAACGGACATAAATCAATAATCTAGAAATATTAAACATAGAATTAAGCACATATAATTGAGAAAAAGAAACTAAGCATTTATTACGTAAAATAAAAATCAAACGACAGAATCCATCATAGGATTCATCTCATTAGGTATTTAGAAAATTAATTCATGGTTGAAAATAAAAACATCCAAGAGACATTATAACGAAAAAAAAAATAAAGAAACTCATGATAACTTCCTAAGAAATCAACTAGAAATTTTCAATCTTGACGGAAATATGCTTCCAAGTTGGCTTCAATGATATTTTTCGAGTTGTTTTCTTGAATATTCTCTAATGACTCACTCCTATCTTCTTATTTTTGTCATATATACATATTAGAATGCTCGAAAAATAGACATGGCCTCCCACACGCTTGTGTGAGTCACACGGTCGTGTGGTTTGGCCGTGTGGAATGATTCATCCTATGTGGCTCCTGCAACTTGCTCCTATGCTCTAGTTTTCGCTCCTTTTACTCTCAAGTGTTCTATTAAGCATTAAAACATAAATTTAAAGGATTAGGAGTATAAAATTTACAATTAACATCGAATAATCACCCAAAAACGTGTTAAGAATGAGGTTAAAACATGCTACTTTTAACATTTATCATTAATCAGTGAGATTTAGATCATATCTTTAATAAAATTTATAAATATAATTTTATTTATTAGAGATTATTTTTATAATATAAATTTTAAATATTTTTTAAAATAATATCTTAATTAAAATTTATTATTATTTTTATTTCACTTAAAAATATAACTAATTTCGGTAACATTTTAGATAAGAAACTGATAAAATAGTTAGTTACTTTTATAGATAAATATTTTTATAAAAAGTAAAAGAAAAGTAAAAATAAAACATAAAATATCGATTCCACAACATATTCCGCTATTATAATTAAATGTTGATATAAAAGTTGATTATTATAGAGAGGGGTGAGTCTTAACTCAATTGGCATCGATATTATTGTCAGAGCAGGAGGACGTGAGTCTAGTGCACTCAAGCACATTATTCTCCCATATAAGAGTTAGGGAAGAGTTATGAATAGTTATAAGCATTGTATTAAAAAAAAATATGAATTTACCTAAATTGAGTAAAATAAGATTAATGGTTCCATCAAAAGAGCTGCTTGATACCTAAATTTTGTCAAACGTTGGAACATTTAATAAATATTGAAATGCAAACATTGAACCTGCAAACTAATAAAAGTTTGTTTGCAGTAGTACTCTCTATTTTAAGTGTTGATGATCATGTGGAATCATTTTCAAGGGAATTTAGTCGTTAATTTGTGAGCCAATTCCATTAGGTAAGTTAGGCAACCTCCAAAAATGCCAATAAATTCGATTGATCCTATAATGGTGAAATGAAATTTGAAAGGTGGAACTTGGGAAGGGGTATAGCTGTCGAAAAGTTTGGGATTAATTTGATTCTAAGAATAACATATGTATAAACACAAACAGATTTTATGTATAACATAATATATATATTTTATCGTAATTAGGTTAATTAAATTTTTGTATCGTGAATATTTTTTTTGAAAAGATAAACGATTGATATATGGAAAGGATAAATCAAGTAATTAATAGCATGGATGGTTGGGGGCTGATGGCGAAGATGATTAATGAATGGTTAGTTGAAAGATGGTACTACGGACAGTTAGTTTCTTAAGAGCTTTTATTAGAGGGGAAGGGATAGCCTACCCACCACTTTCTTCATCTTTTCTTCTTTAACTTCTCCTCCTCTCGTGGCTTATCCACTGCTAAATCAATATCAACCCCTTTCTCAGAACCACTCTGAACCATTTGTCCCCCATTAAAACTTCTTGAAAAAATGTGTTTTAAACTCTTAATAATGATGTTCAATTATTTTTAAAAAATTTTCAAAGTGTTGTTTCTTTTATATAATTTTTTTTTAAATGAGGGTTATCATTTCTGAAATAACAACAAAAACACAAAGTTAAGGCAGAGGAATAACCCTTTTGAAGATCTGATCAATTATCATGGGTCTGACAAACCTCAACTTTTTTTCTTGGAAAAGAGAGGTAAAAACAAAATTGTAAAAGGTTTAAAAAGATAAAGAAAAGAAAGAATAATCCAAATAAATGAAAAAACATTTGTTGAATAATGATCACCTGTATCATTACTCTCTATATATGTATATAATCATACAAATTAGAGGTGATCAAACAGAAAATTAAAGGGGTTTTTTTAAAACTAAATAACAATCTCTTGGTCAATTAATTCTCTCCATTTCTGCTTAAGCTACATGGTTAAAAAAAGAAGGAAAAAAAAATTCCACATTTCCCTCTGAAACAATCATTTCATTTCCAAACTTCTGTAATCCAAGAAACCAGTTTTCAAGCCTAAGAAATCATAGGCAGTATTGGTGTTGTTGCCACTGCTGCTGGCAGCAGTATCGATGCTGCAAATGCATTGTTTGCTGTTTTTAACTCCCAAACTGCAAAATAAACAGAGGGTTTTCCCTCCAGTTTTGAATGGATCTGCGTGCTGCTGGGTTTGATGGTAAGGAGGTGGGCTGATTCTTAGGTCCAAACTTAAGTCTGGACACCTTTCTTCAACTGCTGGGATTTTCTTCTCATCTGTCTCCACAAAACCATTGGGGTTATTCATCTTGTCATTTTCTTGTTTAACACCATTGAAGGATATTGTGGATGACACATCCTGATGAACACCTGCCTCACTCAGTGGCCTGTGAGTCGCTGGATCGATTCCTCTGTTCAATAGCTTCCTCCTTATGTGTGTGTTCCAGTAATTCTTTATCTCATTATCCGTTCTTCCTGGTAATCTCCCGGCTATAAGAGACCACCTGTAAATCAATTTAAAAACCAATAAGGATTTGAAATTTTGCAAAAAAAAAAAAGAAAAAAGAAAAGTAACGCAAAGTTGAACATAATACTTACTTGTTGCCGAGAAGGCTATGGAGCTTGATAATGAGTTCATCTTCTTCCTCAGTGAAGTTGCCACGTTTGAGGTCAGGTCTTAAGTAGTTGATCCAACGAAGCCTGCAACTTTTGCCACAACGGAGAAGGCCAGCAGCCTTAGGGAGAGAACGCCAGCAACCTTCACCGTGGGCTCGGATGTAAGCGATGAGGCGATCATCTTCTTCTTTGGTCCATGCACCTTTGTTTGTATGAGCTTTCTCACAGCAAGGAGACCTTCCCATTTTGGGATTTAGAAAATAGAAGCAGCAGTAGGGAAACGGAAACGAAGAAGGGTGGAGTTTGGTGTGGGTGGGAAGAACATTGAAGCCGGCCCTTTATGAGAGCTTTAGATGCAGTTTTATAGCCTTTTGACTCTTACTCTCACTTACCCACACAACAGGAGAGAGAGAGAGAGAGAGAGAGAGAGATGTGACCCTAATTTTCTTCTAGATGTGAGTTGGTGAGACAGGTTTGGGGGAGTGGCCGGTGGTGGGCTCTCTCTCCCCCTTTTTTCTAATATATTAATACACAATGAAAAATTTTAATGTTATAATTTATAAGTGAAATTGACACATTTTCTATTTATTTTTAAATATAAAATAAATAAAATCGCGAGCGCCCCAATAATCATTCTATGTTAATATAAGAAAATCACAAGTTATAAACATCGCTTAGTTATATTTAAAAAAAAAAACTAAAAATTTAAGCAGCATTTGTTGATATAGTTTTCACAAGAATGATTAAAATTGTAGGTGCATAAAATAATTATCATTAATATAATCTGTTTTGATGATATGAGCATGAATGAATAGATAATAAATAAAAAAAGAGTAGGTAATCTTCAGGTAGGTATTAAAGTATGGGCAAGACAAAAGGGCTAGTTTGGATGGGCGGTGTGTTTACCTCCGGTGAGGTTAAAAATAGCGGTGGCGGTGAGATTTGTTACTGTAGCAGTGAGATTGGATACTGTAGCGGTGAGATTAGAAACAGCGGTGGAGTGTGTGTTTGGATTCAAACGCAGCTGTAGCGGTGAGGTGAGAATAAAAAATGACTATTAAGGACATGATATTAGAATTGATATAAAATAGAAGTTTTTTAAATTATTTTACTTTTTTAAAAATTATTAAAATATGTGAATTTATAAATTCATTTAATAAAAAATTAAAATGTATCTTCCAATATTTTAATAAATTATATAATTAAATTAAATTATTTATTAGATAAAATGATAATTATTTTTAATTTTTTTAATACTTGTTATTGGAGACTTTTAGTTTGAAGATATTAAGACAATTGCATGTGCGTAAAAGTGCAAATGTTTTAAGTTGAAACCTCAAGTCAAAATTTTGGATGCTATTAACAAAGCTCCTATTTTGGATCCTATTTTGGTTTTTAGGAATCCAAAGCTCAGTTGCTGTTAACAACAATGCATCAGATGATGCAGATGAGGGTAGGAGAAAGGGATTTTTTTCTTTCAACCTTGTCATGCAATTTTTTTCTTTCATCTCTAATTTATTTCTCTTTGTTGGTTTTAAGTAGATAGGTTAACTCTCCATCTTTCTCTCTCAATTTCCCCCATTTTTCTCACTGCTTTATTAGTGATTTTTTTTGTTCTTTGGCAGAAAATAAGTTGCCACAGCCTAGCAGCATGGGAAACAAAGCCCTTATTGTCAAAAGGTAAGTTTAGTTCTATGGATAATGATGAGATTGAGAGTTCACAGAACCTGTCTAAGCAACCCAATCTTGTTTCATATCTAAAAACCAAGCTCAATGCTCAAATTCAAGTCTTATTCAGCCAAAGATCCTAGCTTTCAAGCTAAAAATGATGAAATAAAATCAAGTAGAACTCAACAAATCACAAGAGCCCAATCAATACAATAGATAATTGAACAACTCCAGCTGTTGGCTGTGTTTTTGTCTGCAAGAAAACTATTTGCAAGAAAACTGGATAAAATTGTAAAATAATAAATGAAAATATGGGCATTTTTGTCTGCAAGAAATCTATTCTGCTGGCTGTGTTTAAGCTGGAGGTTTTACCTCCAGTTGGAAATGAGGCTGCCAGTGAGATTGAATTCTTCAGCTGCACCTCACCGTTGTTTCTCCAAACGTCATCACAGTGCAGGGAAAAAGAATATTCCCTCAAAATCCCATCTCACCATGGCTGCGTTGGCATCCAAAGGAAGCCAAAGTGTGATCTCTAGTTCCCGCACCCATTTATTTTATATAGTATTTTCATTTTAACCTTTTGTATTACTTAGAGTTGAGATTAATAATTTAGTTAGCTTTAATTATCTTTGCTCCACCTCAGTAGACAACATGTACCGGAATACATGTTCTAACTTCTCTATATATCATACAATATTATTATATTGTTGGAACTAACATCCTCAGCCACAGGTCTTTGGAATATTAGTAATCCCCGTCTCTTTTGCTATTATTTTTTAGAAAAATGATTGATTGTGTGATTCAAGCATAAAATATTTAATCCATTGGTCTTTTTGTTACTGTTAGATCCAATCCTTGGAGAAAGTAAAAAAATAATTTCACGAGGATTAAGAAAATTCTATTCATTCTGTCTTTCTTTGGACTTTCTGTTAATACAATTTTTTGGTGAGAAAAATTCCGTACACACCAAAGAAATTCAAATAGAAAATGAAAAAATAGGATAATGTTCCAAGGCGTGTATCAAGTCACTATCTTTAAAGTTATATTCGCCCTACCTATATTCGGTGTGCAAAATATTTTCAAGCAAATTAACCTCGAGGATACAATGAAGCCAATGACTATTTGTGTTTTGCACTAACGAAAATAGTCCACTAAGCATTGAGCAATGAATAACAAAAAACTCAATTTCTATAAAGAATTTCTACAGCAACTCTTGATAGAACAATCTAATAATATTAGAAAATGAGGAAGGATAGAAAGAACTTTTAGAACTTGTTGGTGTGATTTCCAAATGAAATCACATTCCTATTTATAGGAATTTTCATATCTCTTCATAGAGACATCTTTCAATAGGTGTCTTTCTAAATAATAATGTCTTTAAAAAAACATATAGTTATTCATTTAATATTATAACTATTCAAATAATATTGTGTAAATAGTTATAATTCTTTTTCAAAAATCAAATAATATAACTTTTGACCATTGTGTAACATCCCCTACCCGTATCCATTGCCGGAATAGATACGAGGCATTACCGGAGTTTATTGAACATTTTCAGATAATTCTGAGTCATTTATTATTCATATTTTGAAATTAATCATAACGTCTCTCTATTGGGCCCTTGAAGCCCCAAACATACATTTCCATATGACCAGTTCTTGTAAAAATTTCACACAACCATTTCATATAACCATTCGTCATCTGATACATATTACCTGAATATCAATTGTTCAATAGATGTCATCGCGTCTCCCATCCACGGTCTTATTTATCTTTGACATGATGCCATAGTGTCTTCCGACTATGGTCTTACTCATTTTCTGTCAGGTTGCCATGGTATCTTTCAACCATGGTCTTGTTCATTTCATGTTACATTAACATGGTATCTTTCAACCATGGTCTTATTCATTCCCATCATGTTGCCATGGTATCTTTCAACCATGGTCTTACACATTTTATATCCTGTTGCCATGGTATCTTTCAACCATAGTCTTACACAATTTATATCATGTTGCCATGGTGTCTTTCAACCATGGTTTTACACATTTCATTTCAGAAAGCACACTCCCGCGAACCTCATCCTTACAGCGGGATTACCAGTCCAGGCTAAATCTCCTGTAATATAAACTCATAGAGTATTGTCGGGATTACCAGTCCAGGCTAAATCCCCTGCAACTACAATTACTCTAATGAGCTTGGATTTGAATTACCAGTCCAGGCTAAATTCAAACCCTAATTCGGATTACCCATTCGAGCTAAATCCACTTTACATGTATTCTTCGGGAGGGCTATATCAGAATAGGATCACCCGTCCGGGCTAGATCCTTTTTACCGTCAATTCCTTTTCCAATGATCCATCGAATTCCATTCCATTCAACCGGGATTTATTTTCAATTTATATCGAGTATTATCAATATTTCATCAATTATCATGAATTGAACATTCAAATCATATTTTCATCACATAACCACATATTTCAAGTATTTAAAAATACAATTCAAGTTACACAAACTTACCTCATTGCTTGTTTGTGTTTATAATTTCATTAATCCGATATCTTTTCTTTTCCACGATCAAGTCTCGTATTTGAGTTGTCCGGATCTTTATAAATAAATTTGATCATCATTTTCATTTATTTCATATTCTAATGCATTTAATTAATGCCCTAGGCAAAATTACCATTTTGCCCCTAAACTTTTAATTAATGATGATTTCATCCTTAGGGTCAAGAAAATAAAATTCTTGCAATTTAATCCTTATTTCCAGCTATTATTCTCATAAATATTGATAACAGTCCATGAATTCTATAAAATATCAGAATTTTCCATAATTTCAACTATTTTCAATTTAATCCCTAAAACATGTTTTCCCCCGATCTTGAACTAAATTAATAATTTCATTCAATTTTATAATTTAAATAATAAAATAATCCATTTCATGCAATTTGGTCATTTCTGACATTTTTACAAAATTGCCCATAAAGTTTTACTTTTATTCAATTTAGTCTCTGAGCCTAAAATATGCAAATTAGCCATGCTAGATGAATATTCATACATATTTTTCCTCCTCCTCCTCTCCATTCCACATCCCTAGTGTATATAACACACTTGTAAGTAACATTATCTATAATTTTTATTATTTACTTTTATGAATATTCAAGCTGTCCATCTGTGTCATAGTCACTAAATTATTTATAACTCGAGCTACGGAACTGAAAATTAAGATCCGTTAATTTTTCCTGAAACTAGACTCATATATATTCTTACCATAAAATTTTTAGAATTTTTAGTTTAGCCATTAGGTACAGTTTATTCTTTAAATTCACCCCTATTCTGCTGTCTGACAGTTCCGACCCTTCTTCACTAAAAATGAATTATCTCACAGTACAGAACTCGGATAATATTCCCATTGATTTATCTTGAAAATAGACTCATTATTAATTCTAAAAATATAACTTTAAGCCTCTAATTATTTTTCTTCAATTTTTGGTGATTTTTTCAAAGTCAGAACAGGGGAACTCGAATTCATTCTAACCTTGTCTCACAAAATTCATTATATCTCATAATTTACAATTCAATTGCTTACACCATTTCTTCTATAAGAAACTAGACTCAATAAGCTTTAATTCCATATTTTATTAATCCTCTAATTCAATTTCTAAATTTTTTTGTGATTTTTCAAACTTAGACTACTGCTACTGTCCAAAACTATTTTAGTGCAAGATATTAATTACCATGTTATAACACCCTTATCTTCTTTTTCTACACCATTTCTCATCACTTTCTCTTATTTTCTCTTCACTAACATATCAAGAATATAGGACCTTATGTAAGAAAACTCTACTATTACATTATTTCCATACTTTATCAATAATAACAAACTTAAAAACATATTGAAATCTTGATGTACTTACCTTGTTCTATTGATACTAATCTTTAACTTGATTTTCTCTCTCCTCCAGCTTCTATTTCTTGAATCCAAATTGATATTCTAACTCCTCATGGTCTCCTTAACATTTTTCTCTCTTAGTAGCTATGGAAATTCTTTTGATTTCTAGGTGAAAATGGTAAATTTTTGGTGGAAGGACCAAATTGTAAAAAAAAGAAAACTTCTTTTCTTCTTCCTCTCTCTCACGTTGGTTTGCATGGGAAAGAAAAGATGATGATTCTTCATCTTTCTTTCCTTATATATACTAAATAAAATAATAATAAAATAATAAAATATCATTTAAAAATCAATTTAAAGTATTAATAAACTATATATTTATTTATTTAATTTATCTAAAATATCTCCAACATCATCATTGTCTCTAGATTTTTTTCTCTTCCAATTGACCATTTTGCCCTTAGTGATCTTTCAAAATTTCATTCTTGAGTCATCACTTAATTTGGTAAAATTACAATTTAGTCCCTCATAATTCTACACCTATTCAATTTGGTCCTAATTCATCAATTTTTCTTGGTTTCTAGATTATTCCACCCTTAAAATATTTGCACTATTAGTCCTTCAACTTTTCATATTTACATTTTAATCCCTTAAATTTTGAATATTTACTTTTGGGACATAAAACTTTTCTCACTTTTACAATTTAGTCCTTTTTTAAATCAGTATATCATAATACACTTCCCAGTGACATAACTCAATTTTTCCTCTTCTTGTCACTTTATTTCCTTATTTTACTATATTAAGGATATTATCTTACTGTAGAAATTTTCAGGGTGTTACACATTGACCAAAAGATTTATCTTTTGATTAATTACACCCATTCATTTATAGTTATTGGAACACTATAAATATTTAAAAATATTCCAACACCTTCGGGAAAAGCATGAAAGAAAAACAAACTTCATATATCACTCTATTACTTATCCTTATTTTGATTTCAGTTTTATCCTTACTTAATAATCATGTAGCCAAATGGTTTGGATATAAAGGAAAAACCCTAATAATTGCATTTGTCTTCTCAAACCCAAAAATTGCAAACATGAGATAATTGTTTTTTTTTAAATTATTATATGCTAGCTTATATATATTGCTTTGTTTTTGTAGAGGGTTCTTCTAATGAAAAGAGGAAGTGTTGCAAACAAGTGAACAAGATGTACAAGAAGAAGGCGAAAAGGATTTCAATGGTGTCGAAAAGGCAGTTTTGAGATCATATTTTCGTTAAACGAGCCCATACATATTGATATTTATAGAGTTACTATATAAGTGAATGGAATTTTGGATAGGTAACTTTTTCGAATTAGGGATTAAGCTTTTGGAACTAAATTGTAAAGTTCAACCACTATAGATTTTTAACTGGAAAATAGCTAAATAACTTAATTTGCAATTAACCCAAGGTTCAAAATAGAAAATATATAATGTTTAAACATTAGGAAGTGGACGAAATAAGCATGTTATCATTGGATTAGTTAAACTAGGTATTATATATTAAATTAAAGTTAATTAACTAATTAACTGAACTAATTACATCATATATATAAGCATTCGGTGGGAAGTGAGAGAACACTTCACCTTCACCACTGGATTGAAAGAAAATTTGAAAAACTCCACGACTGAATCTTCAAGGTTTTATGCAACAAATTGATTAGTGCAATTAAGTCATTTTCTTGTAATTTTTATGTTTTTGAAGTCATGAGAGCTTGATTTAACTAGCTCATGTACCAACTTGTAAAATTTTTAAAGTTTTGAAAGATGTCATTGTTGGGAATTTACAGTTTTAGGTGTTAAATTGATAGGTTTTAAGCTTAGATATGAAAAGACTAAATTGTAAAGCTTAATTGATAGTTTCGTACATTAGAGACCAAACTGAATAAAATGTAAAATTGACTATAGAAATAAGAAATAGGATGCCCCTAATAATAATAATAGTGAAATCATATTTTAATTTGGAGTTTTAAATCGAAAGTTACGTTAGCCCTAATTTTAGGGACTAAATTGAATAAATTGTAAAATTTATATAAATTGATAATTGATTGTAAATTGATTGATTTTTTATAATGTGATCTTTTTTGTGTTAATCCGTAGCTAATGTCGACCTGGATTCATCGAGAGGAAAAGGAAAATCCAAAGTCGTCGACGAATAGCTCGAAATTTTCAGTTTGTACTTTTATGATCTGGGACCAATTTAATTGCTATATTTTCATGTCATTTTACATCATATATTGTTCAGGTTAGTTATTGAGGATTACTTGAACTAATTGGATGTGTTTGAGATTGATTTTCGAGATAGGGACTAAATTAAATAAAATGAAAAACTTAGAATTTACTTGATATTTAATAATTGACATGGAATTGTGTTGATATATGTTATTGAAGTTATGAAATTGTGACATGTTGATTGATTTGTGATTTTTGAATTATAAATTGAACTATATATAATGAATCAAAAATAGAATACCTTATTAGCTATTTAGACTGAGTCGGATATAGTTGGCATGCCATAGGGTTAGAGTATTAAGTAAAACCACTGTTGCTAAGCAACCCAAGGTGAGAGATTGATTGAGTTGAGAAAACCATTTTTGCCGGACAATTTGGGGTGGTATTATGTATCGTTATTACGTTATCGTTATCGGGCAACCCAGGGTGATAGATCTATGTATCCATTCTAAGCTCGTGTTGGTTAATAGGGGTATAAACAAATGAATTATTTAAACGACATGTGATGTGATATATGGTATAGAAATACAAAGTGAATTGAATCAAAAACGAACCTGGGTGTCGGTTGTGTATTGATATAGAAAATAAGCTAAAAGACCTAAGAGTGCTTGAGATTTGATAGCTTTCGATTGAACAATAGAAATATCAAACTCACCCAACAAAAAAAGTCACTTTGCTATTCTTCTTGACACTTCTTTTTCCACCCCGACGTATCTTTTTCTTCCCATTTTTCTCATCCTTCTTTTAAGAAATTTCTTTACATTTTAAGAGTAGAACACCTATTGGACTTACAATAGTCATTTCTCCATCCTCTGTTGGATCTTCAAAGAAAGATGTTTTTGTATAATTCACCTTATTCTATTCACATGATGTCTTTGTAGTCGGAATGAATGCCTCTTTTCCCTTTCAATAGCCCTGGATAATATTTTGAGTATAGAGAAGTTTTCTTCCAATGAGAAGATGATAAAATACATCAGCATCAATCATATGGAAGCAAGTTTGATATTGAATGAATCGGCCCTATTTTGAAGTTTCTTATCACCTTCCCTAAATTTATAATATCTTTATTATCAATGGAAGAGATTGTCATAGGACGAAATAGACTCTTCGCATCAATATTTATAGCCTTCAAAGTATACAAACGCATAAGATTCGCAGATGACCCATCATCGATAAATGTTCTTCAAGTAGGAAAACCATTAATAGTACTTTCCACATAGAGTGACTTGTTGTGCTAAGGATGAGAAGTGCACATATCCGCCTCAGTAAAAATAATGGCATTCTCATACCCAGTTGTCATCTTTCCTGTAGGTTTTCCAACCATGTTTTATTCTTCATATTGTTCACTTGCTATATAAAAAAGTGCAATAGCAACATCTTTTTTCGATTCTTCCATAAACCCAAGATAATCAAAGAAGTGTTTAAATTTGGAGTCTTCATGAGGGAATTTTCTATGGAATAAGTAACTATGGAATCACTTGTGCATCTTCAAATTGAGTGAGAGAAGGAGAAGGATTATCTTAATGAGAATGAGTGATTACATTCACATACCCCTGAGGATTTTGTTGAGTTGGAAGAAGATTGTTCTGTACCCTATTAGTCCTAATAACAACTTCTCTTGCTTGCACTCTTCGATGGAATATCCTTCAAAGATTTCTACATTCAGAAATTGGATAACCAACCGTTTGGTGATAAAAACTTCTCTTTAGTAGTTGGCGAACATAAAACATAGGTCAAATTAATATTTCCATCTTTGGTCCATTTTGGAGAATCAACATCATTATTTTACCCTCTTCTTACATTTTATCTTCTAGTACGCAAATTAGGTCGTGGTGGGCATTTTCTTTCTCTTTCTCTATCTCCATCTCTTCCTCCTCCTTGAATCACATTCATTATAAGAGTATTTCTCTTTCCAAAGCAATTAACTCATCTTTTCCTTTGAACTATATTGTTGGTTCTTCTAGTAGCTTGAACTAGTTTAGCAAAAGTCGGAAGAGGAAATGAACCCTATACTCACCAAACACTCCTTGTATGCATACTTTCTCCAACTTATTCTCATTATGAGAGTCTTGAATGTCTAACACTCTTTCTCTAAAGCGTTAGATATACTCCATAGCTCCTCTCTTGATTTCTAAAGCTTGTTTATTTAGTGCCCTAACTATTGTATATTCGTTTGTATACTTGTATTTATTCAAACATATTGACTTAATAAAATTATTCATGAATTAAATTCATACCCTTTGTATATTGTCCTTAATGGTTTTTGCATACAAAGTAAAATGGATGCAAATATCGGCTCACTAGTTATCTAATATTTAACTAATATTGAGCAGTATTACATGATCAAATTGTAATACAAAAAGACAACTTATATTAGTAGATGAACCTAAATATGTTATTAGTCTAATCGAAAATAAGCAAACCAATTGAAATACTAATACGTCGTCTATCAAGTCCAAATGAAGAGATGCTTTGTCTTGAGCATTAGAGTGAATGACTCTCAGAAGATAGAGACATAGATGTGACTAACTGGACTGACAGTACATCGAACAAGACCCAAATAGAATACATTTTGAATTTGTTTATGGATTTATTCACTTGTGACGTTCATAGTGTGGTATACCTCAATCTTGAGTGGATGATGGACTATGTACATGTGACTCGTATACTTTGATGTAAGTAAAATTCTGAGTTTAAATAGTTAAGAAACTAACAATCGATGCATTATGTATACAACTTCTCTAATATGTAACATCATTCAGAATATTGGAATTCATAGTCCTAGAAATGGGTAAATGATATATTCTCATTGGCATTACATGATAGATGAAAAATAAACATGGTAATAAGTCATTTGTTTTTGTGATAAATGACTTAATTATTATTTGATAGTAATTGACTTTTTATAAAGGAAGGTATTATTGTTACCATGAGGTAAAATAGGATCATATTGGGAGAATGAATTTATCCCAAAGATATTAAGGATATATTATGAGAGTAACACACTTATGATAAGGTCATTGGACGAACACTAATCGAGTAGCTTTTGTAATGATATATAATCGGGGAGAGCTTAGTCACAATACTATAATGGAATAAATTTGTGGATAAATGAAATTATAATTAATAGGTGAAAAGTTGAAACTTAATTATAAATCATTGGAGCCCTAATCAAATACGTCCAATCGGTCCATCTGCTAACTCATTGAAACCATAAATGAATTGTATTTAAAATTAAATGAACATAAATGAATAGGAATGATAAAGTTAGATAAATGAGTTACATTTAGAAATGAGTGTGGTTTCTTACTAAGTATGAAAATGACTTGAGAATTAATTTAAGTTTTTTGAATTATTATTTAAATAAATAATTGAAGTTTGAAAATGAAATTAAATTAAATAATCATTATGAATCTGTTGAATGTAGAAATTAAATATATTGTCTCATAAAACTTTTACGGTAAAGTTATCATAACTTTAATGAAATTAGAATTGAGTTGAAAAAAATTATTTAATTGGGAAGTTAATTAATTTAATAATATTTATTTTGAGAAATAGAAAAACATGTATTGGGTTGGATTAAATTATAAAGTGTTGGGTTAAAAGTTCAGAAAGTATTTATAATTAAACCTGATATGTGTTGGGTTAAATACACTAGGGTTGTTGCCCCTTTCTCCTAATTCAATTGGGGGATTGGTTTTTTTATTAAATAAATATTATTTATATTTTTCAAATTCAACTAGGATTTCTCTATCTCTCCTTATAAACTGATGGCATTGGTAGGGCTAAAAATGACACAAATTTGAGATATTTTCTAAAAATAGTGAGAATTTATTTCTAAGTATAAATTATATTTTCTAAAATAACAATTCTACCGGTTTCTATAAGAAAGAGATTTACTGTCCTACTGAAAGTAAGAAAATTATTTTTTGCTTTGTGTTTGATTCGTAATTGTTCAAGCCCACACTTGAAACAGTTCGTAGTAAGGGAATAGTGGAAAAGGTTGTTCGGTTGAAACTCGGGAACGTTAAAGATCTGTCTCACATGAACACATGTACTTTTTAGGAAAAGTTTATTGTTATAAATATCACAAATTGACTTAGTTTTCAAATTTTTATTTTTCCAATATAAAAGTAAATCGTTTTTGAACTGAATTTTTCCAACAATGCTCTCTTCCAAGATCAATCCAAGTAACCTTCTCTTGAGTGGAAAAGAACTTCTCACCAAACATCCTACACATTTGGCTCCATGGCTCAATAGAACAAGGAGTAAGGTTGACATACTAACTATATGTCTTCTCCGTAAAAAACTTAGAAAATTTTTTCAACTTCAGGTCACCATCCAAATCAACTACTCCAAGTGTTTCCACAAACTTCATCACATGTTTACAAGCATCGCCAGTCTTCCCGTTGAATTGCTAGAACTTTGGACTATTATAGTTCTAGGAATATGGCTTTGCAACTACCATAGCTGGGTATGGTAGCTTGAGATCAAACTCAGAAAAGCTCAAGGTCTCGTTCTTCTTCTCAAGTAACCCCTGAAGCTCCTTTTTAGTAACATGACCTTGAGAATTAATTTTAGAAGCAATCATAGTAGAAGTACTAACAACACCAGTAGAAGCACCAGGAGTAGTGAGAGTAACTACAGTAATAGTGACAAGAGGATTAGCAACGTTGGTGTTTCCAGATGAAAAAGGATTAGTGGGTATGTTATTTCCATTTTTGGTGTTCACATTTAGAAGAGTTGTTTTATCAAAAGTATTCCCATATTCATTCACAAGTTGAATTTGTTGAGCAGAAGAGGAATATCCAAGCTTGGATATAGTTTCCATCATTTTTCTGTTGTTCTCTTCTAAGCTTTGCATCCTCTTCTAAGAGACTTGAATCATGTTTATCAATTCTTGGATATAGGTAGGAATAGTTGCACCTTGGCTTTCAACAGGAGGTCTATATTTTCCGGTGAAAGATGAGTGGAAAAGTTTCACCTAATACAGTCACTACTCCTTAGTGGAGTTGCCAAAATGTAAATGGTTCTTTTGAAGGAAATATGAAGTGTTGTAAAAAAGTGAACATGATATACCGAAAGAAAGAAAAAAGGAAGACTAGAGTAGATCTGATAACATTGAGCACAACGATAGGTAGTCGTTTGTAAGGTGGAGAAAGAGAAATATGGCTGATGATCAGGCTTAACAAAGAAGTAAGTTAATAGAATTTCAGAGAGAATCCTTTGTGAATCCAAAATACTGAAAATGAAAAAAATGTCAGAATTCCTTTCATCGCTCCTGTCTATAGTATTTTAAGAATAAGAGTTACAAAGCTGGTAATTAATGAGAATAATGATAAATATTTTTCAGTTACAATTGCATTAATGGTTAAGATGGGAGACTGAAAGGTTTTGCTGGTGATGGTGAATAATGAAGAAGAATTCACTATGTTTCTGAAAAGAGAAAAAAAAAACACTCAGTGCTACAAGAAAATTTTAAGAGGAGAACTCTCAACTACCTCCATATTTGATCCATTAAGCCAAACTCTTCAAAACATCCCAAAAGTGAAGATAACCCAAGAACCTTGTCATATTTCGAGGTTACTTCTAGTTCTTCTACTTTGGCGAAGTGGTACAGTGTGAAACATCTTTCGCGCAACATCTCTTAAAACGCAAGACAATGGTTGTTATTGGATGAGAGTTGTTCCTAAATAATGATTAATTTGAATTGTTCCAAACATGAGTTATTTTCAATACAGAGATTGTTCCGAATAAGAGTTGTTCCGTGATGATACTTTTCTTTGTACAACTAGTTCTGAATAATAGCTCTTTTGGAAAAACATAATTGTTCTAAATACATGTTGTTCCAAACAATGGTTTTTCTAAACATAGTTATTCCTGAAACGTCATTATTTTAAACAAGAGTTGTTTCGAACTTTAGTTGTTCTGAACAGGAGTTGTTCTCAAATAACAACTATATTGGATAACAATTGTTCTAACTAAAGTCTTGTTCTGAACATAGTTATTCTGGACATAGCTATTCTTGAACAATAGTTCTTCTAAACAAGAATTGTTCCTCCAAAAGAGATATGCTTGGTAGCCCAATTTCCTAAAATATAATTTTTTTATTTCAAAAAAGAAATAAAATGTTAGTAACCAAAATTGAGCATCTATGGTCTTCCTTTTTCTCTTGTTCTTGTGTTGCTTCGATTTTTTTTTTTGAAAACTAGTAATGGATAAATAAAAATGAAATCTATATATATTATTTTTAATTTTTATCAAACCTAATAAAAAATAAAATATATGCTAAAAGTAATAATACTCATGTTTTAACCCATAGCACCAGAGGCAGACAATTATGGTACCCAAAATTTTTGAAAAATTTTTGAAAAATTTCATTTCTCCCTTGAAGCTTTAAAAAAAATTTAATTAAACCCCTCAAATTTTTGAAAATTCTCATTATACCTTTTAAAAAAAAATTAATTAAACACTCTTAACATTTTTAAAAAGCCTCATTAATCTCAAAAAAATTTAAAAGTTTAACTAGATCCCAACTTAAAAAAAAAATCTCATCAAACTTCTAAAATTTTTTTAAATTTTGCTAGGCCTCAAAACTTAGTCTTAGATCTACCACTTCATAGCACGCACATGTTAAAAAGAATAATATAAATTACAAATTTCAACAACCAAACACTTTGATATAGTAACATCAGTCTTTCATCCATTATTTTGAAATTTAAGTGTTATTTTACACAACAGTCATCGTGTGTATTAAATAACTATTTATTCTTATATATATATATATATATAAAAGTTGAAACTATAAAAAAGTATGGGTGGATGAATGAAATATATTATAAAATCCAACTATCAATTTATTTATTTTTATAACATCATGTAAAAATGTGGAAAAATAATTATTTTTACATGTGTACGTATATATGTAGTAAAGAAGGTTATGTAGTTTAGATTTAAAGAAAAAAAAGAAAAGAAATGTGGAAGCAAAGAAAAAAATTGGAAAGAAGATATGTATGATGTGAATGTGATGGGAAAACAAGAAAGGAAAAAAAACGCTTAGAGTAGTTAGTTGGAGTGGGGAAAAGTATTAGGGAAGCTGTTGTATTTAGAAGTGACTTGCATTTTGATTTTTTTATTGAAAAATTGAAAAATTAATTATTATATATTTTTAAATGTGTAAATTAGTTCACTCTTTAAATTTTTTCTATTAAATGATGATGTAGGAAGATAATTTGAATGGTTAATTATTACTTTGATCCTTGAATTATAGTTAAAAGATTATTTTGATTTTTTTAAAAAAATTTAACAATAATTCTAAAAAAAATTTAAAATTTTAAAAATCTTGAAATAAATAAATATTATTAAAAATATTAAAAATTATGTTCAAAAATTCAACAAATTTAGGCCTTAACGTTTACCATTCTTTTCATTTTAGCTCTAATTCTAAAATATTTTCAATAAATTTGACCCTCAATATTTACATAAACTACCAATTTTGTCCTAACTCTAAAAATAAAAAATAAAATTATTTTTAGTCCTTTATAACCCATCGGCTAACCCAAGTAAGATATTAAAATAAAAAAGAGTACACTCTTTGAAGCCACTTGCAAAAAAAAAAACTCTAAAAAGTTGAGATAAAACACAAAAAATTAGGGTGAACTGTACCAATTATCCCTAAATTTTGTTTAAAATTGCATTTCAATCACCTGACTTTCAAAAATTATATAATAGTCACTAACGTTATTGACTTGTTACATTTTGCTTACTTGTCCATTAACTACCTTCAAGAGAATGACGTGGCAAATTAATTTAAATATTTAATTAATAATTTAACCTTTAAACTGTAGCTAAAATTGTATTTTCATACTTTTTAAAAAATTAACCATAATTCTAAAAAATTTTAAAAAAATCTTAAAAGTTATAGGAAAAATATTTTTAAAAAGTATTAAAAATATATATTTTTTAAAAATCTACTACCAGCGTTTCTTTTTTTTTCCTTAAGAAATCAATGTCAGATTTCCATTAAAAATATTAAATCAAGTTTTATTAACTTAGTTATATTTTTTTCCTTAAGATATATCCATTAAAAGAAAATCAAATCAAGTTTTATTAAAGCAAAAACTTATACTCAAAGAAGCTCTTTTTTTAGTGAATTATAGTGTTTTTTTTTTGAAAAATTGAGCTCTCTTTTAATAATGGGGAAACATTTCTATTTTCAATAAAATTCTCCATTTGATGAGAATTATCTAATACAATGAGATACTAACCTTATCTATTGAAGATGCTCTTCAGTATAATTCTAAAGCCACCCATTTCAATAAAATCATGGATTTATTACTTTATAAATACAATCAAACCAAAGAAACACCACATTTACAGTAAATACAATCTTTTGATTATGCATCTTTTTTGGCGACAAAGAAGAAGATGAAGATAAGGAACTCCTTTTGTGCTTCTCCACCTCCGGGTGATGCAATGGCTTAAGCGGTTTTATTTTAAATTAAAATTCCACTTGTTATATTTTATTTCTTCTCATAAATTTAAAACATTATTTTCTAAAATTTCAAAACCCATAGAGTCATTGTTTAGAACTCAGAAATTTATATTAAAAATTCAAAACTTAAAAATTGTTAAATCGATTAATTTCAAATTAAAGCTTCTTTAAGTATTAGACAATAAGATCTTTAAACTGGAAAGTTTGTAATAGCTAAGGGGATGCAGAAATGAGTAATCGAAATTTTATATACCATGAGGAGATACAAAAGCATAGGAGACAGGAAAAGTAAACATTAAATAAATTTTTATGTATCTTTTAGTTGGAAGTATGGGCGATTAAGATGAAGCCGAGCATGACAAAAGTATGAGAAATTTGAAAGTGAGTAATTAAAACTTTTAATTGATTTGTTTTTTTTTTTTGCTTCAATCAAGTTTTTATTTATTTAGTTTTGGCTTCAATCAAGCATGAGAAATTTTTTGGTTTTTCTCGGTTTTGTAAAATAGGGAAGAAAGTCTTGTATAAAGATGATGGTTTTTGGGTTTCAACTCGAAAGTTTAATAATATTTTTTAAGATTTTTTTAAGTATATATTTTTAAATTTAGAAATTTTGTATTTATAGTTTTTAAAATATTTTAACATTATCTTTACTATTTTTAATAATTTATATTTAATTTAAGATTTTTTTAAAATTTTTAGAATTATTGTTAAAAAGAATTTTTAAAAAATCAAAATGATATTTTATTTATAGTTCAAGTACTAATTAGTTATTAATCATTTAATTTAACATTTCACGTCATTATTTAACAAAAAAATTTAATAGATAAACTAATTTGCACGTTTCAAAATATATAGGACTAATTTATCTATTTTTTCAATAAAGAGATCGAAATATAATTTATCCCTAAATAGAGAGATTTGTTTGGTATTTTTACCATTGCAGTGGTGATATGGGAAAAAAAACTTTCCAAGTGGATTGGCTATTCTTGTGCATAAATCATAATATAGATATGGTAGTTGTGCTTCTTTAACCTATTGGTATACTACTATACATGAGAGTGAGAGCGAGAGGGGGGGGGGTTTCTAGAAGACTTGGAGGTTGGGTTTGTAAGGTTGGGATAACGAAACAAAAAGGCAATAAATATGATATTTATATATGAGTGTGGTTGTAGCTATATCAAAGTGGGCTTTGGTTCACCTTCCATTTTTATTTTCCCCAGCCTTGTGGTGTAAGTTTGGGCAGCAAATAACAAAGGGGCAGCAAATATGATTCATTTCACTTTTTTCTTGTATATCTTTTGCTGAAAATTTTGGATATTAGTAAATGTTATTTGTTACTCATCACCCAACAATTAAAGTTGTGAAGATGAAAAAGGGCAACATTAAATCCTAATCATTAAAATTAAGAATCTAACACTCCAGCTTCCAAAAAGTAAAGAAAAGAAACACTCTACATACAAAATGCATGATAATTGACTTCTCATTTATGAAACTTTAAGTGGACCAGAGAAGAAACCTAATGAGCAAATCGATTTGATTTTTTGATAAAATCTTTATCATCTAACATATTAATTTTAAGAGATATTAACCTCAACTTAACAATTAGGTTTAGATCAAGTTTAGCTTCTGAATTTAACAATTAGATTTGATAGCGTGACATTCTAAAATTGTGTCACATCATCACTTAAAAATTAAAAATTTTATATGAATTTTTAGGTGATAAAATGGTATAATCTTAGAATATCACATATAATGTTTTAATAATCAGATCAATAGTTGAACCGATTAGACCACCAATTCCTGATTCAATTGGTTTGATCATTCAACTTCTAGACCAATAATAATTAAATAAATAATTAAAATTCATAAAAAATTAAAAAAATAATCGATTCAACCTATTTAACTACTAATTTTTGTCTTAGTTTTCGATTTTATTAGTTTTGAGCAGTTTCTGATCCAATCGGTTCAACACCTTTGTTTAAACTAGTATACTAATTGTTTTTAGTCTAATCGACCCAACCAACCAATCGAGTCATATTCCAATAACGTTAGTCACATTATCAAATCTTGATAGAATTTAAGTTCAAGACCAAAATGGATCTAATTGTCAAGTTCAAGTACTAAAGTGAACAAAAAAGAATATAAGCACCAAAGTAGACTTAATTGCTAAGTTTAGAGGCCAAAAAAATTGTATTATCCTACTTTTTTTAGTGATCATGGTATGGTAACTTGTGCGATAATCTACAAGTAATTCATACTGACATGACACTACCTGTCATACATGTTAGGTCCATAGATAATTGAAGATCATAAAGATATTCAAAAAATAAAAATTTTTAGAAAACAACTAGCATGAAATACACGTGGATTGTCATACGAGATATTAAGTTTAAAAATTAATATTTCTATTAAAAATATTTTGGAATCTTTTTAATAAATTGATAAATGAATTTCACTTAAAAAGTATAAATTAAAACGACAAAAAGAATAAATATTAAAAAGTAAATTTATTATTTATGTCTAATGTAATATACAAGAAAAAAAAAAACGCACCTAAGTACTATCCATTTGTTTTTATCTTCAAATTTTTTGAACAAACATCCAAATAAGCTTTACGTCTGATAAAAGAGTGGTAGGTAGGTACATTTTACGTCATTCAATTTAAGTTTGGCATCAACTTTCACTAGCAAGGAGTAAAAGTGGGCAATAGATTTTTTTTTTAAATCAAGGTGTACACCAATTAATTTTTTTATTGATGATATTTTTAAATAGTTGATCATAAAATGTATTTTATTTTTATGAGTAGAAGTTTAGTCTCCAACCTTATAATTAAAAGATAAGATGAATAAATATCATACATCATTTAAAATGAATAAACATCATACCTCATCATATAACACCCCTGGAAAGAATAAATCATTTCACCATTTTCTTATTATTATATCATTCTCCGGGATTCAGATATTAGTAATTGTTACTCATCACCGTGCATATTTGAAGTTGTAAAGATTTAATGCTCATCAACTTTCTAAATGGTTGTTTGCCTCTCCCCTCCTCGCCTCTTTCTCATCATCAATGCAACTCAAGTAGAGGGTAAGACCTAAACATCACATCGGAACAGAACAAGTACCATCTACAAATAAAAATGAACTCACTCCATTGAAATAACAATAAAAGGCCGGGGGGGGGGGTTTATGGATAATTAATTTGAAAGTGAGACTTGGATAGATAAATGATGTTTGTTTTCAAAATTGGAACAAACACGAAAAATGAATTTTACATAAAGTCAGCTCGCAAAAAAGAAAAAAAGAGAGAGAAGAGATGGGGAGAGGTAAGGGTAATAGGAATGCAATTAATGGAGAGAAAAATGATGGATAAACGGTTAATTTAGTGTTTTTTTTAGTTCCCCACTTAGTTTTTTTTTTGAACTTAAAGGAAATAGATATTTTTTGAGAAAGTGTGTGAAAACGTGGACGGTCATTTTTTCAATGACTTTTTAAATGTTGACAATAATAAAATATTTTAAAGCCTATTGGTAATTTCTCATGTTTTGTTTACTCAAATCCAACTCTCTCTATTATCTCTAAACTCCCAATTCTCTCAAACTCTTTTAGTTCTCTCAATTTTCTCATGTTTTGTTCTAAATTTTCCTATACATTTGTTTAAAAGTACTATAGTTTTATTTAAGTATTTCATATATTCATTTTGATTAAATTTTCACAAATGTCAAGCTCTCTAATTTATTTCGACGACAAGCATGTTTCCACCGCTCAAGTGATAATGGTAATGAGAAATTTTAAATTTTGTTATTTTCAATCAAGTTAATTTTAAAGTTTTTAATTTTTAAAATATTTTAAAATATTTTATTTTGCCGATATAAATAGGCGAATGATCGTGTTTAGAGGGGTTCATACATAATTTGCCAAAGAGTTCAGACATCAAAATTCGTGGTTATTTGCAAGACACAAGATTTTTACATGCATCTCATATGCTCGGGGGCTGCAAATTAGATCCTACACTTATAATCACGCATTCCATCTTTCATGCGATGAGTGTACAATCACACTCGAATACAACTTTATAACTCGATTTATCAATGAATGGGTCAGTTACAGGGTCAAAGACCATTCCCAATAAAGAGGACTTTTGCAAGACATTTTTGGGGAAGGTACCGAACAAGTTTCAAGACGGCTGGATATATATGAAGTGGTTGGAAAATAATTTCAAAGAACTTCCTCCAAACGCAACCGACATCGTCAAAGAACAATATGCCCAAGGATTTATCCTGAGGTTAATCGAGGGCATTCTAATGCTCGATAAATCTCAAAATTTGGTACACATAAGGTGGCTACTACACCTAGTCAACTTCAAAGAATGCAGACGACTAAGTTGGGGATTAGCCGTGATGGTCAAGTTGTATCAGGAGTTGTGTCAGCAACGAAACCAAATAAAATGTCAATTGGTGGTTGCTTATTATTACTGCAGTCATGGGCGTGGTGTCGGCTACCATTTCTATATCCTCGAGTGAACGATCCTTATACGTTCTCATTGATGACAAGGTAAAATTCATTTGATCATAATATATAGTTAATATAGTAAAAGTTGTTTATTTATTATATGTTTGAATTAACATATTGTTTGAATAGGTGGAACCATGAGCCGAGTTATGTAGGGCTACCAAAACAACTCAAAGATATCTGGTTACTATTAGATCAACACTTAGAAGTCGAGGTTAGTTATTGATTTTTTTCAAACTTATAATAATTTCGGAATGATTTGAAATTTAAAATTTTGTACATAACAAAATTTATAATTGTGCACTACAGTTTGAATGGATATCATACGCCGATCCGAATATCATAGAATACGTCCCCTAGGAAAATTTTGGCCATTTAGAATATGTGAGACATGAATGTGCTATTGATTGTTTATGTGACGATGGATATGCATGCGACGATGGATATGCACAAATCAAATTGAGTGATGCGGCAGTTTAGGTAGATCTAAAAAATTCCACTGCCACTACAAGATATGGGAGAACTTCACAAGCTTGATTTGTAGGGGAAGATCGACAAAAATTGGTGAGATTACCATAATGAGTACATCGAAATTTGGGATCGTAGGATGAAATTCTTGCCCATTCATGAACCTTTTTTTCTTATCATACATGGTAACCTATTTGGAATAATGCTTTGGTTTAGAGTCACCGGCGAGCCATATCTATTGTCAGTGGAGGCGAAGAGTAGACAACTTCGTCTAAATAGGCCACGACGATCGCCCTAGCCTCATAGGTTTGGAGAAGGTGTCGTGATGTGTTCATCCCCGACTATAATCCAACATAATGCCACCAATGTTTGCACCACTTCCCCGTTAATTCCCTTAATATATTCTTGTTCATTTCACTAACCCCGTGTTTTATTCACAAGCAACAAATTATGTACTACTACAACACCCTTCATCTACACCTCTTGTAGGTACGTATTTTGGGACTTCTATCCCCACGCGCCAATGTCAATGTTGATGTTGACGAAATGCTAACACATAAACTGACACCAATGGTGACACCAATGTCGTCATCAATTCCAATATCAATTCCTACATCAATGCTAACGTATATGAGTTTTACAACATCATACGGTTATTCACTGATAGTGTCACGAACACTTATTGCGTCATTATTTTATCGAGGTGGGTCATTGTCACAACTACCTTCTCATGGAATAAAAGACATACGATGGGAGGCTAGGACCACACCGCACTTAAGTACAGAGGAAGGCGATGGAGACGAAAGCGAAGACAGGAGTGGAGATGAAGATAAAGATAAAGATGAAGGTGGAGATGAAGATGAGTATGAGGGTTAAGGTGAAGACGAAGAAGATGAGGATAATGATCACGATCAAGAGGAGGACCATACACCACAATTTGTACGTAGAAATTCTACCTGCAATCGTCAGTCATCGCCTTGTGGCACACATTTGGTACCTATCAAAAGTAAAAATATGAGCACACGTCGATGATGTATTTTTCATTTACTTTTGATGATGTAAATATAAATCATATTAACAAAAAAAGATTAATTTTTTTATATTTCTATTGCAACTCATATTTTTCTTTGTTAAAATCTAATGTAAATTGTACATAATTTTCTATATACGAGCATTTGATATAAAATATGTAACTTTGGATAGGTACCTTTTTCAAACTAGTGATTTATTAAAGTAAAATGACTAAATAGTAAAAATTCATTTACTAGAAAAATTGTAATTGGTACTTGACGTAGTGCTTAAAGTAGCAATTTTTCCACTATATGAATGTTATTAGACGGTGGAAAATACAACTGAAATACAAAAAAAAATGAGTGAACAAATTTTGTACAAAAGAAAAAGAAGCATTGTAATCAATTTTTGTACAAAAAAATTGAATGTTGGCAATGTTGAGGCCTCAATGTATCCCTTAATACAAAACATGTTGCCTTTTTATGCCCTAGGTTTCTACAGTACCCACATAACCTCTATTGGTTGTCTCTTTCCTGAACATCCATATTGGTACGTATCCGAGTAAAAGCTGGACCACCTTTTCAAGGTACGGCGTAAGTTTATGTTTGGGTCCAACTCGAACGTGGCGCTGGACACTGGTGGCCACATACTCTCATCTGGGATGGATGGAAATTCAGATCTTCATACATCGTACATGCGCTCCAGTCTATATACATCATTAATATAATGTGTGTGCTCAATTCGTACATTCTTACTTTCGAAAATTACATGTGCTCATGAGAATCGAAGTGTCTGGAATCTCTTACAGTCGTAGGTCCCTTTTGGTAAATTAACACTATATGATGCTCCTGACATGTCTTCGTCGAGCTTAGCGTACTCCGTGACCCTAAATCATACTACGTACATAGTGTTCTCTTTTTCTACATTTTGTCTAATTTCTTTCATGACATCTTCGCACCAAACCGTGACTACCCACAATATGTCCAGTATATGTCATTGCCTACTTTGGAAATAAGGCAGCCAGGCTAAAGTAAGTTTCTTAAACAACCAAGATTATCGAAAAATTATGCGTCTCTTTCAGTACGAAATTGTTGCATTCGCTAGGTTTGTCGTCATGTGCTTGTACTGTAGACGCTCATCATATGATAATGTCTACTGTTCAAAAGGTATGTTGGCAAGGCAGTGCACACCAGTGTTGTTGATGGCGCGCAAGTTATCCAAAATTTTATAGAAATGATGTTGGACGAGCTCGTACCTTATTGAGAAAAGCATACTAATGAATGCAAACAATGAACAAAATATGGTTTAGCATGATGCTGGACATGATGGGAAGCTTCCTACCCATGTTGATGTATTGATCTTGCTCACTTTTCGAAGGCCATTTTGTATAGTAGTTAAAGCCGACATGTCATTTATAGTACCTATGATGTGTGCGATCCCAAAGGCTAGCATGTCATTCAATAGCGAAAAAGATTTCAAATTCTTTGTCGAATATGACACATGTTGGGTTGCGAGCAAACGTGACGTCGCAATTAGCAAAAGAATAAATCCCAATCATCTACCTTTTCGGGGGGAGTTATTGAAAATGCTATCAGCAAAATCCTTCAATTACCATCCTAGGCAATGACTATCAACAATTGATGCTCATACCTCTCGTACAACTAGGTGTCATCAATCTGTATGAAAGGCTTGCAATGCCGAAAAGCTTCCCTAATTTGATCGAAGGTTTAAAAGAATCTATAGAATATTCTTTTCCTAGAGACCAGATGATCGTCGAAGTACATATTGAATTTGGTGCCCTAAGTGTAGTATTTTCATCTAAGTACATTTGTAATTTTTTGAATAGGTTGGTTAATAAAACAAACTCATTGATTTCATTAATATACTTTGTATAATTTTCCTCACATAGTTTTTGCACCTAAAGCAAAATGTAAACAAATCTTGCTTATTGGTTGTCTAAATATTTAACTAATACCAAACAGTATTACATGGTCGGATCGTAGTACGAAAAGACAACTTGTATTATTAGACGAACCTAAACATGTCTTTAGTCTAATCGAAAATGAGTAAACTGATTGAAAAACTAATATGTTGTCTATCAAATCCAATTTGGGAGATGTCTTGTCTTAGGCATCAGAACAGATGACTCCCAAAAGATAGAGACATAAATATGACAGACTGACTAAAAGTATATTGGACAAAACCCAAGCAGAATAGATCCTAAATCCGTTTACGAATTTATTCACTTGTGATGTTTATAGTGTGACATACCTAAATCTCGAGTGGATGACGGACTATGTATGCATGACTCGTACACTTTGATATAAGTAAAAATCTGAGTTCAAATAGATAATGAACTGAAAGCTGGTGTGTTGGGTGTACGACTTCTATAGTATGTAGCATTATTCATAATAGTGGGATTCATAGCCCAAAACATGGGTAAATAATATCCTTTCATTGGCATTACATTGTTGATGAAAAATAAACGTGACTATAGATCGTCCCTCTTTGTGATGGATGACTTGATCACTATTTGATAGTGGTTGACTTTTCATGAAAGAAGATCCATGAGATAAAATAAGATCAAATTAGGTGAATAGATATTACCCCAAGGAAATCAAGGATATCTTATGAGGGTAACATATTTATGACAAGATCATTAGACGAGTATTGAATAATTACTTTTGTAATGGTATGTCGTCAGAGAGAGCTCAGTCACGATACTATAGTGGAATGACTTCATGACTATATGAGTTTATAATTAACAGGCAAAAATTCACAACTTAATTGTAAATCATTTTCGCCTCAACTACATATGTCCTATCGGTCCCTCTTCTAGCTCGTTGAAACCATAAATGAATTTTGTGTTTGAATATAAATGAACATAATGAATTGGAAAAGAGAAATGGGAAACATTCGTGAATGATTATGGTTTTCTCCAAAATTGAGAAATGGAATCACTTGAAAATGAATGTAGGTTTCCAAAAATGAAAATGAAAATGAAAATGATCTATTTGTAATCCTATATGGATTACTTAAAAATGACCAGAAGAATGAGTTTATATTTTTGGATAGTTTTGAAGCTTGAAAATAAAAGCAAATCATTGGTCATAGTGAACATGTTAAGTTGTTAAATATTGAATGCATTTTCTTGAAATTTTACCAAAGGCCAATTTGTTAAAATTTTACCAGGGTAAAATCGTCAAAATTTTGCTAGGATAAAATAGGGATAGAAAAATTGTTTTATAAATAAATATTAAAGTTTATTTTGAAAAATAGAAAAGCCGAATTGGGTTGGATCATATTATAGAGTATTGGGTTAAAAAGGCCCAGCAAGTACTCATAATTAGACCTGATGTGAGAGAGGCTTAAAAACCCTCCATGGACATAGAAGGGGCAATAACCCTAGTAGGAATACTAGGGTGTGTTTTCCACCCTAGTCCTATTTTAAGTAGGATATTATTTTTCTATTTGAAGTTGCCACATCTTGGAAATTAGATTAGAAGAATCAAGGTTTCCTAGTAATGTTAGTGGTTCGATTGGACTTTTAAGTTTATCTTTGCATTTTAGGGATAGAATGAGCCTGTTGGTTTATTGGTAAGGTGTTAGCTTACCCTTAGGTCTTATGTTCAAATCCCTATGTGTGTTTAATGGAAGTTATTTTTGGTTTCAACTCTGAAAAAAATTGATATGTTAGGATTTTATTTATTTTATTTTATTTTTAATTTTTGAGAAAAGGGAAAACCCAAAATTCCTCTCACATTTCCACACTCATTCTCATGTCACTCCCTCTTTCACATTTTGTTTTCTAAATTTCAGATTTTGACCTATTTTACTACTATATTTTCTTTTTCCACCATATTCTTTTTCAATTCTTATTTGTTCTTTAGTTCTTTTCCTTTGTTTCGTCATTAGTATATTTTAAACTCCAGCAATTTTATGCCGCCCTTCATTGTTTTAATATCATCGCCGGTTGCTGTCTCTTTGGAGGTTCGTCTACTCTTTTGCATATTCGTTCAATTTAGATTTGAAGTAGGAGAAGCATCTAAATTGTAAGTGTGTTTCGGACGGTGGTAAGTACTTAGAATCGCGTTTTCAGTTTTCAAGTGTTTGTTATTAACACTTGTAATGGGTAGTGGTTTCTGTGCTTTAATTTCATGTTTTGCAACCATTTGGGTATGATTTTGGACCACACGGTCTCCCCACAAAGGCATGTGCTGCACATGGGTGGTTCACACAACTGTGTGCCACAATATGCACTAGGTTAATTTTCTGAACACACGGTCCAAGGTAGGTCACACTGGTTGCCACATGACTGTGTGACCTTTGTTGGGAATTTTTTCGATCGCACACGACCTGGGGAGTTTACGCATGGCCTAAGGCATGACTATGTCTCTCCTACTTCTTAAATGTGAAATTTGACACACGAGTATAGAGAGTTGCACGGCCAGCCCACAGGACTATGTACCTTAGTCATAAGGCTATGCACTCTTGTCACATGGTCTGAACCCTCCCATATAGCCTGGCCACACAGTCGCGTGGTCTTATTTTTTTATCAATTTTTCCACTTTTTTACGAATTGATTCGTTTTAGTCCCTGAGTGACCCCTTGCATGTTTAAGACACTGTAGGAGTGATTGGGACATGATTACTAATTGTTGAATGACTATGAAAAGTGTATTCTTGTAGGACATTTATATACATGAATACATGTGTTCTAATTTTGTTATTTGCATAGGTTGCTAATATGACTTTGTTATAATAATTTTGTTATATGAGATTGTCTAGATATGTTAATCGAGATATGTGTATGTTGTTGACTCTGCTAATTTTTGTTAATTAAGAGTATGTTATAGGTTATTGTAAATTTATATGAGCATGTCTGATTTGGTATATGCATATGTATTAAGTGATTTGCATATGCATTGTGGTTAGGATTTTGTTATGAAGAGAAGCAAGTTTGATTTGGCAATAAAACTACATTGACTTAGTTTGGCTGTAAATCCACAACAATGTTAGCAGCTTAACTGCATAACATTTGAGTGGAAAATGACTACTTTATGGTGTGTATCAGTTGGATTCGTCCACCATAACCCAAATTTGGTATGTAGTGGATGGAAGGGTCTGGTGTACCCTAATTGGTGTATGTGGGATGGATGGAGATGGTGTTAGCGGTTAGTTAAGTGAGATTTTGTGCTAAATTACATTTGAGCATGAATTGCATAATTGATTAGTGATATCGTATTGTGGTTTTCAATTTTGATATGATTTCTAATTATGATTAGAATTTGGCTATTGTATGTTTGACCGACTGTTGTTACTACATTGTTTACTTTTGTTTTTAACTCAAATTGAGCTTTAAAGCTCACACCCTTAGTTTAACCTTTTCAGGTAATTAGCGTGTTAGGTTTTGAAGTCAACAAATCGAAAGTCTCAGAGTTTCTCGTCTCGGTTTGGTTTTAATAAAGGTTTTTTAAGTTATAATAATTGAATTTCAATCAGATTTGTAAATAAGTTTATGAACTGTGGTATGGGTTTTTGGCTTTGAGTTAATTAGTGATTTCATGCATGGACATTAGCCAACTGAACT
Source organism: Gossypium hirsutum (assembly GCF_007990345.1). Taxonomy (NCBI): domain Eukaryota; kingdom Viridiplantae; phylum Streptophyta; class Magnoliopsida; order Malvales; family Malvaceae; genus Gossypium; species Gossypium hirsutum. The sequence goes on along the minus strand of NC_053435.1, from coordinate 6,715,327 downwards.
GTTTCTTTTCTTTAATAATCATTCAACTCTGAATTAATAATTTATGGATTTTGATTTAAAGTAAAATGTTAGATTTTTCGTTGCAATACTGGTTTTGAAACTTCAGTTAACAAAATTTTTGAATCTGATTTGATTACAAAGTTAATACATAAGTTGTCAATTAAATTAAGATGTTGGAAAGGTACTTTGTTCTTCGCTATTTTGGTGGCCAATGTGACCTTTAGAATCCAATCAAAGCTTCTAGGCCAAGTTTTAGGGTGTTACAAAAATAAACCACTACAACTCAATAAGGGTTCTATCTTCTCTTCCTATAAATAGATGGCACTAGTAGAGCTATGAACACAACTTTGAGAGATTGTTATTCTGCCAAAAAATAGAGAGGAATTTTTATCAACTATTACATATATTGTTTTTAAAATAACAATTCTATCGGTTTCTATTAAAAAGTGAGAATTGTTGTTTTCACCCCAAAAGGAGAGAAAACTTTTTCTAGTTTTGTGTTTCGATTCAATTGGTTTGAGTTCACACTTGAAGCAGTTCGTGGTACAAGAATAGCAGATAACATCATTTGGTTAAAAGTCGGGAACAGTTTAATGCCAACTAGGCTGAAACACATGTACAAATTCGATTAAGGTTTATTGTTATAAATAACACAAACTGGGTTGGTTTTCAAAATTTTAATTTTTCGTTGTGGAAGAAAACTGTTTTTAAACCAGGATTTTTCCATCAATAGAGTGTCAGGTTGTGCTATATTTATGGTGTAAACCAAGATCAAATCTCTCTCTTCATCTTGTTTGATTAATATTTGATAAAATAGGACATTCTTGTAATTATTCGCATGTTTGAAGGAATGTATGTGAATGAATGCAATATTATATATATTTTATATAATTATTATTTTTTGCTAAGGTTGTAATTCTTAGGAAATAGACCGTAGACTATCATCTCCACGTATGATTAATTTTTATTTATAGAATTCTTGTGAGCTAGAAACGAACATAGGATATAAATGTAATTTTCCAAAAAAAAAGTCCATGACAAGGAGAAGATGGAGCGATGGCGGTCGAAGACATAAGGAATGCCTTATGGCGAAAAACTTTTTTTTTCATTTATTTTCTAGAAATAGGACTATAGAAACCTTAGTTGACATTTTTATTTTATTACCCATCTCTTTATATATTTGTTTAATAATTATTTATGATATGATTGTGATATATATGTATGAGATGATCCCCAGTTTATCTATTAAAGGTAAGAAGTGTGGTAATGAGAAAATACATGTATTGTATTGTTCCATTCACTTCTTTAAGTTATTCAATTACTGTGAGAAGTTTGGGAATGAGAAGGTGTATGTCTAGGATTGGATCTGGCAATGAAAAGCTTGGTTTTTAAGTGATCAAATATGTCTCACCTCCCTTTCCTGGAAACCTATCTGGTGCAGGGTTCATATTCACTTTTTCGATATTTCCCTTAAAAGAAAATTTGTGGAGAAACAAAATTGTTTGATTGACTCTTGTTAATAATTGAATGTGAATATTATAAAATTGTCATAGAATGCCATGCATATATGAGATAAGCATGCCATATAGTTTAGGAAAGAATGTCACATGTACTTTTCATGCATATATTGATCATACATGATTGAAACCAAAAATTATAAAAACCATGCATGTTTTTTTAAAATATTGAGTGGGAGAAAGTCCTTAAATAAGATCTACGGCCTCCATCAATGGTCTTTTTGATGGCATGACAAGTGCACTGCCTCACGGTAGGATTGCCATGTGGATTTCACTAAAGAAATTTCCTGAAAGCAATAAGAATTCTCTTATGATCAAATGATAATTGGACTGACCCTTATGGTAGGCATTATCATACAATAGGTTAAGAAATTATATCTTCAAAAGAGGATAAGTCAAAGCATGCTACTCGATGAGATTATCCTACGATGACTCATTTGTGGTACATGATGTGATAGGTGTTGAGCTGATACTTATACATTCAAGATCTTCTAGTTAAGTAACTTACCACGAAGCTCTACTTAAGTTAGAATGATAACAAAATGTTACACGATTATTAGTACGTATGAATGCTTAAGGAATTAGGTTTATGTACTAATTAGATGTAAATCCATGTTCTTACTAGTTGATCATGGTCACCCCACGGTGGCTTGATTCAATGGGTGTTGAAATTATCGTTGCAATGGTTTACAAATATTTTCAAAGTTTAATGTAAGATACATGCATCATCTTAAAGCATATGATAATGTTGCAAAACGTCTTCAAACATTTTCTTAATACAAAGATATCAATATATGGATGTTTTTATTTTTAGTTTGAAAATGACACCAACTCCCTTACTGAACATACTCACTGAAAACAAACTGAACATAAACAACTATAAGGAATTGAAAAGGAACCTAATAATGTCCTGAGATGTGAGAAACTTAAAATAGTTCTTGATACTAAGTGCCATCTGGCCACTCAAGCCAAGGCTAGAAAGCGTTGGGAAGAGTCTGATGAGATAGCTCATTGTTATATGCTGGCAAGCATAACCAACAATCTATATAAGCAACTGGAGAGTTGTAAAAAAAGTTGAATGGTATCGTCAAAAGCTAATTCCACAGACTGGGCTCCTACAAATACAACCTCAACTTCCGTATTGCAAATTTGATCATCGTAGTAAATAACGAATTTCAGTTGTCAACTCATTTCAATTTAAAACGAAATAGATATTTAGAACCAAAAAAATATTTAGATGGTTATCCAAAGAAATACAGACGACACTTGCAGTGCAACTCTTCAATATTTCATACGAATTTGCTATGTGTCTAAGTTCTGAATACTTCGGTACTTTAATAGCAAACTAGAACAAGGAAAGAGTTAATCCACGCTTCAAAATGCATTTCAGAAATACGTACTTTTATCGAATAATAATGAAACACTATTTTGTGCTCGAAAACGTGTTTCAGAAATCAACTAATTTCATCAGACACATGCTTCAAAGGGTATTCACTTATTTAGAACATGCTTCAAATCTTACCCGAGATTCCCAGGGTTAAAGCACTTTTGGCAGACTTCTAGTGAAAATGGTAAGAAAGCTCGTCCAGCTGGGCAAGCTTTCCTACTAATGTGGCAAAAAAGCACGCCAAGCTGGATGTGGTTTCCACTAAATACATGAAAAGCACATTAAGCTAGGCGCTCTTTCCTGCCATGTCAATAAGAAAGCTCGCCCAGCTAGACGAGCTTTTTACCATTTCCATTAAAAGTCTGCCAAAAGTGCTCTAACCTCAAGAATCTCGAGTAAGATTTGAAGCATGCTTTTTAGATATTCGATGAAAAAGCCTCTCCTATGATGCATTTTCAACCACCAGGTTTTTTTCCTTTGTAATCTCACCTATGTACCTATAAAAGCATGGCTCTCCCTCTAGACTTTATTATCCCTAAACCATCATCTCTTCTGGCCTTCATCCCTCCACTTTAAAATATTTCTCTCTCTCGATTTTCTTTCCTATTTCAGTGTTAAAAATTTTTTTCGTTAATAAATTTTTTGGTTTGAGGTATTCTTGAGTCATTAGTGATGTAATATCGCTCTGAGAACACATATTTCATATATCCTGTCAAGATGTGACCATTACCTCAAAAACCCATCCTGTGGGCGTTGGGTTATGGGGTGATTTTGCTTTATACGGTCACAGGTGGAAGTCTACATAGAGGTATCGATCAACATCTATTATGAGGTCATGGATAGGAGTATAACAGGGGAGCTAGTTACAATTGTTATACGGACATAAGCTCGAACTTTTCGGATACTCGAAGATGTTGACTTATAAATATCATACAGAAGTTTGAAGGAATAATCATAGGGAAAAATTGTGGGGCTTTCCGCTATAATCGACATAATTTTTTTTCTCTCTATTTCCCATAACTGGTATCTTTAACCTTCTTTCTTATCTCAAGGTTGACACTGCTGTTGACGAGGAGGACTCTGAAGCGGGCAATGGCTGTTGCGATGCAGTAAAAGTGATGCTCTTTTTGGGGTGACAACGATTTTCGTTATTAAACAACTCATTAATAAATAGAACTGTCGCCGCACCAACCCAAGTTTAACCTTTATTGTGCCGAAACATCCGCTCACTGCTTGAGAATCCTCTTGTATTCACCTCAGTGTCAGCCTTCAGATAAGAAAGAAAGTTAAAGATACCGACTACTTATGATTACACTGGAAAGCCCTTCGTTTTTCCCTATGATTATGACCTCAACTTATGTATGATATATATAAGGTATCATTTGCGGGTATCCAAAAAGCTTGAACTCATGACCACATAACGACCATCAATTGGACCTTGGTTATACTCGAACCTGTGACTCCATTACGGCTGCTGATTGGGACCTTCACTTAGACTTCGACCTCTAACCGTATCAAGCATTATCACCTCGAAAGCTAACTTTCATAATATGAGTTTCTGAGGTGATAATCCTATCCCGACATGATATATGAAACGTATGTATTCTGAGACGTGTTATCGCATACCCAACCCCTCAAATCTACCTATAAACTTTCACGATTTCACTTTTAAAACCCTAAACCCTAATTACTAATAAAACCCTAATCCTAACTCTAACCCTAACCCTAAGCCTAAACCTAAAAAAATTAAAAAAGAGTCTAAAGAGAGATATTGAAAGCGCGTCCAATTAGGCGCAATTTCACTCAATCTCTTCAAAATTGACTTATTTCTTTAAATTAAAAAAAACCTATTTAGTAAATTAAAAAAACAAAATTAGCATATATGCACAATTTAGCATTGATAAACCTGCGTATACCCTACCCTACATGCATTAATTGTTTGGTGCCTCACTTGTTTCAATCAGACGGCGCTTATCATCATCACAATCAGTTAGGTTGTTGGCTCTTTTAGCAATTCTTTTTAAATACATAGATTAAAGGCCTAAGAACGGATCTACCAAAATCAACAACTGAAGTGAAACACTGTCATCCTTAATTCATTCACGCACTCATCATTAAAAGCTCAAATTTAACAAATGTCAAGTATGAAACTTCAGCATCTATATTTATTCTTATTTATCAGATTAAAGTTTCATTTTTGTAGTTATAAAGATTGGGATTTTATAATTACATGATTGGTTACTTGCGATCCTAAATGTGGGTTAAGGTTGCAATAATTGGAGTGGGCTGACAAGCAAGCCAGCGCAGCAGCACCTGGATGTCATGTGCTTGGGTGGAGGAAAAAAAAGAGAGCTGTCCTAAATAGATAGATGGAGAAGCTGAAGATGACATTACCTACCTACCAACCTACCTCTTAAATCTTTTGGCTGCATGTGGGACTGCTTTAACCTTAGCGGAAGGTCAGTTTCAGACATCCAAATCCCCCTCCTCTCTCCTCGACACAAACTCACCTTACCTGACCTCAAATATTCTTATCATTTATTTCTGGTATGCATTATCCATGGGGCACTTGATTCGGATCCTTGTTTTAAAAGTTTTTGTTCCTACGGGCGTCAAAATAAAGTGTCTGTAACATACATGTCATGGGACTGTAGATCCATGTGCTTATTATTTTCTTCCAACTCTTGAATTTTCATCGTCTACGGATATTACCAATATGTTTCGATCTGTAAGAGGGGATATCATGTTAGAGAAAGCTAGTGAGACGATCAGACCAAGGTCGACTATTTGATTAGAGAATAATGCATGTTTTGTTCTAGAGAGACCAAGTAACCTTAGCTTAGGTACCTCATAAAAGTAGCTGCGAATAACTGGATCACCACGGCAGCAGCCCCAGAGACCTGTGCCACTATTACAATTAGAATAGGTAGGGCCAACAAGTTCAAAACGTTCCTTACGTTATTCTGCATAATCACTAAAGAAACCATTGCATCCTCATCCTGTCTACCATGCATCAGACAAAAGATTGGCCAAACTTGTAAGAAAAATCACACGAAAAAAGATGAAGTTCAAAGGAAATAGAATGATAATAAATCAATGATAGCTTAATTGAAGATAACATCATGAGAGAAAAATAGATGACGCCAACCAACAACTTCAATCAATTTAACCATGTACCAATCTAGGAGTTAGGTATTTACTAGTCTAGGAATCATAGCAGAATAGATTTATTTGCACAATGCTTCGGTCCAAGATTGATTAAATCAGCTAAAGATTGGTTGGCATTAGACAATGTTTTCAGCCGAATAGATTATGATCATACATAAGCACCATATAGACTCAACAAAGTACTGATTTAGAAGCAGCATAGGCTGGTGTCACGGTCACCCAAAGGTGTGGAGCAAGCCACCCTAAGTACAGGTGGAGGCCCTAAGGTGCGAATGGTGGCCAACAAGGGCCTAGGGAGGCCCCCTTAGCTGCAACAGGCCCAAAAAAGTGCACATGTGAGAAGAATGGGTCTGGGGTACCAAAAATCCGGAAGCCCAAGGAAGAGATCCAAACCTTGTGGAATAAAGTAGAACCTTTTGAAAGAGTTGTATAAAATATTCTAAAAATAAGTTCTTGATTATCTATTGTATTTGATCGTGACCGTTGGATCAAAGGGGTTTGGCATATATAAAGGAAGGCACCCCTCCATTTATAACATAAGTTAACTTATTGAGTAATAACAATTCCAGATTATCCCAACTCCCTTTTGTTCTCATTTGATGTGGGTGTGCTTCTCTAGGCCTAGAGCTTTGTTAAGGGACTCTCCGAAGCAAGGATCGAAGGTTGACTTAGGCATTGTTGGTGAAAGACTAGTGCCTAAGGTTGCATATTGGCAGAGTTAGAGTCTCGACCTATGACAAATGATATCAGAGTTAGCAGTTAGCTCTTGTGGTGAGTGAGAGATGACTACAAATCAGATAAGAGGAGCAAGCAAGGGGAAAGGGTGGTGGAGACTCGAGTGACAATGAAGAGCAAGAAAGGAGGCTCATGAGGGAGCTCAAAGGACTTTGTGGCGATCATGGAGACCTGAATGATCGATGTTGAGTCCGTAGTGAGTGATGTCCCAACTTGACTGGAGGACATTAAGGATTCCCTTGATGAGTTAAAGTCCGACATAGCGAAGTCCTAGGAGGAGATGAAGGTGTAGTTAAGAGAGGAGCTGCAAGGGGCTATGAAGGAGGCCTTAGGAGACCTTACCGGAAGGAATGAGGCCCTTGTAGTGTAACCTGTTAAGAGAGGAGCTGGAGGTGCAACTAAGAGAGGAGCTGCAAGGGGATATGTGGCGCATCATTTTGCCAGACCAAGGACCAATCCGCACTACCATCAAGACATTTAAACACTGTAATCTATTTAAAAGTTGCAGAAGCGGATCGGAGGACCACATTCACATTAACCTATCTTTCGAAGCACTATAAGAGGGTAGAAAAACACCAACTATCCGAGCGGCGATATGATGAGTGAGCACTTGTTCAAGCGTTTCCCACGACCACTCACCTTCACAGGTAACCGGGTGCCGAACCAGAGTGCTGTCTTCTAAAGGAGCACCACAGTATAGAACTGCTTCAGCGGGCCAACATCGTCAAGCCACGAATCATTCCACAAGTTGAGCAAACGTCCATTACCTATCGACCACTTAATGCCCGTAATACCCCCCCCCCAAAAAAAAAAAATTGTGTGAAATTGATCACCAAACATACTAACAACTGCTCCTCGCGATCGACAATGGGCAAATTCCTTGGACATTATTCTTAGCCCGTAAAACCTGAACCAACAGAACATTAATATTAGTAACAATGCCAAAGCCTAGCTTAAGCGAAGATACCTTGGTCTAGTCACCCATATGCTGTATCCCCAAACCTCCAGTCTCAAGAGGCGCATAACATCTATACCAGCTCACCAACGCAGGCTTACACGAAAGAATTCCTGAGCCCAAATAAAATGCCGCACTAGTCTCTCAATTTCATTACAAACTGACGTAGGAATTTAAGCTGTATTCATGAAATAATTGGGTATAGCATGTAAAACCTATTCGGTCAAGGTGATTCTTCCTACCATGGATTACCGCTTATCATTCCAGCCAGTCAGCTTTCTACGAATCTTATCAACTATAAAATGAAAGGTTTCAGTTGAAACTCGTCGATTAAAAACTGGCATTCCCAAATATCGAACCAAGTCAACCACCCAGAGAAACCCAAACTCCAACTTGGGGTCAATATTCTACAATATATAAATAATTAAAAAAACTTAAGACGGTTTAGTAAAATCATAAAAAAATTAGAATATATTCATAAAAATAAAAATGGATACTTTTAGACAATTTAAAAATTCAGTATAAGATAAAAAGTTCAAAAAATATATATTTAAAAAATTTTGAAATTAAAATTTGACTAGCATTGATTGAAGTTGACTGGAGTTGGCTAAAAATTTTTTTGTAGCTGACTATAATTTAAGTATATTTTTGGCAAAAACAAAAATTGATATAAATGTAAAATATAAGTATGGCTAAGAGCCAGCTTTATACTTAAAACATAATTTTAAAAATAAGACTCTAATCTCCGGAATATGAAATGCCTTATGGATGAAATTTTTATTTTTATTATGTTAAGTTGTTTTATGTAATATTATTGGAAGATTCATGTTAAACCTCTTATTTTTTTGCTTTTCTATCTTTGAGAATCTCCATATCAAGTATTTTATTTGTTGGTCTCAGATCTTTCATCTCAAATTCTTCACTTAGTTGGGCTTTGATCTTTTTTATCTCTCATTTATCTTTCGCTGTTATTAACATGCCATCAACATAAAGGAGTATATACACAAAAGAACCATCATTGTTTTTCTTAAAGTAAACACAACTGTCAAAGCTACTTCTAACTGCTCAAACTCCAAATTATAAATGGCTAAAATATCGAGCAAAGCTCGAATCAAACTATGCTTCACAACTAGGGAGAACACATCTGTGAAGTCCACACCTAGAATTTGACTATAACCCTTTACAACAAGCCTTACTTTATATCTGGGTTCTTCAACTCCCGGAGTCCCTTCTTTCTTTTGAAACACCCATTTACAACGAACAACATTTTTTCCTTTAGGAAGCTTCACAAGATCCAATGCTCTATTTTTGTGGAGTGATTTCATCTCTTCTTACATAGCAAACATCCACTTTTCTGAGTCTTCACAGCTAACCGCCTTAGAATAATTAGATGGCTCTTGGTTTGCATCTATATCTTCAGCCATATTTAAAGCACAAGCAACTAGATCAGCCTCAACATACTTCTTTGGACGTTTAATCTCTCTTTTAGTTCTGTTTTTGGCAATAGAGTATTGTGGTGAAGAAGCAACTCTATTCTGAATTTTTGTACTGACTTAAGGAGTCGATTCTATTGTAGATTTTGGATTAAGCTAATGCTTCAACTGCTTTTTTTGTTCTTTATTGGAAGAGTCTTTAAGAGATAATTTAGGTAACATAGTAGTTTTATCAAAAACAAGATCTCTACTAATCACAACTTTTCTATTTTCAGGACACCATAACTTATTCCATTTTACACCAACTTTATAACCAAGAAAAACACATTTAATGGATCTCGATTCTAATTTTCCATTATCAACAAGAGCATACGCAGGACACCAAAAATTTTTTAAATCAAAATAATTAGCAGGATTACCAGACCATACCTCTTGTGGAGTCTTTTTCTCAATGGTATGGATAGAGATTGGTTGATCAAAAAACATGCAGTAGAGGCTGTTTCAGCCCAAAACGACTTTGGTAAGTTAGCATTAGACAACGTACATCGAACCTTCTCCATGATCGTTTTGTTTATTCGTTTCTGCAATGCCATTTTGTTGTGGAGTATGACGAACTATCAAGTGTCTCACGATCCCTTCTGACTTGCATAGTTTATTAAACTCATCAGAATAGAACTCTAAGCCATTTTCTATCCGGAGGTGTTTTGTTTGTTTTCCTGTTTGTTTTTCAATCATAGTTTTCCAAGACTTGAATGCGGAAAATACATTATTTTTCTGCTTCAGAAAGAATGCCCAAACTTTTCTGGAAAAATCATCAATAAAAGTTAGCATATAATTAACTCCACCTCTCGAAGGCACTCTAGATGGCCCCCACAGATCATTGATGGTCGCTAAACTAACTAAAAATTCGACTTAAGGCAAGCGCACCTATCGAACAGTAGTATAGTTATGGTGAGACCGGAAATATCGTATCCACGAGGACTAAAAGTACTAGTAATTACTATCTTTTTATTATCTAGCCTAAAAATTAAGAGAATGTTTACCTAAAACTAATTAGCTAATTAGCTAAGATTACGACAGAGATCAAGGTTGGAAAATACTTTTGAAAAACCGATTGAGAAGACAATACCCAAGAAAGAATCCACCTAGACTTCACTTATTACCTTTGAATTAGACGATTTATTCACTTGACTTATTCTGTAAAAATCCCTAATTTATGTTAATATCCCTTTCGAGACTAAAAACAATTAACTCTAGGTTGATTAATTGAAATCTTTTTCTAATTAAAACCTCTATAGTCGCATTAACTCGATCTATGGATTCCCTTATTAGATTTGACTCTAATCCGGCAGATTTATGTCGTCTTATCTCTAGGATTGCATGTAATTTAACAGGGACTTTTCCTCCACTGAATAAGCACATCAAAAACCTGAATTAATATCTTAGAATATTAAAGCAATGATTAAAACTCACAATTAAGAATAAGACAAATATTTATTATATAAATCAAAAAGTAATAAGATTCGTCTTAGGTTTCATCTCTCTTAAGTATTTAGGGAGTTTAGTTCATGATAATAATGGAAAACATCTCAAAGTATGGAAAACAACAAAACATAAAGAAACCCAAAGAACTTCTAGGAAATTGGATGGAAATCTTCAGTCTTGATGTAAATCTTACCTCCGAGGTGAGTTCGATGGTTGTTCTTGAGTACTTCCCTGCCTTCTACTCTGCGTCTCCCCTTTAATCTTCTTCTAGGGTGTTTATATAGGATTTAGAATGCTTCAAAACCCTCCAAAGTGTCCTTTTCTGAGTAGAACTAGACTTAGGCTCGATAGGGACACGGTCGTGCACCACGCCCGTGTGAAGGTACTCAGGCCGTGTGCAATTCTGACTTGGATTAATGTCGACACGGTTATGAAATACAGGCGTGTGGTCTACCCGTGTGTCACACACAAGCGTGTAGATCACCCGTGTGGAAGGGCCTAGGCCGTGTGAAACACTGATTTAGGCCCAATTTGTCTGTTTTTGGCCCGTTTCTTATTCTTTTCGCCATCTTAAGTTTTCCTAAGTATAAAACATGAATTTAAAGGATTAGGAGCATCGAATTCAATAAAACCAAGGAAAAATCTTCCATAAATATGCCAAACATGAGGTAAAAATATGTATATATTACGGCTTATCAATCATAATGAATATACTCCAATGTTTCCTTCGTGTTATGAATTCCTCTGGTGAATCGAACTCTCTTTTTCTTCCTAAAAACACAATGCTTACAGAACTTTAGTTTGCAAATTCCTTGCCCATCAAGAAGTCTCTTTTGCTCAATTCTACCTTGCCATTCTTACTCATATCCCCTAGATGCATATTCCAAAGTCTAGTAATATCTCATCTGATAAGGAAGAGTAAGCGACAGTTGCATCACTAGTAACAATAGAATCCTACAAAGCATATAACTTGACAATCTTTCTCTACCCTTTCATTACAACGAATGAACCTTTGGAAATCTTCAAAACCCCACTTTCAGCTGTGTATTTATACCATTTTGATTCAAGAGTACTCAAAGAAATCAAATTTCTCTTTAATTCTAGAACATGTCGCACGTTACTAAGTGTTCTGACAACTCCATCAAACATCTTAACTTTAATTGTTCCAACACCTACGATTTTACACGAAGCATTATTTCCCATCAAAACAACACCTTCAGACACTATTTCGTAAGTTGTAAATCAATCCTAATTGGGACTCATGTGGAAGATGTACCCCGAATCAAAGATCCACTCCTCGTTCACTTTTGAATTGTTGACAGAAGCAACTAGAAGTTCATCGTCGTTGTAATCTTCTACAACATCAACTTCACCAATTTTTTTTTGTTGTTTGCTCTTTTGATCTGCAACCTCCCTTTTGATCTTATTTTACAGCTTAAAACATTCAGATTTAATGTGCCCCTTCTTCTTACAGAAGTTACAAGTTCTACTTATGTTTGAAAACTTTGATCTTCCCTTAGATTTAGCACGAGGATTATGTTCCTGTGTCATTCCACGATTATCATCAGCATTCTGATCTTGTCTTCTATGAACAATGAGACATTCTCCCTGAGAGTCGGGTTTAACCACAAGATGCTTTATCTTATCATACGAAGTCAAAGAATCATAAACCTTATTAACTGTGAGAGACTCGCGACTATATGAAATCATGTCTCTAAAGGTTGAATAAGACGGAGGCAACGAACAAAGTAGAATCAACCATAGATCTTCTTTATCATACTGAACCTCCATGGCCTCCAAGTTTGAGAGAATTTATTTAAACACTGTTAAGTGTTCGTGCACAGACACATCTTCCTCCAAACGGTAAGCAAAGATGCTACTTCATATGTAGCTTGCTGGTTAGAGTTTTCGACATACATATTTGTTTCAGCCTCTTCCATAATGTAGCGATGATCTTCTCCTTCATCACATCCTGTAAAATTTCACTAGACAAATGCAGATGCAATTGTGTTAACACCTTTTGATCCTTACATTTCTTCTCTTCATCCGTCAATGTCGAAGGAATCTTATCTATCCTTAGAAGGGCATCCTCTAGATCCATCCGCGCAAAAACTGTATGTATCTTAATCTACTACAACACGAATCTAGTGTTGCAATCCAACAGCGAAATTTCATACTTCAACGATGTCATTACCGTGATCGAGATAAGTAATTCGAAAAGCTCTGATACCAATTTTTTAAAAATAGAACGTCAATAATGACAATGTATTGCAAAGAAAAGAGAAAGAAAAAATAAAAAAACACACAGATTTTATGTAGAAACCCTTTCAAGAAAAAATCACAGACAAATGAGAAGATAATTCACTAAGTCAAATTCGAATATTTACAATAGGAGTAGAATATGTCTATTTATAGACCTGTAAAACCATATTCTAATAGAAGGAGTGTAGTAAGATTGAAACACCTTATTCTAATCAATATCAAATAGATGAAGTGTAACAAGGTTTAAAAATCTTATTCTAAAATAAAGTAAAAAAGTGTAGTTCTATATGGATTTTTATTTTATTTTATTTTATTTTACCACTGTATTTTATTTTAATAAGGATTTGGGTTACTCAATTCTAATATAGAGCTTTAAAAGGATGAAATTGAGATCAGTTTAAAAATCGGAGCTCAAATTTTAAAGATATAGCTATTTTAATTTTAAGGACTAAATTGAATAAGATGCAAAACTGTAGGGGACATTTGAAAATGAAATTGAATTAATATATGACTACAATTGGCTGTTTTAAGATGTTTGGAATTGATAAACTGAAACAAATTATTATATAGATTAATATTCGAGTTAATCAGAGGATAAACGAGGAAAAGTCAATTTCTTGGATTAGTCCTTGACGTTTTGTGTCATTGTTTTGTCAGGTAAGTTCATATGGAACTTACTATGTTAATTTTTTTGATATGTTTGATTATATTTAATGTTGATTAATTAGATTAATTATAATTTTGACGATATTGACTTAAAATTGATTATATGTCTAACATTAGTAGATAATATGCTAGAATTATATAAGTTTGAAATGGATATGTGGCATAAATAATTTGTACCTTATTAAGTTTGTTTATTTGGAATGGATACACACATGAGAATGTTGTAGGTTAGGAATGGAATGTATATAGGCTTTGATAAGTATAAGACGTTATTTTGGAATGATGGCAATGATGTTTCATAGGTAATACTTGAATTTGAATGTTATATAACATGTTATATATATATAAGTCTTGTTATGTTTAAGTGTTCACTTGAATGTTGATTATTTAGATCTAACTTGGAGCTAGTAAACTAAATGGTTCATGTCTTGAAATTTTGAATGGTATGTGTGTAAACGAGAATGCCAATGTTTTGAATGCCTTGGTGAATGGTTAATGTTCATTTGGTAAGTATAGGAATGAATATGTAACAAGATGGTGCATAGTTACCTTGGTATATAATGAATTGAAATGGATGCTTGTTTGAATATCATTTACATGTGGCATGTAATTAAGAGATATTATATTTTCTTGTTGTGTTTAGTTTGATTGGGAACTTAGTTGATATTAAGCCTATAACATAATTGGAAAATGTTTAATATGCACAAGTTTATTATCATGATAGGGAACTGTTAGAGTAGACATGTATTTTTTGTATGGGAAATTAGTGATCTTAGCCTATGAATTAAATGTTGTGTTAACTTGGTATAACTTTTATCTACATGTTTTTATATACTATGATGATGGTGTACGCATTTGGTTAAGTATAAGTAAATTATAAATAGGCTTGAATATGGTGTGAAGTGTTATACTAGTGATTAAAATTAGTAGTTTGGGTAAATATGTCAATTAGTATAAAGGAGTGATGCCTTTGGTACATGAATTATTATAAGCCTTGTAAGTCTTGTGCATAATTTGAAGCATATAGGAATGATAATTGATCTTGAATGGTTTGTAATGCTTATATAACCTTACTGTAAAATGGTGTCAATGAGGCATATTAGTTAGATGATTAGGAAGTTAACACATGACATGTTTTAGCTGAGTTTGAAGTGTTAAAATGATTAATATATCTTATTGAATGGTTGATGATTACATAAGTTGTAAAGCTTAGCAAAGTGTCCTTTACATGTGGAATAGCTTGTATGGTATAATGGTTGGTTAAATGGATGTAGTAGCATGTGTTTAAATTGGTTTTATGAAAGTTTGAATGACCAAATGTGCACCAATTGAGCTATTAGTTTGATTTGTCATGAAATTTGATACTTAATGGCATATTCTTGCACTACACAAGCTGGCACATGGGTTGGACACGGCCTGTTGAGCCGTGTGGCCACTAGAATGTAGGAGTCTTTTAGCTACACGATTCTCAATTGTCACATGAGATGGCCACACACCCGTGTGAGTACTATAGATATGGTAAAAATTTGATCCACATGGCTTCAGTTTGTTGCACGGTCTAGCCACATGACCGTGTGACTTTTAGAAAATTTAGAATTTTAGCCTACATGGCTATAATGAGTTACACGGGATGGACACACGGGCGCGTGACTCCTATTTTTCACTTTTACCCTTCATTTTGTAAAAGTTTCAAATTAGTCCTTATTAAATCCCGAATCAACCTTAGAGCTTTTCGTAAGCTCGTTTTAGACTTGGTTTTGGTTGTATTTCATATTATACATGGAATTATGAAATGATTTGTTGATTAAATGAAATTACTTGCTATAAATTTTAAGTTTTATATTCCAATATTTATGGTAATATTTCGTAGTTTGGGTTCGGTAATCAAACTCGGCAATTGGGATTGGATTATGAAGTGTTATAGATTAGTTTAAAATTTTAATTATTATGAGTATAATGAATTGTCTTTATGAATTGTATAGAAGTAGGAAGAAGAAATGTAGTTTTGTTCATATAACAAGTTTACTATCGAGAATGTTAAGTTCGGTAACTTTAGGTTATAAGTACCTGGTAGATATGTATATATAGATATACACGTTTATTTTTGTAGAATTTTAATGTTATTATTATCTACTTAAATTATAAAAATAGCACTGAATACTTTACTCAGCATATGGTTTGTTTTCTCTGTGTGTAGGTTAGATCAAAATCAGAATCTCCATACATCAACTTCAGCATCCAATCCACAAGTCCTGGCCTTAGCCATATTTGTTAGTTTTCAATAGTTAATTATATTAAGCATGTACCTAATAGGTTAAATTTTGTAGTAGTTGAATAATATTACAATCAAATGTTATATTTCATATTCCAATAGTAATAAATATATACGATTGATATGTATACATATAAAGGTATCTGCAAATTAAGATTTTGATAGTTTGATTTTATCATACTTAGTGAATATATATACTTTTGAATTGAGTGTAGTTGCTCCAGCAACAAATGTGACACACCGTAACTTAGATCTAACAATCGGGTCGGGTTTAGGGTGTTACAATAAGCTCTTTCTTTTTTCTTTTCTTTTTTACATATTCTACGTTTGTAAATGGCAAACCAAAGTTCGTTTAGATTCATCCACATTATTTCATCTAACATGTATTAATATGCTTATTTTAATATTTAAACTTAGTCATTAAAAATTATTTATGATTCTAAATTTAAAGATATGAATATATTTTATTAAAAAAGTATTATTTTTATGTTATTTTTATAAAATTATTGTATTATGAACATGTAGATTTATATACCAACAATGATGTAGTGTAGCTTATGTCTATTATATCTATTTGCTCCATATATATATATATGGAAGTAAATCTCATAATTAAAACTAACATTTAAAATGTATTAGTTAAACCGAATTGTTAAATATATAGAAAAAACAAATTTTAAGTATTTGTATAGTATAAGCACCACTTATATTTGGTTAAGTTTGGTCTAATTCGGAATATAGCCTTAAATTTTGCTCCTATATGTCCATGTTCTTAAATTAGATTTTCAACCATTGCTTGATGTTGAATTATTTGATGATTTTGATAACGAATTAGTTAAATAAAAACTTAGTTACGATGTGGACTTGATGAGGAGACTACATGATGAATCATTTAGCATGCTCAATAATCAACATATTAAAAATTTATTCTAAAGTTACATGAGAAAAAATGAGGCTTTTTTTGTTTATGGCCATGGTGGTACATAGGAAATTTTTCTTTACAAAATACGAGTGTATTATAATATAATATATACGATATGTTATATATAATATATATATATGCAAAGTACGTGCCATTCTATTAATTAAATAAGATCATTTTTTTGTACATTGATATGTCTAACATTTAAGAATCTAAGAGAAATAAAACATTAACCGAGGAAAAAAATTGAGAATGAAACACAAAGTTGGAAGGGAAGGCAAAGAGGTTTTAGGTACAAGTTAATGCAAACCTTTAAAAAGGTATTTTATGTTTAATATTGAAATATTTATCATATAACACATACGGGTAAAAAAAATATTATATTTACTATGCTTATTTAATATTTTTCAAATTGTTTACCTCGATCACAATTTATAAACACATCTAAAAAAAGAAAAAAAATATACGTTATATACTTTTTCTGGATGCAAAAATTAAGTTTCTACAAATTTTATTTATTTTAAAGTTGAAAATAGAATTGAAACTTCAAAAGTAATAAATCATTTACATATGGATAAAGAGACAACAAAGAATTGAAATCCCTAAATCTTCATTGTATTATACGTTTAAAAACAACATTAAACACATTGACAGAAAAATAACATTAAATATTAAATAAAAATAGATAAATATCAAATTAGGCTCTCTAGAATACTTAATGAATTTGTTCTCAAGCAATTTATGAGTCTTTTCTATACTTTCTATTAGTTTTTAGTTTTCGGTATTAGTAATTTTTTTTATTTGGTTTTATTCATTTTGAGACCCAAATTGGCAAAATAATGTCGTTAGGAATCTAATGATGTACTTGAGTTGTGTAGGGAGATGATGACGACCAAATATTGAGTAGAACTACATTTGACGTAGGTGTCGCAACACTAATGCTAAAGTGTCACGTAAGCCTCCATTATCTCAAGGATGCAAGACTTAAACAAGAAATCAATCTGGAGCAAACTATCGAGAGTGTGTAGCACCCCAATCCCGGCCCAGACGTTATGACTGGATCCGACATGCCACATCGAAGCGTTCAAAACATTTTATATTGTTGATCCAAAAAAAAACTTACTTAGTGTTTTAAAAGATAATTTCATTATAGGTTAAAGTGAATTGAAGCTGTACACCAGGTAGGAAACCGGAAAAGAGGAGGTGAGTCCATCGGACTGCTTAAGTACCAAACTCCCTTCGAATCCAATCCTAGACATGCAAACCACCATTTCCATATCTTAACGTCATGTATATTTCTAGGAAACCGATTTGATTAAGTCCTTTTTAAGAAAAGTGATTAATTTTGGAAAATATCTTTATTGCGGAAGCTTTGCTTGTTTTCGTGTTATTTTGAAATCAATTACTGTTTTTGAAAACGCGCCCTAAAGCTATCCAATTTCAACAGTTAAATATAAATATTACCTATCTTAATAAAACATATAAAAACCATCAAAAATAAATAAGCGGCCTTATTACATTTAAAAGCCCAAAACCTCAAACGTAATTAAAAGGATGTCCAGTTCACCAGAAGAAAATCAAACTTTCAGAATGGGTGGCCACTCCGAATTCCCTCATAGCTCCAAGCCCACTATGGTTGGGGATTTCCTGCGTGGATGAAAATAAAATTGGTGAGTTTGGGGAAACTCAGTGTGTAAGGAAAACCCATTCAAAGCCCAAGTCAGCTCAAGCCTATTGGGCCTAAGCCCATTCAAGTAACAGTGATACTGGGCCAGAGCCCTTTTCAGATTACAATAAACTGGGCCTTAGCCCCTTATTCAGATAACAGTATGGCTCATAGGCCCATTTCAAAATACATGTAACATCAATAAACATATGCAAGCCCATTTGGGGAGACTACTCAACCCACCAACCACTACACTCCACCCGTACCAGCCATACACTCCATGTGGGGAATAGCTCAACCCACCCAGCCCAACACTCCACAGTTGCAGCCTTGCTGCTCAGTTAACAGTAAATTGAGGCAAAGCCTCCAGTACATGGACAAGCCACTTTCAGTACTTCCTCCGTCAATATCCCAATCCCATGCATCAGATAATAACAACATGGCATACAGTAAATAACAACAGTCAAACATGCATTTAGGTCAATTTAACCCTAGGGGTGTTTCGGTAATTTATCTACTAGGGGTAAAACTGTAAATTTTCCATTTTTAAAGGTATTTCAGCAATTTATCTATTTTAGGGTTTTTCATGCATATTCCTACCTTTCACGTACTACAGAATCACGTACCGAGGGTTCTTACCGAATTGGGCCCGTTGGCCCATCATTCCATTTTTGGCCCATTAAGCCCAAAAATATCGAGGGCACAGAAATCATGCACTTTACAGTCCAAATTTTGCAGCTTACCAAAAACATTAATCGATTTACCTTACGAGAATTCGCACACTCGCAAATCTACAAAATACCGATTTTCGGCATTTCGGCTTTTCAACTTTTGCCGATCCAGACTAAGAAAGAGGGTGTTAGTTACACACTTGTTTGCGACGATATGCTGACGAGATCCACACACGAACCGACTACAATTGGATTACTAACACGTTAATCTAACTATTCAAATACAAACTACGTATTAACCCCTTACAATATTCGGCCAACCACACCTACAGATCATAGTAAGCTTATAAGAAAACAATAAGCAACTCATTAACAAATTTTTGTCAATGTTTACCATATAATCATAATTTCACTGCAAGCTGTCTTCCTGAGCAACAGTCACTAAATCATTTATAACTGGAGCTACGAAACTCCAATCAAGTTCCGTTAATTTTTCCTGAAAATAGACTCATATATCTTCTATCCATAAAATTTTAAGAATTTTTGGTTTGGCCAATCAATACTAGATTTTTCTCAAAGTTTCCCATGTTTCACTGTTTCACTAATCTGACCACCCTTCATTACGAATCAAATTTCTCATTGTACAGAATTCAAAATATGTTCTTGTTTATTTCATTGGAAACTAGACTCAATAAGCTTTAATTACATAATTTATTCAGCTTCTAATTCTTCTCCCACAATTTATGGTGATTTTCCAAAGTCACGTTACTGCTGCTGTCCCAAGCAGATTTATTACCAAATCACTCTTTCATACACCTATCTTGCTTGCATGTTATTTAAACATGTATATCACCAATCAATCATCACATATCTATGATTTTTACTTAAGCATAATCTCTATTTCATCATTTTAAAGCACAACATGTTAGCTGATTTTTCCCTTTAGCATCTAAGGCACATGCATGCTCATTTGTTTGGCTCAACTTCACATATCTTTCATTTTTCATCAAAAGAACATGAAACAACAACCATTTCCTTCATTTTAATTCATGACCAAATGCTCACAACACAACTAAAAATCAAAATATACTTCAAGAGTTAAGGTAGAATCAAGAAAAACTCATGAACCTCAAAATAGAAGCAAGGTACCAAGAACTTACCTTCAATTTTCCTCCTCCTAATGACCGAATACTCAAGAGCTTTCTCCTCTCCTTTCTCTTCTCTAACTTTCAGCTATGATGAACAAAGATGGACAAAACTTTGTTCTTTTCACCCCTTTTTCTTTTAATAAAACTTCATATTTCATCCATTTAATTCTTTAATACAAAAGACATGAAATTCTTATCATGAAACATTTACCTAACCCATTATCATGAAACATTTACCTAACCCATTATCATGGAACATTTACCTAACCTATTATCATGGAACATTTACCTAACCTATTATCAATTTGTATCAATTTGTACCATAAATTATGGATATCAAGTGCACATTTTGTCTACAACAACATGATGGCTGGCCACTTCATGTAAAATGGGAGGTTTGTCATGCAAATCCTCCTATTTTGCACTCCTATTTATTTGGTCACTTCAATTTAGCCTATAGCATTTTCAAACATTTTCACATAGGTCCTATTTCATAATTTCACTCACAAATGACAAAATTAAAGCATGAAATTTTGCCAACATTCACAGAATTCTCGAAAATTGGGGCATTACAGAGAGTCACAAAATTGAGCCCAAAGTTGTGACCCTAAGCCTCCACGGTTGCAATATCACTGATGGTTGTCGAAGTGAAGAAGTCATGGTCACTGCCGACTAGGGGTGAGCGTTCAATCGAATCGAGTGAAAAAATTTCATTTTAACTGAGTTGACAAGTCCTATTTTATCATTCTAACTTGATTTGAAATTTTTTCAAATCGAATCGAGTGAAATGAAATTCAAGTCGAATCGAATCGAATCGAATCAAGTGAAATTGTTCGAATTAAATTAAAAAATTAAACATGTCAAATTAAAATCTTGTTAGTATAACTAATTCCATGTTAGAGCACATAAATTTGAAATCATATATATTCGAGAACTTTTTCAAAGCAAAATAATAAATATATGCTTTAGTATGATAAACTTGAATCATTAATTTACTTATTAGGTCCTCAAAATTATTATTCTAGAACTTTTTTAACTTTTTTAACTTTTTTAACTTTTTTATATATTTTTTAGAATTTTTTTGAAATTTTTATAATTTTTTTAAAAAATATAAATTTTGGGATTTTTATAAATATTTTAAATTTTAAAAATTATTTTGAATTTTTTAAAATTATTTTTTAATTTTTGTTAAGAGAGAGACCAATTTGCTCATTTTTAAACTTGACAGGGACCAAAAAGGTATTTACACCAATTTATTATTCGAATTGTAAAATTCAACTCGATTCGAATTTAAAACTCGAATTACCTATTTGAGTTGATTCTAACAATTCAAATAACTTGATTCGATTAACTAAAGATTCGAATTTATTTTCAATTTTTTCGAGTCAAATCAAGTTTTGCTCACCTTACTATTGAGGATATCGCATCACCAGCCAGTCAATGTCGCAACATCGAGAACCCCCAGAGCCAAGAGTGTGCCACTGTTGACGGTGTCGTGACATTGAAGTCTATATGTCATGACATTGATGCCAACGGGGTAAAAAATATTACAGAGCTAGTCTTTTGTCCAACACAAACCCAAGTCAACCTATACACTCCAAGGGTGTTTTTGTTAATCTTAGGGTTGAAATTTTGTCCATATTAAAAATGTTTTGGCTATCAAACTTGAGCCACATTTTTATCATCTTTTTAGTTTAGTAGTTATTCTCTCTACCATTTTTAGGTTTTAATTATTTACTTTTCTAACCTTAGTGGTTGTAGTTGTTAGTTTTATCAGTTTTTATTCTAGCTTTTCTTTTCTTTTCTTTGCACTTAGATACACAAACTCTACTTTGTATTTTGATTTCTGTTTGAACCCTTTAATATATTTTAGCTTTGTTAACTCTCAAAAATGTAAAAATCCTAACATTATTTGTACTTTCTTCTTCATTGTTATTACTGTCATCTCCTCCAAAGAACCCATCAAGAGTCTCTAAGATTTTCTAACCTTGCTTTTATGCTTTCTTTAATGAATCATTTCAGCATGTATTTGTTTGATGTTGTTATGTTGATGATGGATAGTAATTAAATTTTATGGTGGTTGATTGATGGAACTATTGCATGTTTAGTTTTTGGATCATGGACTAAATCGTAAAAATTAGACTAAATCGAATAAATTTCAAAACCTAGAATTGATGACTCTAGGTGAACAATTAGATAGGTGAGATCGAGAGGAGAACCTATTAAAGACCAATTTAATTGTCCCGATTTAGCTTGGTGAGTTCGAGAGATTATGTAACAATTTATTTTTTAATGGTATCGAAAATAATGGTTTCGAGACCACAATTCTGACGAGTGAGCTTGTAAATATTATTATTTAATATTTAAAAGTTAAATATCATGTTATTGTGAATTTCTATTTTATAGATTTTATTATTTGGTCAGTTAGTCAAGGTACAAGTGGTTCGTACCGAAAGTCAATGGTTTTAGAAAATGAGGTATATGGACCTCATTTTCATAAAACAAGCCCGTAAATTATATTATTGAATATTTATATAGTTATTATATTGGTGAATTGAAGTTTATTCCGGTATTTTTTATGTTTGGTTGGTTAATTAAGGTAATAATACTAAATCGTAAAAACCACAAAAGTTAATCATTATTGATTTCTTTTAATTAAATGGCTTAGATGATAAAAGTAGGAGGACTTATATGGTAATTATACCATATTAATATGTCCGACGATTTTCTTATTTTATATGTTAATATTATATTAAATAAAAATGGTATGTTTAATAAATAAGCAAGCATTAAGTCATTATTTTCATCTTTCTTCTTATTCTCCAACCCGAATTCACCATTAAAGAAGACCAAGGGTTCAACCATTTATTTTCTTTTGCATGTAAGTCCTCCGATCATCCTTTTTCGTAAATTTTATATTTTTGAAATCGTTGCAGCTTAATTTAGCTAACTCGTACCTCTGTTTTTAAAACTGTTAAAGATTTTAAATGTTACCATTAGAGATATTTTTTGATGCTTTTGGTTGTTAAAATGGTGGTTTAAAAAACCTAGGAATGGAAAAATGATTAAATTGTGAAACTAATTGTTAGTTTTGAGTTTAGGAACTAAATTATGAATATCTTGAAATTAGTATAATTTTTTTGTAAATTTGTGATAATAGGAGGTTATATATGGACATATTGGAAGTGGGTTTAAAATTTGGAGTTCAAATTTGGAAGATATATATGTTCGGTTTTAGGGACTAAATTGAATAAAATTCAAAACTTTAAGGGCATATGAATAATGAAATTGATCTGATATATGTTTATAATTGGGTGATATAAGAGGGTTGAAATTGATAAATTGAATTGAATAATTGTATAGATCGGGAATTGGACCAAATCAAAAGTAATCATGGAAAAAAGGTAAATTATTGATTAGACCTTAAAGAATTGATGGTTATTTGTTTGTCCAGGTAAATTTATACGATATGTTTTTGTCAAGTTGTTATGCATTTATATTATAATTTTAAATATGTTTAACTGAAATTTTGATTGTTTACGATTCAATACACAAAGGTGAGATAGAGGTTTAAATTGAATACGATGAATTGACAATTGAAATAATTATAGAATTGACTTTAAATTGAACTGAAATAGGATATGTTATGTGATAAAGTGATTATTTGATGAAATTAGTTGAATTGATTCGATTTAGACCGGTTGATAGTGATAAGGACCGAATTGAATATATGTGAAAATATAATATAATGTTACAAATGTAAATTGAATCAATATTGTTATGTGATATGGTATCATATTTGAGAATTGATTATTGGTTGATGAAATTATGTAATGAAATTGAGAAATTGTTACCCTATTATATGTTTGGGCAAAGTCAAATATAGTTGGCATGTCATAGCATAAGAAGAGTTCAGGGTTATATGACTACATGTCGGGGAGTGTTGGGCACATCTAGTTATCGATTTTACAGACTAGCGTTGGGTGCAACATACTATTTCAAATTTATCTGATAGACGCTAGATGTCAAATTGGCGTGATTGGTTGAATTTGTGTATCCGTCCGAATCCGAGTCAAGTTAAAAGGGACATTTATGTAAATGGAATAAATTATATTCACATTTATTTTATATGATGATTGGATGATACATAAACATATTGTGAATCGTATACCAGCCCAAAGGGCCAATATGGAAACATGACAAATTGTTGAATGTGTTTCAGAATTCGTATTATGAAATGAAGTAGTAATTGATATTAAATTGACATTTGATGTATATTTGGTATAAAGATGAATTGATATGATATGATAATGAAGTCTATATGGTTTAATATGAAATGGATTGAGAATTAAAATTATGAAATGAAAATAATGTTTGCCATTAATTTGAAATGAGATGTATTGCGGATAAATGGATTGTATGATATGATTAAGATAGTGAATTGATTAAATGATTATTTGTTTTGTAAAAGGTAATTAAAATGTTAAATAAGTGAATTGAAATGTTATATGATTAAGTTACTATATGGTATGATAAATGTTGAACTCACCTTTTTTATATTTTATTTGACATGATAGGCAAACTTTACTAAGCTAAGTGGCATGTAGTGTATAATTATAAACTTAGGTAAGTTACTTGGTTTAATACCTGTGAACTTGCTAAGCATTGTATATGCTTACCTCATTTATTTTCCATTTTCCTGTAGATTGTCAACTTGTAGAACACGTCAAGTGAATCGTTCGAAGGTCACACTATCCCAGTATTGGTTCGGTAGTATTTTGATAATACTGTGACATGTGCTTAGGAATTATTTTGGTTTACTTGTATAGTGATATGGCTTGAAATCCTTTGTTGGTATGGCTGGCTTGAACAAGGATCAAAGTTGCCTATTTTCAAAGTGCCACATGGTTGTGTGATTGACACAGGTTGGTGGCACGGCCATATGCTTTTTGGTAAAAAGAAAGATTTAGGGCTACACAGCTTTCGATTGTTACACAGACTAGGAACACAGTTGTGTGTTCCCTATTTTTCATAAATGTTCTTAACTTTTGAAAATGTTGCGGTTTGATCATTGTTTGTCCTCAGGTCAACTTTAGAGCTCACGTAAACTCGATTAAGACTCGGATTTGGTTGTGTATCATAATATCTAGGTGTTTATAATATGACTGAATATTTTAAAAATTTATTTATAAAATATTTTATTTGAAATTTTAAGAATGTTGCAAAAATTCCTTATTTGATCTCAAAATGACTTTTAAGCATTCGTATGCTCATATAAGACCCGAGAAAGAATGTTCATATGATTCTATGTTGTAGTATTGATTGATTGTATGATTGATGAAGTGAAATGACGTTTTTACATTGAAATTATTAGTAGTTGCTTCGGAAAAAAATGTGACACTCTGTTGCTCTGACCCGACGATTGGGTCGGGTAAGGGGTTTTACAGATAAACCAGACTAAATCGCCTTATAATAGCCCGTTTTCAGTGATGTCAAAAATAGTGTTTCGAGACCACATTTCTGATGAGTAAACTATTATTTTATTATTTATTTAATTTCTATGGGATTATATTAAATTCGTATTAAAGTTTCGTTAAGAAATTTTGATATTTATTTCGTTAATTAAGTAAATAGGACTAAATCGTAAAAAGTGTAAAAATTGGGTTCTATTAGTTAAAAAGGTTCAATAGTCATGAAATCTTAAAATAAAGGACTTGAATGGTAAATATACCATTTATAAGTTAGTGGATAGTTATAGACAAGGTTTTAATGAAATTTTAATAGTTTTAAAAGGTTAATTTGGTAAATTGATAATTAAGTTAAAATGTTAAGTAATTAAAAGGTAAAAAGATATCATATTCTTGTTCTTTTCATGCCAAAATTGTTTCCCACCAGTAGAGAAGAAAGTTAGGCTCTTCCAAGTTCCTTTGATGCTTGTAAGTGAATACAAGCCCCGTCTTTTATATTTTTATGTTTTTGAGTTCGTTTTAGCTTAATCTAGCTAGCTCGGGGGTTAATTTGCAAAAATTTTAAAGGTTAAGGCACTTTCCATGGATTTTTTTGAATGATTTTTTATGTTTGTTGATAGATTACGAATTCTTATTGTAAAATAAACATGTTTTGTTAAGTGATTTTTTTGTGAAATTACATTTAGGGTTAAATTGTTCAAAGTATAAATTCATGGGTTTTATTGTGAAATATTGGTAATAATGGATTTTTTTCAACGTGCCTTGTAACTTTGGTTAAGTTGGATTTAGGTTAAAATAATTAGATTTCAAGTTATGAGCTTAAGGACTAAATTGTGAAAAGTCAAAGTATTAGGGGCAATTTTATAATTTTGCTTAAATATGAATTATAAATTAAATTGAATTCTAGAAATACTTAATTGAATGAAATTATTTATTTAGATCAAGATAAACCACAATCAAACTTAAATCAACGAAAAGCTAAAGCTTCGGATTAGTTCGAATTATATTTCTACACCCTAGTTATCAAAGGTAAGTTCATATGAACTATGATCGTTTTAATGTTAGCTAAATTTAATGTTTAGTATGTTGTTTTAAAATAAATGAATCTATATATATAATGTATCCATGTTATGATGAATTGAAGGATAACGAGTCCCAGTTTAACCTTAAGAATTCTTAGAATACAAATGACATGTCATTAGGGATTTCATGTTTCGGGTGCTAGTCTTGAATGTCCTACTGATGGCTAAGGTCTTGCATTTTTTTTGGATTCTCCATAGCTCGTGTGAGTAGCATCGTGTAGCTTACATTCTGACCCACAACTTGTGTGAGCATTGATGTAAAGAAAAGGTTACAGTTATATGTAAATGCACACAATGTGTGAGCTATCTCGAGTATCCGATATATTTCTAGATGGTTCAACGGGTAAGAAAATGAATGGAACGGTAAGTAAGTTAATGGAAATTTTCATGACTTTATGAAAAGGTTGATGCATATGTAATGTATCTTATGAAATCTACTTATGATATAAATGAGCTTATATGTGTTGTTGATGAATCTATTAACATGTGAGCTTAATGATGCTTGAATAGGCTTATACTAAGTCATGGCATTGGTAATGGTTTATGCTCAATCATTGAATTGTGTTATTGAGGTGGTAAGTTATGTTTAAGTTTATATGAGCTTAGTAAGCACAAGTTGCTTACGTAGTTGTTTTCCTTTGTTTTATAGATTATCAGAAGCCCGATCGGTTGGAAGCTTGTCAAAGACCTATCATGCTATCCAACAACCATTTCGGTAGTTTTTGAATATTTTGGTCAAGGTTAATAATGGCATGTATAGGATGCTTTGTGATGGTATTTTGTGAATGTGTTAATGGTGATTTGGTATGTATATGCTTTGAAGTTTATGTTTGGTTTGGTGAAACTTAATATCTCACCAAATCATGTCATTTTGGTAACTTTCAAATGCTTGTAAATAAGGTTTTTGGTTGGTATATTTGTGGTGACATGCAAATGAACATATGTGATGTTACTTGGCAGATTAGGATCTAGGATGGTATGTTTGGAAGATGACAATGTTAGCATGTTTTGGTAATTGATGTTTTGATACAATTGTGGTGCCTTTGAATGGCATATTGGTTAGGTGATTCAGGATGTTTGAAATGGTATGTTTATGTGTGTTTGGATGGTGTTTGAATCCCTTGAACGTGTGCCTAAATGTTTTGAATGTTTAGGTATAAATTGGACTTGAAATAGCTTGATTTTAGGTAAATTTTTGGGTTCACATGACCTGGGACACGGGCTATCCAATAGCCGTGTGACACACTCGGCCTAGTAACATGACCGTGTGTCATTTGAAAGTTTTTTAGTGTTTCAAGTCGGTGAATTACACGGCCTATCACATGGCCTGGCACACGTGCGTGTGTGGCAATTGAGAGAGTTGCACGGCCTGCCATACGGGCGTGTAGGGCAACTCAGAGAGTTACACGGGTGAGGACACGGGTTGGGACACAGTCGTGTGTCCCTTGTTCGAATGTTGCACGACCTCAGCTATGTCACACAATCGTGTGACCCTTGTTTTCACATTTTTGTATCCTTTTTTTAAAACTTTTGTTTTGTTCTGAATTAGTCCCGAATTGCTTTTAAGCTATTTTTAGGGCCTCGAAGGCTCGATTTAAGGACAAAATGTATGTGAATGGTTAGTTCACAATAAACTTAATTTATTTTATGTTATGATGTTAAACGATTTCTGGTTGAATAGTAATGCTCTGTAACCATAATCTAGCGACGGAGACAGGTTAGAGGCGTGGTAAAATGGTGACCAAAAAGTAAAATTTAACCAATTAGGATTTTGAACCCTTTAGATCCCTATTCCAAGAATTAATTTAAAAATGGACGTCAATTGGCCACTTTAGCTTTATGAATTGATTTTTGTGCATTTTTGGTTATTTTACAATTTAGTCCTTCTAGGTACTAGATAGTGTAATTAACCATTGATAATGATTTGTTGTACTATAATACTTTGTGAGTAGCTAGCTAGACTTTTTGTTTGCATGCATTTTCATTGTTGATCACTTTACCACTCAAACTCTCTTGGGTTCGATCCTTGGAATACTTTGTGTTCTGTTATAACACGAAAATATTACAATTGGCTTGTTACACTTGCAGATAACCGCTATATTTTTTATTGTATTTGTGTTGATTTCATGCCTCGACACATGCACACTGGGACTTGGTCATATCTCTAAAAAATTATCTTATTCACATTGTAGAAACAATCAATCGTAACTAATAAATCAAACTAAATTTCTATTAATTTAATTCATTATAAATCTAAAATTATTTATCAATATACGAGATTTATGCAGAATAATATAAAATAAGTAAAATAAAATTCAAAACAACCATAGATCTAGAAATAAAAAATATTGTTAAAAGATTATATTAAAAATAGAAAATGAATTCCAAAAGTATAAATTATAATTTTAAAAATTGGCAAAATGAAGCATATACAATAAAATCTCTATAAAATAATATCCTTAGTAGCCGAAGGAATTATTATTTTATCGAGGTTATTAGTTTATTGATAAATGAATATTTTATTAATTTAGAGAATATTTCATACTTTATGCATGTTTTTTTTATCAAAATCCAATATGCATGTAGTTGTAATGAATCAAAGTTAATTAGTTCATGTAACAAAAAAAAGGAGTTAATTAATTGGTTCATGTAACCAAAAGGAAAAAAGTTTGGTTCATGTAACCAAAAAGAAAAAAGAGTTAAATGGTTTCAAAATCCAGTACATATATATTCATTGGATAGATTAAAAATTTTATTATAAACAAACACATGTACGTATCAAAATATTATAATTCATATAATCTTTTCCTCCATGGCTTCCCATTTGAAAGGTGTAAAAAAGTCTACATTGGCAGATGAGATGAGAAAAACATTATGTGATTACAAAAATGAGCATCCCTTTTCAAGTTAAAAAATTTGCAACAGTGGGTTCAATAAACATTTGATCTCTCTGTTAGCCAACCAACAATATCAAATACTCTTAAAAGTTCATCTGAATATTTGTCAAAAGAAATAAAGAATAGCAATGTTAAAAGGCACAAATCAGCCAAATATCCCGAATTAGAGAAGGTATTGTATGAGTGGTTTCTCCAATACCAAGAGAAAGTATATGACTAGAGAAATGATTCAAACTATAGCAAAAGAGTTTCTACAGAAAATGTATGGTGATGCAAATTCTGAATTTAACTTCTCAATTGGTTGGTTAAAACGGTTCAAGGAAAGACATGAGATTAAGTCTTATAGAAGATTTGGTGAAAGTGGTTCAATTGTTATGGAGAATATTAAAGATGCTTTACCTCAAATAAGAGCTAAATTGGAAAATTTTGATTGGAAGGATATCTATAATATGGATAAAACAGGCTTATCTTATTGTTTGCAAGCAGATCATTCACTGGCTACAAAGCATTAGAAGGACAAACAAAGGTCAAGGAATGACTTACTGTTGTAGTTTTGTTGCAATGGGGATGGTTCAGATAAAGTGCCTCTTTGGATTATTGGTAAGTTTGCTAATCCTATATGCTTTATTGACAATCTTAATTGTCATTATCGAGCCAACAAAAAAGCATGGATGACTGGATTACTTTTTCAAGATTTTGTTCGCTGGTTTGATGCTAGAATGACTGGTAGAAAGGTGTTGCTTATAGTAGACAATTGTCCAGCTCATCCCAAGGTTAT
This sequence comes from Gossypium hirsutum, assembly GCF_007990345.1. NCBI lineage: Eukaryota > Viridiplantae > Streptophyta > Magnoliopsida > Malvales > Malvaceae > Gossypium > Gossypium hirsutum. Next base: position 6,684,815 of record NC_053435.1, on the reverse strand, counting down.
TGAAGACTTGAGAAACATTGAATTATTCTTTTTGCCTTCAAATTCAACATAAAAAATTCAACCATGTGATGTTGGAATTATTAGAGCAGTTAAGATTTATTATCGGTGTTGCTTTTATTTTAGAATCTTGGAAGAGAAATAAATCTTGAAAAGATTAATGTATTGAATGCAATCCATTTTATTAATGTTGCTTGGAATATTGATGTGAAGCCTAAAACTATTGCAAATTGTTTCCGACAATGCAAAATTCGATCCAAGGAGGATATGCCTCTCGAACAAGAAATTAGTGATGTTGAAGGCATTCATAAATTAAAAGAAGTAATTTCTGATTTACACTATAGAAATGTCATGGATGTTGAGCAGATTTTGAATTATCAAAGTGAAAATGAATCTTTGATGGAGTCACCTACGGATGAAGAAATTATTCAAGGAGTAATAGATGTGCCAGCTAATGACGAGCAAGATCCAAATGGCAATAGTGTTTTACCATATGTTTCTCCAAAAGAGACTTTTCTAGCTGTGGATAGCTTGAAGAGTTATTTAATCCAACACGAGAAGAATATACCAGATTTGGTTTATGGCATTTTAAAAGTTAAAGATGAAATTGTATTTGATTCACATGCAAAGAAGAAGCAGTTAACTATAGATGCATATTTTAGCAAAGAATAAAATTGAAAAAAATAAAAGTTGTCTAGAAAGCACTTTAGTTTTATGTATTGTATATAAAATTTTCAGTATATTTAATGAATTATTATTTTATATTTCCTTTAGGCCCTTAAGGATTTTTCCAAAAATTATTATCTTATGCATTTAGCAAGATTATTATTTTATTATCCCCTTGGCCCAAGTTGGGACCGAAAAAAATTATTATTTAACCAAAATTATTAATTTATTGAATATTTCATTTATCAAGATTTTATTGTATTCTTAATTTTCTTTCCAAATTGATTTTGAGAAAAAAAAAGATATAGAGAGAGAGAATGTCATTCCTAATAGCATGTAAAAAAAATTTGGGAGAAAAATACATGAGAAAAAAAAAAGGCATTTAGATTTATGTAAAATTCATGCCAAAGCATGAAACCAAATCAAGTTATGCGAAATTATCTACATAGTAAGATTTCTCTTAAGATGCCCAAGACAAACATAAATTATAATATTATTTCTTTTGAACTTTGTTGACTATAGAAAAATTGATCGAAAGATGTTGTATGTACATGTAGGCTATTCCAAGACCAAAACAATTCCAGAATAAGTAGATAATATGACTGCAATGACGATTGTGAGCCACCAATCTTGGAATTATGGACATTTGATACAAATTCCTTCCGACATTCTCGTGAAAACAATTGGATCTTTTTATTGCTTTGGTCAATTTAGAATAGGAAAAGTTGATGGTTCAACCATGATATTTCAGACTCTACTACCAATCTTTCGTAGATGAAAACAGTCACTTCCAAATTGATGTTACTGAGAGAGAATTTTTTTGAGAAATAAATATTATGATTAAATGGTAATTACGAATTTTATCTACACATCTTTCAGAAAAAGTTAAATTAAAATAACGACAATATCCCTATTAATTTTTAATGACTCCAAAAAGAATTAGATTTATATATTATATGTTATATACATAAAATTAATATTAAAAATTCACTTTTTGACTAAGAAACTAAAAACAATAATTAATCAATAAAAAATCAAATTGAAATTCGAGAATAACAATAATTTTGAGATTCAACCATGAAATCATTAACGTTGATGTTTGTGTTAGAAAATTACATTTTCTTCGTCTTTATAGTCTTAAAAAATTCTTCTACAATTTCTATTTAGAAAGTAAAATATTCACGATCTTCGTTTTTTTATATAATGTGAGATAAAAATACTCCATTAACAAAATTCCTATGAATAAAGATTTGAGAAGTTGAATTTACATCTCTACTACAATTCAAAAATTGAAAATGAATAAGTAAAAGAAATACATAAAAAACGAAAGTCATGCACATGAATAAAAACAAAAGCATAAATAAAACTTGGATGAATGAACCGACAAAAGTGAATCTAATAAAAAGGAAAAGAAATTCTATGGATTTAAGGGTTTTTTAAGATGTAATAACAAATACAGAGAATAAATCATTTATAAAAGAGGTAATCAACAAATTGAAAATGTAACCTAAAATTTAAAAAATTAAGGATAAGATACATTATAAAAATTAAATGTCAACATTTATATTTAATAATTAGGAAGTTGAAAAGTTTGAGAGTATTTTTATTATTTTTTAGGGGAGAGCATTTTATTTTTAAATATCACATATCTACCTAAAAAAAGAAAATTGTTGATAAATTTAAGAATTAAACTAAAAATTGTTTTACTTTATTAAATCTAAAGGATTAAGAGGGAATATTAAATGCTTTATATAAAAATTATAAATATAAATATTTATTAATTTTAGTTATTTGTATCTATTTTTTATAACTGTCGAAACCACTTTTTAAAGGGATGTTTGAAAAATGGGGATCGACTTTTGAAAAACGAAAACGGGAGTCGCCACCAACCTTTTTAGGTGTGATTGGATCACCTTATAAAACGTTTTGGTCTACGAAAATTAAAAAAATAGGTTCGGGAGTCGGTTACGTACGAGGAAGGATTAGCACCCTCGCAACGCCCAAAATTGGTACCAAATTGAATAGTTTTCTGTCTTAATGTCAAAAATTTGAAAGGATTTAAAAATAAGATCCCTTTTTTAAAACCGGAATTATTTAAGTTGAAAACTCGAGATTCCTTAGCTCTGAAAGAATATAAACATCACATCCAACATGATAGGACACGATATTCTTAAACTCTCGTAACTAAAATCATCTCGTGATTTACAAAATCTATTTAGAAGGATACTTTAGGCATTTAGACAAACGGGAAATCGCAACCCAGCATGTTAGGGCACTATTTCCCGAATTCCTTAATACGAAAAATATTACCTCATTTTAGAAAAACTTTTGGATAAAATATGACAATTAAATGAAATATATATATTTTTTAAAATAATGATTTGAATAGAATTTTAAAAAAAATTTACTAAGAGTAATATTAAAAAAAATTAAAAAATGAAAGAGTTTGATATGATACTAAAATTATTTAAAAAAATTAAAATATATAAAAAAATCAGGGAAACATGGATTAAATCAAAATAAAAAGGGTTGAAAAACGAAGATGAACAAAGAATAAAATAAGAACAAACCGTAGAAAATAAGAACGTAAGAGGGAGAGAAATTTGAGTGAAAGCTCTCAAAAAATTTTATGGTTTCCCAAAACTCCAGTCTTTACAATGAAGGGAGAGGCCTCTATTTATAGTTGAACCTCCTCAAATCTAACGGTACAGATCAATTATATCAACGGTTAAGATTAAAAGGTATCTACAAATTAAATCTCTAAGATTACAAAATCATATCTTCTAAGATTGCATATCATATCTAAGATTGCAATCATATCTAAGATTGTATCATATCTAAGATTGCATATCATATCTAAGATTGCATATCATTGAAGATTATATTTCCATATGAGTCAAGCTTGTAGATGGACTTTAAATCTTTTCAAGTAATGGGCCATTCCGATCGGGCCAAATTATATTTGTAATTCTGGACTGAACTTGGACTTCGTTTTTTTTGGGGTTTATTATTTTTGTTTTTGGACTTATTTCTGGGCCCGGGAAAAATTGAGTGTCTACAGCTGCCCCTCTTTGCTCATTGATGTATAACAGGAATAGAGTAAAGACTATAAAATGACCAATTTTGCCCGGGCTCGCCGAGTCTTGAGTTCTTGATCCTTGATCTTCTTTAAATGGCCTCTTGACGGCTTCAATCTGCTTCACTACAACTCAGGAAGACGATATCTACTATCTTTGATCTGCTCCCCGTCTAATACAGAGACGCCAAATATGTTATCTTCGATCTGCTCCCCGTGTAATACAGAGATGCCAAATCTGTTATCTCCGATTTGCTCCTTGTCTAATACAGAGATGCCAAATATGTCATCTTGGATCTGCTTCGATGTAAACACATGAAGGTCCAATCTGTTATGTCTTCGATCTGCTCCCAGTCTAATACAGAGATGTCAAATCATCTTGGATCTACTTCAATAAAGGTCAGATCTGTTGTGTCTTCGATCTGTTCCCCGTCTAATACAGAGATGCCAAATCATCTTGGATCTGCTTCAATAAAGGTCAGATCTACCACGTCTTCGATCTGCTCCCCGTCTAATACAGAGATGCCAAATCATCTTAGATCTGCTTCAATGAAGGTCCAACATGTTATGTCTTCGATTAGCTCCCCGTCTAATACAGAGATGCCAAATCATCTTGGATCTACTTTACTGAAGGTCAGATCTGTTATGTCTTTGATCTGCTCTCCGTCGAATATGGAGATGCCAAATCTGTTTCTTCAATTTGTTCTCTGACAGTATAGAGATGCCAAACCATCTTGGATCTGCTTCAGCGTAAACACGTGAAAGCCAAATCTGCTATATCTTTGATCTGCTCATTGTCAACGCAAGGATGCCAAATCATCTTGGATCTACTTCGATGTGAAGACATCCGAAGTTTAGATCTGTTATGTCTTCGATCTACTCTCCATCGAATATGGAGATGCCAAATCTGTTTCTTCGATTTGTTCTCTAACAATACAGATATGTTAAATCATCTTAAATATGCTTCAGCGTAAACACGTGAAAGCCAAATCTGCTATGCTTTAGCCTGTTACCCTACTGCTTAGGGGGTTAAGGTGCATCAATCTTCATTGTCCCTTGAAGGACATAACCTGTATAATGTGTATGAGTTCATGCCTAATGATTAGGATGCTATGATCGAAGTGAGTCAAATGCTCCTAATTAAACCTGTTATAATGCAAAATGTTTATGAATATGACCCCTATTCCAGACGTCACCACTCATTCTTTCGTCGAAGTTTATCCTTATTTCTCTCGAAGTATCATTCCTACTCAGCCTGTGGGTTTGTACCATTCTTCAAATGCTATGACCCACCAAAAATGTCTGTAAGATGATCCTCTCTTAGGATCGAACCGTTTGATTTGTCCAATAATCATTTTGGACTAAAGAAAGAATTTCCTCGAGTTCTTTCAAACCTGACTTACGTGAATTCTTCAAACAATTGTTCTGTTTTAGTTTCTTATATTATCTAGAAATTTCCAGAGTAATGAGCAAAACTTTCTTTGTGAAAATTATTTAGTTCATCTATCATTATTTTAATGCAACATACTTTAAGAATAATGGAAAATGAATTTAATCTTGAGAATAATTAGATTTGAATAAATTTGTCAAAAATACAAAGGAATTTAATCTAAAAGCCTATTTTTGAGAAGAAAAAGAATCTAAAGGTAGCAAACAGGACAAAAGTTAGATGCCCTAGATATCGTCGCTTGAGCGTTTATATGCCAGCTCCATGACGACTTTCTTGAATTCAACATGTGTTTAAAAGATCCAAAGTACTTTGTTGATGCCCCGATATGCAATGCGCTTCACTCATCGTTGAACCAGATATGGCAAGATTACCGTGTGCTCTTCAAAATTTGAGCTGCCCTTTCGGGTTTTCAACTTAAAAACCCTTTGGTCACAATGCGCCCTTTGCGGGTTTCCACCTTGGCTTCTCCATTTTTTTTCTTTTCGAAAACTCAATGCGCCTTTTGTGGATTTTCACCCTGAATTCTTCTCTCCTTTAGACAAAGAACTTTTTGACTGAGTCTGAATTCATTGGATTGGGCAAACTCTTCCCATCTATTTCAGTTAAGATCAATGCACCTCCAGAGAAGGCCTTCTTCACAACATACGGCCCTTCCTAATTTGACATCCATTTTCCTTTAAAGTCCTTCTGAATAGGAAGGATCTTTTTCAGCACAAGATCCCCCTCGTGGAATTCTCTTGGTCGCACTTTCTTGTCGTAAGCTCGCATTATTCGCTTCTGATACATTTGACCATGACGAATGGCCTTTAGCCTCTTTTCCTCAATCAAGTTCAACTGATTATATCGCGATTGCATCCATTCAGCTTCATTCAACTTTATCTCTGACAAGACTCGAAGAGACGGTATTTCTACTTCAATGGGTAACACTGCTTCCATCCCATAAACCAACGAGAAAGGAGTTGCCCCGGTAGAGGTTCTGACAGACGTTCGGTAAGCTAAGAGTGCAAATGGTAACTTCTCATGCCAGTCTCTGTTGGTTTTAGTCATTTTCCCCACTATCTTCTTGATGTTTTTGTTAGCAGCTTCCACTGCCCCATTCATCTTTGGGCGATACGGCGAAGAGTTATGATGCTTAATCCTGAACTGACTGTAAATTTCTGCTATCGTTTTGTTGTTCAAGTTCAGTACATTGTCTGATATGATCCTTTCAGGCATCCCATACCGATAAATAATCTCTTTCTTCAAGAAACGACTTACAGCCGACTTAGTAACATTCGCATAAGAAGCAGCCTCTACCCACTTCGTGAAGTAATCAATGACCACAAAAATAAAGTGATGCCCATTTGAAGCTTTTGGTGATATTGGCCTAATGACATCCATGCCCCACATAGAAAAAGGCCATGGGGAAGTCATAACGTGTAGAGGTGAAGGTGGTACATGAATCTTGTCTCCATAAATCTGACATTTATAGTATTTTCTGGCGTAGTTGATACAATCCCCTTCCAAAGTAGACCAATAATATTCAAACCTCATGATTTGTCTAGCCATCGCGAAACCATTAGCGTGCGTCCCACAAACACCCTCATGAACTTCTTCCAAGATTAACTTAGCTTTCACGGCGTCAACACATTTCAACAGTACTTGGTCATTTCTTCTTTTGTACAAGATGTCCCCATCCAAAACGTAGTCGCAGGCTAATTTCCTTAAAGTTTGCTTATCATTTTCAGTTGCCTGTTCTGGGTATTTACGATCTCTCACATATCGCAATATATCCTGATACCAAAGGTTATCATCCTTTTCTTCTTTCTCAATGTTACAATGTGAGCTGGAGCCTCGAAAGTACTCATCTGAGTGGGTCTCATCTCCTCTTCTTTATTCACTTTAATCATTGAAGCCAAGGTTGCTAGAGCATCTGCCATCTGGTTTTCATCTCGTGGGATATAATTGAAAGCGATGTCATCAAACTCCTCAAGTAACCCCGAAACTACCTTTCGATAATTGATCAATTTAGGATCCCTTGTCTCCCATCCACCTTTAAGCTGGTAAATTACCAACGCGGAGTCTCCATAAACTTCCAAGGTTCTTATTCTTCGCTCTATAGCCGCTCGAAGTCCCATGATGCACGCTTCATACTCGGCCATATTGTTTGTGCAATCAAAATCCAACTTGCACGTGAATGGATAATAATCACCATTTGGGGATACCAAGACTGACTCAATTCCATTTCCCACTGCATTGGATGCCCCATCAAAGTTCAACTTCCAAGGATAATCCTCTGTAGCTGCTACACACATCAACTCCTCATTTAGGAAATCAAAATTCAACGGATCATAGTATTCTAGAACTCTACTAGCCAGAAATTCCGCTATCGCACTTCCTTTTATAGCCTTCTAGTTCACATAAACTATGTCAAACTCTGAAAGTAGAATTTGCCACCTCGCCATTCTTCCATTCAAAGCTGTTGACTCCATCATATACTTCAGAGGATCAAGTTTTGAAATAAGCCAAGTAGTATGATACAACATATATTGCCTCAACCTTCGAGTCGTCCAGATTAAAGCACAGCACAATTTCTCAATTGGCGAATATCTCATCTCACACTCTATGAATTTCTTGCTGAGGTAGTATATCGCCTTCTCCTTTCTTCCCGACTCGTCATGTTGGCCAAGCACACATCCCATAGAATTGCTAAACACTGATAAGTACAGAATTAATGGTCTACCTGGATTAAGTGGAGATAGCACAGGAGCATTTAACAAGCATTCCTCATCCTAAGTACCTTGGTTGTGTTTTCTAAGGAGGCGAAATATAGGGTCACATTTCTCAGTTAATTGTGAAATAAACCGAACAATATAATTCAACCTTCGAAGAAAACCCCAAACTTCTTTCTGAGTACGCAGTGAAGGCAAATCTTGTATGGCTCTAACTTTGTCTGAATCAACTTCTATTCCTTTTTCACTGACCACAAAACCTAGTAACTTCCCCGACCTGGCTCTGAAAGTGCATTTTGCCAGATTAAGTTTTAACTGAAACTTTCTTAATCTCAAGAATAGTTTCTTTAAAACCTCAATATGTTTCTCCTCTATTCGAGATTTGGCAATCATATCATCAACATACACCTTAATTTTCTTGTGCATCATATCGTGAAATAAGGTCACCATAGCCCTTTGGTATGTTGCCCCTGTATTCTTTAGCCCAAAGGGCATTACCTTGTAACAGAAAGTCCTCCACAAGGTTATGAAGGTGGTTTTGTCCATGTCTTCAGGATTCATCTTTATCTGATTGTACCCTGAAAAACCATCCATGAAGGAGAACAACGAATATCCTGCTGTGTTGTCTACCAAAGTGTCTATGTGAGGCAGAGGGAAATTATCTTTTGGACTAGCTTTGTTCAGATCCCTCTAATCAACACACATTCGTACCTTCCCATCCTTCTTAAGAACTGGTACAATGTTAGCTACCCATTCAGAATACTTCACCTCTTGTAAGAATCCTGCATCGAACTGTTTCTTGACTTCATCCTTTATTTTTAATACGATATCTGGTCTCATTCTTCGCAACTTCTGTTGAACTGGTTTACAATCCTGTCTTATTGGAAGACGATGCACCACAATATCAGTATTTAACCCTGGCATACCTTGATAGGACCATGCGAAGATATCCTTGAACTCACGTAACAACTCAATCAGTCCTTGCCTTATATCATCAGCAATATGCGTGCCAATTTTCACCTCTTTCCCTTCCTCTAGGGCTACATTCTCTACTGCCTCTTTCTCATGTGGCATGATTTGTTTCTCCTCCTATTTCACCATCCTCAAAAGATCTAAAGACACATCACAATCCTGGACATCTTCAAAATCCTGTGATTCCTCTAAACACATGTCTTGCTCACGAGAGAAATCAGGATCTGTAAAATCAATGCTCATGTCATTGATATCTAGGGATCTGTGAAGTATAAAGAATATACAAAGAATGAATGAATTTAAGAACGATTATTTATGTGCTATGAATGAAACAATAAGAATTGCCAAAATTTAACGGAATATTGGTTGATAAAAATGAAAAATACTCGTTCAAATTGATAAAAGTTATACTTTATTAAAAAAATAATAGATGATTGTACGCCCATTTCACAAATGAAATCCTATTACTCCTAGGCTCTAGAGTAACAAGAATGTTTCGAGAACTACTCTGAAAAATTCCTAAAGACTACAGGAAGTTCCTCCACAGTCCAATTGTTTAGAGAGCTTCTCGGTTCGTAAGGGAGAATGCCCTCAAGGTTTCCTTAATCAGTCCCTTCTTCATGTATGGCATTGATGGAATGATTTTCATTTCCAAACACCCCCATCTCTAGGTAAGCTATCCCTCCTAATACAAAAGTCTAAGATATGTAAGGGAGCGTCTTCTTTTCGCTCAGCCATGACCCTCTTCTCTCTTTCTTTCTCTTTTTAACCTTAATTAGGGTCTTTCTATAAACTTAAATGCATATGATACAATGAGATGCTATGAAATGCAAATGCATGATTGCAAAAAGATGTCAATTCTGATTCAATTTCATTTTAAAAAATGTTATTTAAGGAACAAAAATCTTTTCATAAAACGGATTACAAATACACTTTCGCCCGTAAGCCTAGAGTCTTAACCCTTTCTAATAACAATGTTAACTCTCGTCCTCTGTCTGGTGATGACTCATACATTATACTCAGCGTTCTAGCTTGTATTACCAAATCCTGCAAGTGTTCAGCAACCTCTCGAATCTAAACTAAGGTTTCTCCCATGAGATAATCCCTATTTCCAACTTGATCCTGAAGATGGTAAAGTTCTCTCTTCCACTGTTCTTTTCTTGCCTTGAGCTGTTCAATCCGTAGCTCACAGCCCTGTAGTGCCGCTTCCAATCTTCTAATATTGTGCTTCATTTCCTCTATCTTATTCAAGCTTGCCTTTAACTCGATTGCAAGGCTACGACTTTGGTGATGATGAAGAGATCGTCCAAGTTCAGCCACCTTAGTTTTTAATCCTTGATTTTCCTTCTCTAGGGCCTGATTACGCAACTATATCTCTTGGGACTTCTTCTTCCAATACTCGGCTTTGGCTCTTTCTTCCTGGATCTCTTGCTGCCACTACTCTGGAGATCTCCCTAATCCGACCCTTTTCAACGTTACCTGGGCCTTTTTGTAGTGCGTCTTTAAATCATCTCGATCTTCTTCGATCTTTCTCTTTTCCTTTTTCACCTTCTCAACTTCCATCTTTTGAACATCAACGTCGAGACTTAAGCATATTTTTTCCTCTTCGAGCTTCTCAATCCTCTTTTCAATCTCTGAATTCTTTCTCTCGAACTCTTGCTTTATAACCTTCAACTCTGATGGAATCACTCGTAAGCTCTCCTCTAATGATCGAGCCACTCCCAAAATTGGCCTAGGGACATTATCGTTGACTCTCCTACTAAACCACCCTTTATACTCAAGGATTGACGTCGAGCCTTCGATCAAGGTCTTCATACAGAAAGGCTTCTTCCAAGCCTAAAAAATCTCTCGCATCTTCTTTTTATAGTGATCTCCTTTGTAAGAGAAATCACTTTGAGCTAGACCATGTGTAACCGGTATGAACTGCTTCGCTCTATATTGCCTTAGAACAAGCAATGGTATATATTCACCAACTCCCCAAATTCCTGGCAAAGGGACCCAATGAAAACTGCCACAGCGGTAAAGGACTTCACTAGGAACCAACCAAGGAGCCTTCCACATAACATCTTCCTCTCGAAGATTCTGAAGAATGTCTATCCACCTCTCCTCTGAAATGTCATCTCTCCTCGGCATGTCCACTCTTCTTTTAAGGGAGAATAACCCTCAAAGAATACTCGGTAAGGAACCTTATCAAGCTTCCAAAAATGACTGTGGAACCAAACCAACAGCAACTGTGCACATCCAATGAATCTACCTTCGCCGGCTCTCCGACATATACTCAAAGATCTAAATGTCTCAGCTAGGATTACTGGTATCGGTGTATTCTGCTTACCAACGCGATCGAACAAAGTCGCAACTGCCTCATCTATGTACCCCAATGCCTTTGGGAAAATCACCATGCCGTAAATACTCAAAGCCAAGACGTCGACCCTTTTCTTTACGTCTGGATGTGTCGATATCAAATCCTTCAAAACGGCCCATGGAACACACTTACTATCACCCTTTTGCTGTATACGAGCTACAGCCCACTGCTCACTCATCCTAGTAATCATCACCAACTTCTTTACAAAAGTTGGAAGATTAGCAGGCCTAACATAAGCCTTGTGACCCTGTATCCTCGGGCAACGCAGTAAAGTCATATACTCCTCCAAAGTAGGTGCAAGATCAACATCATCAAATGTAAAGCAACTATAAGCAGGGTTCCAGAACTGTACCATAGCTCAAAATAAGTGCCTATCTACTTTGACGTCTAGCAAATAGGGAAGGTCTCCATAATTCTGATAGAAAAGCTGCTTAGCCTCGTCATCCCATTGGGTCTAAATGTTTCTCAGCTCCTAAAATTCATAGACCACATCACACAAAGATGATTCCACATGCATGTATACATAAATATATATATATATATGCTTACAACCATTCCAATCAAAATGAGCCAATTTGCATGGCTAAATACCATATCAACCTTTAACAATTACAAGCCAATATTTTTGGCCAAAACACAATGACAAATATAACCAAATGACCAAGTCCCTATACATGCCATACTTTCAAAATATTAAGATCATCAATACCCAAGTGTTGTGCAGAAGCGTGTAAAAGTGTAAAATTATTGTACTAAAAAATCACACTAAGTTCAATTCCCAAGAAAGAGAGGTGGATCACAAGGATCGCTTAAGTACCAGGTCTTTCCTAGCCAAAATATCCCTCTATCATAATTTAATAGCACAATAAATCACTACAATCATACTCACAAAATATGAAAATTAAAAAATAAAGAACACCAGAATTTTAACGAGGTACAGTAAATTTTGCCTACATCCTCAGGCACTACCAAATATATTCCACTCCAAAATACAAGTGAAAATTTACAAATAAGGAGAGAGAACAATGCCTTAAGTAGAAAATAACAAATATGGGATGATTCAAATGAGAAATGGTTAGGACTATTTATAGTTGAGGTTCAGGGATTAACTTGCAAAGTCACTATACAATTAGGGACCAAAAATTTTGCAAATATCTCATGCCAAATCTCAATCCCACTTTTGGTGCCTTAAATCTCAAATTTTTAGTGCTAACATTTTGATACCCATATCTTTGTAATCTTTGACTTTCCAAAGTATGGATGATTGCCAATAATCTATGGATAATTGCCAATAATCTCCACCTTGAAGATTTGATTAGGATAATCTTATCTTCACTCAATTCTTTCTGCCTTTGTCAACAATACTTGATAGTGCCTTCTTCAACTGTTAAACTTGCAGAATATTGATCATGTTCAAACAATTTTCGAACTTGATTGTTGTTACCACCTTGGTCATCATATCTGCAGGATTATCTGCAACCTTAATCTTCTGAAGATGAATTTTCCCCTCATCAATAATTTCCCGCACAAAATGGAATCGTATGTCGATATGCTTTCTATATGCATGATAGACTTGATTCTTTGCTAAATGAATAGCACTTTGACTATCACAATACAAGTTAATATGCTCCTGAACCAATCCCAATGTTTTAACCATACCTTGTAAGCAAATAGCTTCCTTTACAGCCTCTATTATAGCCATGTATTCGACTTCTGTGGTTGACAATGCAACTGTAGACTGCAGTGTAGACTTCTAACTTATTGGTCTTCCAGCAAGTGTAAACACATAACCGGTGGTTGATCTTCGTTTGTCCGAATCACTGGCATTGTCAGAATCAACGTACCAATAACACCTTTACCAAGTGTAGTATCCTGTTTGAACAGTAATCCAACATCCATGGTCTTCTGAATATACCATAGAATCCATTTCATAGCTTGCCAATGTCCTTTTCCAGGATTATGCATATACCTGCTCACTTTACTAACTGACTGTGAAATGTCGGGTCTTGTACACACCATTGCATACATCAAGCTACCTACTGTATTAGAATACAGAACTTGTAACATGTATTCTTGTTCTGTATTTGTCGAAGGAGATAGTTGTGCAGAAAGCTTGAAATGAGAAGCTAATGGGGTACTTACAGGTTTTGTCTGCTCGTTCATGCCAAACCGCCGTAGTACCTTCTTCAAATATTGCTTCTGAGACAAGCTAACTCTACCATGAGCTCTATCTCTACATATTTCCATGCCAAGAATCTTCTTAGCTTCACCTAGATCTTTCATTTCAAACTCAAGGTTTAGTTGAGTCTTCAATCTCTCAATTTCAACTTTTTCTTTTAGATGCTATCAACATATCATCAACATATAAGAGCAAGTATATGAAAATTCCTTCTTGTAGCTTCTGAAAATACACACAATGATCAAATTTACTTCTTGTGTACCTTTACTTTTTCATGAACTGATCAAATCGCTTGTACCACTGCCTCGAAGATTGTTTCAATCCATAAAGTGACTTTGTCAGTTTGCAAACCCAATTTTCTTTATCAGCAACCTTGAATCCATCTGGCTGAGTCATATAGATTTCCCCTTCCAAATCACCGTGCGCAACCAAAGCTAATAAAGTTCGAATAGACGAATGCTTCACAACTGGAGAAAACACTTCATTATAGCCTATTCTTTCTTTTTTAGTGTAACACTTTGCTACCAATCTAGCCTTGTGTCGAATTTTATTTTTACCAAGAAATCCTTCCTTCTTTGCATATACCCATTTGCATCCAATTGCCTTCTTTCCTTTGGGCAGTGTCACCAACTCCCAAGTCCTATTTTTATGAAGAGAGTCCATTTCTTCATTCATAGCTTGCTTTCACTTTACACCATAAGGGTTACTTCTTGCTTCTGTGTAAGTAGAAGGAACATCATCATCTGCAATTAGAAGTGCATAAGCCACCATATCATCAAAGCGAGCAGGCTTACGAATCTCCCTTCTTGGCCTCCTATATGTAATTGAATCTTGTTGCTGTAGAAGTTCTTGGGTTGGAACTTCTTCATCATTTGTTCCTCCAATATTAGCTGGATCATCATTAACCTTTTCAAGCTCCATCTGTGGCAGAGTACTACTGGTTTTGTCATCCTTTTGTAAATCCTTGTTCTTCATCATGGTTGATTCATCAAAAGTCACATCTCTACTGAAAATAATCTTCCTTGTATCAGGACACTAGATACGGTATCTTTTTACTCCACCAATTATACCCAAAAATAATAATTTCTTTGCTCTTGGGTCTAACTTAGATTCTTTTACATGATACTATGCAGTGGAACCAAAAACATGTAAAAAATCGTAATCAGTAGCAGGTTTACTAGTCCAAATCTCTATAGGAGTTTTTCCATTTATTGCAGCTGATGGAAAACGGTTAATTAGATGGCATGCATATGTAACTGCCTCAGCCCAAAATTCCTTGCCCAATCCAGCATTGGACAACATACATCGAACTTTCTCTAGTATAGTCCGATTCATACGTTCTACCACCCCATTCTGCTTTGGTGTATCCCGAATAGTGAAGTGTCGCACAATGCCCTCATCTTAACATACTTGTATACCATTATCTAATCGAAGTCGTTTGACCTTTTGACCAGTCTGAGTCTCCACCATCTTCTTCCATTTCAGAAATGCATCCAATACTTCACTTTTTCTTTTCATTAGATACACCCATAATTTTCTTGTATAATCATCAACAAAAGTAACAAAATAGTGCATACCTCCTAAAAAAGCCACTTTAGTAGGCCCCCACACATCACTATGAATGTAGTCCAGAATTCTTTTCGTATTGTGAATTGCTAAACCATATTTTACCCTCGTCTGCTTGCCCAGAACACAATGTTCACAGAATTCCAATTTGCAAGAATTTTCACCTTTCAACAAGCCTTGCTTCGCCAAATTCTGCAAAGCTTTTTCACCAACATATCCCAATCGCATATGCCATAACCTGGTAGTCTCTGAACCTGCATCTTTCGCAGAAATTGTTGATGTTGATCCAATAACTGTACTTCATTTAATAGTACAGGTTATTCCTTCTTGTACCTTTCATCACCGTCAATACCCCAACTACTACCATTAGTAATCCATCTTTCAAAGTGATTGTGAGCCCTTTAGATTCTAGGACCCCTAATGAGATGAGATTTTTCTTCAAGCTAGGTATGTAGCAAACATTTGTCAAGACTTGGATTGATTCATCGTGATTCTTCAATTAGACTGTACCTACTCCCATTGTCTTACAAGCACTGTCATTACCCATAAAAACAACTCCACGTTCTAGTTCTTTAAGACTAGAAAACCAGTCATTATTAGGACATATATGGTAAGTACATCTTAAATCCAAAATCCACTCATCTGTATGACATGCAGTTTCCATGCCAACCAAGCTAAAGTCTGACTCCTCATCATGCTTCGCTACACATGCATTAGAAATAGCCTTGCCCTTTTGTAACTTAGGACAATTCTTTTTCCAATGCCCTTTCTCACGACAAAAAGCACATTTATCTTTGGTAGGTCTCCCTTTGAACTTTCCCCTTCTACCAGGTTTGCTGTTCTGTGAACGACATCTTACTATTAAGACTTCTGCTGTTGTATCTTTGTGATTCTTTTTATCTTTCTTTCGAGTCTCAGATCTATACAAAGTACTACAAACTGCATCAAATGTGATCATATCCTTCCCATGAAGCAATGTGGTGGTAAGATGATCATATTCATCAGGAAGGGAATTCAACAACAATAATGCATTGTCTTCATCTTCAAATTTCTCATCCAAATTTAGCAAGCCTGCTAAAATTTTATTGAATGAGTTCACATGGTCATTCATCAACATACCGGGTGCATACGTGAATCGATAAAACTTCTTTTTCATATAAAGCCTATTTTTAAGACTTTTCATTAGAAACTTTTCCTCTAGTGTATCCCACAACTTCTTCGCTGATGTCTCCCTTATGACAAAATACTTCTGCTCTTTGGACAAACATAGCCGGATTGTACCACACGTCTGTCTATTGATCTTAGCCCACTCCTTGTCATCTATCTTGTCAGGTTTTTCTTCAAGGGTTATATCTAGCTCTTGCTGACATAAGACATCCAGGATCTCACATTGCCACATACCAAAATTATTGGTACCATCAAAGTTCTCTACTTTAAATTTTGTATTGGTCACAATAGTCTTTGGCGATAACGATGCCACTATCATTTTTCTCCTTAATCTCAACTATTGTATACGTGAACAGTACCGTAAATGGTCGTATTCCTTAAGTATGAAACTAGCTCTGATACCAATTGTTGTGCGGAAGTGTGTAAAAGAGTAAAATTATTGTACTAAAAAATCACACAAAGTTTAATTCCTAGGAAAGAGAGGTGGATCATAAGGATTGTTTAAGTACCAAGTCTTTCCTAGCCAGAATATCCTTCTATCATAATTTAATAGCATAATAAATCACTACAATCACACTCACAGAATATGCAAATTAAACAATAGAGAACACCAGAATTTTAACGAGGTTCAGCAAATTTTACCTACGTCCTCGGGCACTACCAAATATAATTCACTCCAAAATATAAGTGAAAATTTACAAATAGGGAGATAGAACAATGCCTTAGGTAGAGAATAACAAATGTGGGATGATTCAAATGAGAAATGGTTAGGCCTATTTATAGTTGAGGTTCAGGGATCAACTTGCAAAGTCACTATACAATTAGGGACCAAAAATCTTGCAAATATCTCATGCCAAATCTCAATCCCACTTTTGGTGCCTTAAATCTCAGATTTCTAGTGCCAACATTTTGATACTTATATCTTTGTAATCTTTGACTTTCCAAAGTATGGAGATTGCCAATAGAAAGTTTGATAGTATGATTCTAGTCTCCGATGATCTCCGATCCAAGTTAGCTTGGCGACACTATAAAAGCATGGAAAATAAACGGAGTAAGCTATATAGCTTAGTAAGCTCGTATGCAAGAAATAAACAACCTTACCATGTATATAACATCCAAATAATATAACATGATTAAATGTACATCTACCATGGTATCATAATCATAACTCATTCCATCACAAAACTTACCTCATATTCATCATTTCAAGCATTTAATAGATATGAGCTTCAAATACATACTTGTACCCTCTTGAAAGGAATTTACACATAATCTCATCTTTGACATACTCGTGAACCACTCGGAATTATAATGTCGGATACTCGAGAAATTTGCACACTAAGTGCTACATATGTAGCCAATGCTACCTTAAATCTCATATCACATAGTTGCTCGCTCTCGAGTTATCAACGGGCCTGCTTACACAAGCTGTTAGTCAAGACGTAGCTACGCAGTGCTACTTACATAAGCTGTCAAGTATCTGTAACATATGCCGGTATACTCAGCCACCGGTAGGACATACAAGACCAGCACCCGGATCACATAATCACACAACACATACTAACCTTAGTGACATGTCACTTGTATACTACCCTATTCCTAAGGTTTAACGGGATTTCTCGCTTGTCGATTCATCTTCGGACTAGTTCATAAGATTAAGCTCATCCATATTTATCAAACATATAATTCATGCAATATTAAAGCAATAAAATACAATCATATTAAAGCTTATTTTTAACATACGAACTTACCTCGGTATAAAATGACTAATAGTTCGATTTAGTCCACGACTTTGTTCTTTCCCTGGTCTAGGTTAGAACCTCTTCTTTCTTGATCTATAATATCAAATTTAACTCATTCAATTATCACATTTTTCAATTGAATCCTAAAACACCTATTGGCAAAAATTACATTTTTACCCCTAAATTTTCAACTTTTTACATTTTAGTCCATAGGCTCATAAATTGATTTACATCTAATTTTTTCATTACCCAAGCCTAGCCAAATCTTTTTCATGCTCATAACAGCCCACATTTTTCATTTATTCACATATTAACACACATTTTACAACTTTTACAAATAAGTCCCTATTTGAAATTTTCATCAAAATTTACTTGGTTTATGTTCTTTACCTAACATTAAACATACATTTTCTACCATTAAACATCAAAATAAACAAATATTCAACATGGATAAAATTTTAAACTTTAATTTTCTTTCAAATTAGTCCTTGAAATAGCTAAATCAAGTTACAACATTCACAAAAACGTAAAAATCATTAAAAACGAGACAAAGATGGACTTACAATCGAGCTTGAAAGTTGGCCAAACCATAGCTATGTCTTCCTTTTGTAAATTTCGGGCATGGGGGACTAAATTGGGGAAGATGATATCTTTTTATTAGTTAATTTTGTCTTTATTTACCAAATGACCAAAATGCCCTTCACTTAAAACTTTGAAATTTTATCTAACCATGTCCATTTTTGTCCAACTTAAAGTATAATGGTCTAATTACCATTTAAAGACCTCCAATTTAAAATTTCATTTCAATTAGACACCTATAGCTTCTAGAACACATATTTTGCACCTATCGCAATTTAGTCCTATTAGTCAAATTGGACACTCAATCAAAAAAATTTCTTAACAAAATTTTCACACAATCATTCAATCATACTGTAGACCTTAAATAAATAATAAAATTAATATTTCTACTTCAGATTTGTGGTCCCAAAACTACTGTTCTGACTTGACCCTAAAACGAGCTATTACAGGAACAAGAAGAAGAAGTGCTGGAAAGCGAAGTGGAAGGAGAAGAAGAGGAGGATGAAGGAAATGAGGAGATGGATGATGAGAAGGAAGATTGAACTATTTTTAATATTATAAAGATTTGTATTAATTTTGGGATAATTTTAATTTAGACTTTGTAGTAGCAGGATTAATAAGTAAATTTTAGTATGTTGTTGTCTATTTAAATTTTCTATGTAGGAACCCAACATGAAGGAGACACAAATAATTCTTCAAACGAGGAAGCACCCACCATTAGCAATTGGAGCGATTACGATCAATCGGGTAACTTCCTTCCTTATCTATTATTGGGCTACATATTGAGGAAAATGTGTCAACTAAATTGTGGGGGATAACATAGGAAATTTCCTTCAAATTTTTACATTTTCTTTGGTTTTTCTTGTCTTTTGTGTGCTCGGACTTGTAGAAGTACAAGTGATTGGTTAGGAGCATGTACATAGGTTGCTTGTATTTTTGAATAAATTTGGCATGATGATAAGTGATTTTAAATTTTTGATTATTAGACTACTAAAGTTCTATATGTTACACTGTAAATAGATATTAAGCTATCATTTGTACCAATTGATATAGAAAATTCAAGGAAACGAGCATGCCAATATGAATGATAAATGGTTGAATTTGTGTTTGTTTGGTTGATTAAATTTGTGTATGATGAGATATTTAGGGATGACCTAAGACATTGTTTGGAGCACATCCAGAGCCAAAAAGCTATCCTATTTATAATTCACCTTTAGTACCAAATTTAAGCTTTTTGACACTTCTTGATGAACCACATTACAAACCCCAAGCCTTTTGACGCTTCAGAATGTTACAAGCTGAAAAACCCTATGTGATCTAAGTATCCTTATACATGAATAGACATCATATTAAACATTCACATAAATGACTATTTGTATTCTACCTGGATAATCAAAGTACTTGTATGATTTTTTGATGGATCCTTATAGGTGAGAACCTTAATACTTGTATATTTTGTAGCATATTAAACTTAGATGTTTGTGATCAAAAGTGGTAGGTTGTGTAACAGCCCGTTTTTGGATAAATTAGAGTAGTGGTTTTGGGACCACAAATCTGAGGTCAAAATACTTATTTTATTATTATTTTAATTTTTACAGCATGATTGAATGATTGTGTGAAAGTTTCGTTTAGTAATTTTATCGTTTGGTTGGTTAATTCGGTAAAAAGGACTAAATCGCGTAAAGCGTAAAACTTGAGTTCTAATAGCTAAAGGTGTCTAATAGCTATAGAACCTTAAACCTTAAATTTTAGGTCCTTAAGTGGTAAATATACCATTAGTATGTTAGTGGATGTTAATGGTTTGGCATAAATGAAAATTTGAATTTATTTTAAGGTTAAATGGTAAAATGGTTAATAAATGATAGATAATTAAAAAAAATCAATTATAATTCTTATTCTTTCATATTTTAACTGAAATTTTAGAAGAAGAAAAATAATACTAGGGTTCTTCATTCGGCTAAGGCAAATTGATGCAATTAGGTATGTGTTTTGTCCCGTTTTTAATGATTTCTATGTTTTTGTGATTGTTGCAACTAGTACTAGCTAGCCCAGGAACTAATTTGAAAATTTTTAAAGATTTTGAATAATGAAATTGATGAATATATATGAGTTTTGATGTTTGATGATATGTTATGAATATTTATTATGAGCTATACAAGTTTTGTTAAGTGATTTTTGACAAAAATGTCAAAAAGGGATTAAATTGAAAAAATGTAAAATATGGTGGTTAAAAGTATGAATAAATTGAAAATATGGGCTGCTAGTAACATGTATTAAATTCGGATAAGCATGGGTTTGTACTAAATTGCATGAATTTGTAATTTTAGATGATAAGGACTAAGTTGTAAAAAATGTGAAAGTTAGGGGTAAATGTATAAAATAGCCCTAATTTATATTTTGGGTTGATTTGAATAAATATTTGATTAAATGAGTTAATTTTGAATATATTTAGATCAAGAAAAATGAAATTCGAATCAAGATTGGGGGAAAACGAAAGTTATCAACTAATCGACTTGATTCGCCGTTTTAATATCTGAGGTAAGTTCATATGTGATAAGCATTGTTACAATTATGCTTTAAATGTTTTGATATCGCATAAATTGTGTTTATGAACTTATAGTTATGTTTGATGACGATTCAGATATTTATATATATATGGCATTTAGTGTGAGATTCAAGATAGCTTCGGTTATATATGGCACTTAGTGTGTGAGACCGAGATAGCTTCGGCTATGTAAGGCACTTAGTGTGCGAAATTATAATAGCTTCAACTATGTATTGGCACTTAGTGTGGGAGATATTGAGTATTCGACAGTGTACCGAAAAGGTATGAGTTTGTTACAAAATTGTACAGGTATGTATATGTAAAGTATGAGATTCAAGTAGAGGAAGTTATGAATTTGCATATAAGCATATGATTAAGCAAACGGAAGGTTTTCTGTTTTCATGAATTATATGTTATATAGTTCAAATTGATGATTTGTGATTTGTTGAGTATATTTCATACGAACTTACTAAGCTTTATAGCTTACTTTGTTTATTTTTTTACGTTTTATAGTCTTTCGAAGCTAGCTCAGATTCGGGGATTTTCAAAGACTTCATCGTACTATTGAACATCTATTTTGGTAGTTTTCAAGTTATGTATATATGGTATATGGCATGTATAGGCTTAAGTCATTTTGGGGTATGTTTGATGAACTTGCATATATAGGCCATTTGTGTTGGCTTGTGATAATGAAATTGTTAATGTAATAAGTTGTGTAAATGGCTTTGTTTTGAGTTAGGTAATTGACCTTTATTGAGTGAATGAGGTTGAATTGTTAATGCATATTTGGAATGGTTTAACCATATGAATTATATATGTGAATTATGTCTAGTAAAACAAGTTGAGTATATAGGTATTTGAATTGGTAAATGACATTGAATTGAGAATTGAAATGGTTGAAATGGATATAGTATGATTGTGTATTGGTTGATGATTTTTGGCTGCATATTTGTGTCTTAAAATGGTACCAATTGAGCTTGTATAGGTATGTGCAAAGTGGGTGGCAAAATGGCTTGGTAAATGGCCTATTTTTGTCACACAGGCGTGTGTCTCAATCGTGTGTGACACATAGTCGTGTTACACGGTCGTGTGTCCCCTGGTGTTGATTTTGAAAACAAGTCAGTATGCTGCACATGGCCTCACACATGGGCGTGTGACTTGGCCGTGTGGCATAAGTCAATATACCCTGCAAGTTTGGCATGGCCTAGCACACGGCCTGGCATACAGGCGTGTATGGCCATTTTTAAGGCACACGGGCTTGTGTGGCCATTTTTAGGGCACATGGGCTAGGACACGGCCATGTGCTCCCATTTCGAATGTTCACACGGCCGATAACACAGGCGTGTTTGTTGGCCGTGTCAGACACACGGGCTGGCCACACGGGCGTATGTCCCTTGTTTTATGCAAAAATTTTCTAAGTGTTGAAAAATTTCCTGAATTATCAGTTTAGTCCCGAACCACTTTCAAAGTATGTTTAGGGACTCGTAGACTCGTATAAGGGACAAATTGATTAAGATTGAATGATGATTGTAAGTAATGATTGAATGTATAAGAAAAGTATGTTTAATTGTGTTGTATGTCCGGCAATGCTCCGTAACCCTATTTCGGAGTTGAATACGGGTGAGGGGTGTTACAGGTTGACTACTCATCATGTTGAAATTGTTAATAAACATGAAATGCCTAAGTCATATTCTCCAAAATTAATACTAGTACCATACTTGTTCAAAGGTCGTCATTTTCATTTTATCATCTTTGTTTATGTAGCTTGAGGACAATTAATGACTTAAGTGTAGGGGAGTTTGATCTATCGTGATTCGGTGTAGCATATTTAACTAGTTTTCACATTTAAGGAGATTGAATACAAACATTTTCATTGTGTTTTAATTAAGTTTCTTTAGTTTTATTTGCATTCAATAAAATGTGCACATTGAGTCTTTTATTAACCTTAAGGGTCGAATAAGGCCTAAGGGAGAGCTAAAGCACTTTGTGAGTGTGTAAAAGACCATTAGAAGACATTTCGAGTCAATATTAGACGTTATGTCGCAACATGGGAGATCTTATGCCGCAACATAGAGAGCAGAATAGAGAAAGTGAGAAATTGTCTTCAATGTTGTGACACAAGCTGAGGATGTCGCGACATATCCTTGAAGACAGCTGCAGAGGAGTAGACTGGCTGCTATGTTGCAACACAGGTCCTAATGTGTAGTGACATTGATCTGTGATGAGAATAAAACACAAAGCAGGGGCATTTTGATTTGCATAATCAAACTTAAAGCTCGAAAACGTCAGTTAACCTAAGGTTAAGGACGACGGCTACTTAAAGGCTACAAATAGGCTCATTTGGCACACATTATGGACACACCTCATTAGCTTAAATTCTCTTTTTAGGTTTTAGGTTTTGTTTTATTGCTTCTTTTAGGTTTTCGTAGTTTTAGTTATTTGTGTTCTTCAAAAGATCTGATTATAAAGGAGATCAACTCCTGAAAATCGTGCACCGCAAATAGGAACTAATAAAGAGGCATGCGATCCCATAGAAAGATATCACGATTCCTTGTGGAAAAAAAACTACATATTGATATGGAAATAAAGATATCAAATTCCAACCAAGATAACTAGAAGTTCCAACTAATAAAAACCCTAATAAACAAAAAAAGAAGATAAAAGCTTAGCAGAAATTACTTATTTTTTGAGAATTCACATTATTCATCAATATCAATCAGGCTTTCTTAAACTCTTTATTTCAATCCATTCCCTATGATTAATTCTTTCATTCTTTCCATGTTGTTTATGAAAGCCATGAAGAACAAATCCCTCTATGGGGGATTTGCGAGTGGAGGTATGATCTCTTAACTATTTTGTAGGGTTATTTAACGGATCAACTGTTTCGAAAAGGAAGAACGTGAAACAAATCCTTGGCCTGACAACCTTGAGAAGTCATCAAGGTGGGAGTTAACCCAAAATTGGTATTGCCCATTTGTGAACACTTTTACCCTAAGCCGTCTGGACTATGAGGTTGGAAGATAAGTAGTTCTTGCTGACTCGTTTTGTTAGTGAAGGATCGAAATATCCTACTAGGGTGGCGACTAGTTGGTTGATGGGGAACCCAAGACGACAGTTAATTGAAATTGTCGAAGCGAGCTGATCACCCATCCTCAGATTTGTTTTACTTTATTTATCTTTATCTCTTGTAGTTTTAATTTTTTATGATATTTTATTTCATTATTTTACGAACCATAAAAATAGTTCTTATTTTACTCTCGTACTATAATTGATTTAAAGTATTAATTAGATCTTTAATTATTTAGGTTAAGATTGATTTAGTACTTGCCTCCCTTAGGTACGATCCTCGAAGTACTGATCAGCTACTTCGTTGTAAAATCTATATTACAACTTGACCCATATACTTGCGGATACCCCCTCATAACTCTCTATTTTATAGCAGTATTCACATTCTGGACGTTAGTACGTATGGAGGCAGTCAGTGACATTATAGACTTCACATTGATTTAGACATTTCCAGTAGTAAATGTTATAATAGTACTAATATGTTGATACAAAGTAAAATGAATGACAGTGAAATTATCAATTTGTCACAATTTACACTGACATTATTAGTATAATCGAAATGCATGTTAAAGTAAATCAGAAGTTTATTGATACAAATGCATTTCCTACTTAGCGTGACCAGTTAGACCATCCTGGATCATATATGATGCGAAAATTAATTGAGAATTCATATGGAGATTCATTAAAGAACTAGAAGATTATTTAGTTTAAAGAATTCTCATTTATTGCTTGTTCTCAATGAAAATTAATTGTTAGAAACTCACTAGCTAAAGTTGAGACTTAATGTCTTACATTTCTAAAATGAATATGAGCTCATTCATCCACCATGTAGATGGTTTTCATATTATATGATTTTCATAGATGCATCTACAAAAATAATCATATGTGTTACCAACTTGCAACCTGTCGTTTGCAAGATTGCTTGTCTAAATAATTAATTTCAAATCATGCAATTAAGACAATTCATCTTACTAATACTAATGAGTTTATATCTCAATCTTTTATTGATTGAATTTGAAAAACTTTTGTAAAAATTTGTTATTTATGTGTATAATGGTTTAGAGAAATTATTGATTGAACGCCTCTGATTAATATCTAAACCATTACTTATGAGAACTAAACTTCTTATTTCAACATGAGATTATGTTGATTTACGTGTTGTACACATTAAGCCAATAAGTTATAAATACTCTCCATAAATATTTCTCATCTTTGAATTTTGATATGTGCGTATATGTTTCAATTGCTCTACTACAATGCACAAGGATGAGTGAATTCTCATTGAAAGTTTGGAATATATATTAATTACAAGTCTCCTTTTATTTTTAGATATTTTGAATGTTTTGGAGATTAAATTATAACAGTCTGGTTTTGACCCTAGTTGAAATAGTGGTTTCGGGACCACAAATCCGAGTCTAAAAAATATTTTAATATTATTTTCTGTGTCTGTGATATGTGAATTTATGTCTGTGAAATTTCTATAATTTAATTTGTCTGTTTCTATGCTTAATTATGAAAAAAGATTAAATCGCGTAAAGTGTAAAAGTTAAATGCTAGATGTTAAAACACCTATTTGGCTTGGCTTTTATAATAAGTGTCCTTGCATGTCAAATATATCATTGATATAGTAAGTGGACAATGTTGGACATGTGTTAGGTGAATGGATAATTTTATAACAAAGGGCAAAATGGGAAAAATGATTATTAAAGTTACAATAATAAAATGAAAACATGAAAGTGGTCATACTTTCACCTTGTTCAGCCGAAATTAAGAGAAAGAAGAAGCCATTGAAGCTTCAAAGTATTCGGCCATTGCATGAGAGAATAGGTTAGTCCATTTTGCTCGGTTTTTGATAATTTCTACGTTTTTGTGATCGTTGTTTTATGTTCTTCACAACCCATGTCTGAATTTCTATTTTTGTTGAAGATTATGAAATGTGTCATTGATGATTATATGAGCTTTGTGATGTTTTTATATGGATTATGAAAGATATGTGTGAGATTATTAAGCTTTGTTTTTGAATTTTGATGAAATAGAGCTAATTGAGCTCAATTGTGAAAATGAGGTTTTCAAGGACTAAATTGTGAATTAAATATGTTATTTGGGCTTGTATGGAAGCCATGTATATTCGGCCAAGCTATAGTCTTGGTGAATTTTGCATATTGGTGATTTTGTGAAAATGGACTAAATTGTCAAAGTGTGAAAATGTAAGGGCTAAAATGTGAAGTGCCCTAAATATATGTATATGGATTAAATTGAATGAAATGAATGATTGAATGGTTGAATTTGTATTGTATTGGATCAAGAACAGAGAAAATCGGACATAGATCCGGGGAAGTCTAAAATAGTTGAATAGTCGACTCGTTTTATCTGAAATCCGTACGAGGTAAGTCAAATTACAATTACGTGTTAAATTAACTAAATTCTGCGCATATAAACTATAATCTGTATTGGACAGCCTTGAGAGCCTGATGAATGAACTCTAAGTAGATTATGATAATATGTTAGTATCTGAAAAGTATCGGTATGCTTCCAAAGGAACGTTGACTTCGATCTGAAATATCGTGTAAGACCGTGTCTGGGACACAGGTTTCGATTTGAGATTTACGTGTAAAACCATGTCTAGGACATCAGCATTGTATTTGATTTCGTGTAAGACCCTGTCTGGGACAGAGGCATCGATATTGAATTACATGTAAGACCACGTCTAGGGCGTCGGCATTGTACTTGTTTATGAGTATCTGTATCGCTTCGGAATCGTCTGATGATAGCGTATAAAATATGAGAATGAGTATATGAAATGTATAACCTATGCAGGTACGTTTGTATCGTACTAAATTTCTGAATATGAAAGACTCTGTCTCTGTGAAATATGTATGGAAGTTGGAAATGAAGCATGATATATATGCAATAAATGAGCATGGTTAAGCTTATGATTTATTCTATGAAATGGTTATGAATCTTTATGGTTAAATTGTACTTGTATGCTTTAGTAATTAGACCAATTGTAATTGGCTTACTAAGCTCTTTGTAGCTTACTCTGTGTGATTATTGTTTGTTTTACAGTTATCGTAACTACTGAAGGCTCGGGGATAGTTGAGGATCGTCACCACACTATCGATCTCATTTTCGTACTTTTAAAAGTGTAAATACCTTCAAGTATGGCATGTATAGGCTAGAATATCCATGTATTAAGTTTTGAATTGTATATATGTTAAGCCATAAGAGTTGGCTAGAAAATGGTATGTATGTGTTAAGATTTGGTATGACTTTGAATGGGTTGTTGAATGATGATGATATAGTTGTAATGAAGTATGTTTTGAGCATGAAATTGGCTGAAATTTTGTTGTATGAATATTGTTTAGCATTGCTAGTAGGAATGACCCAAAAAGGGGTGGCAAATTGGCTTAAACCAAGCCTGTATTATGCCACACGGTCAGAGGCCACGGGCGTGCCTGGTGGCCGTGTTAGTTTGGCAATAACTTATTAAAATTTGCACGGTTAGGGAACACGGGCGTGTCATAAGGCCATGGGCTAAAGTCAGTAGCTAGCTAAGTATCACACGACCTATTGGCCGTGTGAAAAAGTCAATATAGGACCTATTTTTGGCACGGCTGGTTCACATGGGCGTGTCTAATGCCCGTGTGTGACACACGGCCTAGTCACAAGGGCGTGTGGATTTGACAGTTTTGAAATATTTGGTTAAGTTTTGAAATATTTGGTTAAATTCTGAAAATTCTGAATAGGTTCGGTTTAGTTCCGACCTTTCCTTAAATGTATGTTTTAGGTCTTGTATACTATATTTGGAGATGATTGCTTATGAAATGATGTTAAATAATATCTGTGATTCTGAATTGGTTCGAAATGTTCTGTCAGTCTGGTAATACCTCGTAACCCTAATCCGATGTCGGTTACGGGATTAGCGGTGTTACATAAATTATGACATGTTGTGTGATTACTATTTTAATTTGATAGTTTTCCCGATATTAGGGGGAAAGAAATAATAGTTGAATGAAATCACAGCTTGTAATGAGTTACCATTATCTAAATCCTTATAAAGAGTAATTTGAACCATAAGTTCAAAAAGGATAACTCACTTTATTACAAGTTAACTGTCAAATGTATTCACAAATTTAATGAGAATAACCGAGTGTTATATACCATTTAATATTTTGAATTAAAGTCCCAGTAGGACAATTAGTTAGAATAAATAATAAATTGATTGGTTCCAAAAATAAAAATTCTTCTAAATGATCATATAGTGGTGGCGGGTACTACAGAAGAGACCCAAGACATAACTAATAACTAAAACTCTAGAAGAGATTCAAGTACCTAAAACTGAAGATTAAAATAGTGAAAATAAGATATCTTGATAAGTTATGTCAATTTGAGAAAATGTCGAACTGAAATTAAAAGTGGTTGACAATGGTTTTGCATGCAATATTATTGTTGAAATAATGAAATAAAAGGAGGATCTTGAATAAATCTATTGAGAAATATAGATATGGATTAAATTGGTCAAAATAGAAAGACGCAACTCAAGTACAATTAAATTTGTGGAGTTTTTTTGGACTAGTAGTCCAAATACCTAAATGTATAAAGCCAGTGAGAGTGCAAATGAAGTAGTTTTGCAAAACAGAATAAAAAACGAAGTTTTTGCTAAGTTCTGTCATTGATTATGAAAAGATATAATATTCTTTTGTGGTGATACAATAACCTTTAGATATATTATTAAACTAACAGTTCATACAAGATTTAATTTGCATTTAAGGGTTGTTGTTACAACTTTTTATGAATCACCATATAGTAAAGTTTATATTAAAATCCTTGAAGGATTTAGAATGCCAAAAGCATTTTGAAATTATTGGGAAATTATTCATTTATATGAATTGAAATAATTGAACATATGTGGTAAATTTGACCTAGCCAATAGTAGTTAAAAGACTATTATAAAATGATCCAAATATACTATTTTTATAGAAAGATCAGGATTAAAGTTTGTCATGATTATTGTTAAAACTCCTAAAGAGATCAAAATATATTTCCCCTAAAATTTCCCCACTCATGAGTTTCAAAATAATGTTGGTATAAATGTTTAGTAAATATGTTCAAATGGTCATTTGGAAAATTAGTATTTAAGATTGAATACATAAAATATGAGATATTAAGTAATGTTTTAATGAGACATATTATCAATGTCAATATCAAGATAAGCTTTGTACTTAAAATTCTAATAGTAACTACGAAGTAAATATCTACTTTATCTATAGTTATTTTTATGCTTATAAATAAAGACTTAGCATTATAAACATTCTGATTGATGAACAATATCTGTCGTTGTTGTAAATTAAATGGATGCCATAACCCCCTTTAAGCATATTAAAGTAATGAGATAAAACTCTTTACTTAATTTATAATCAAGAGATTATTAAATAGAGTAATTAAGAAACTTTAATTCATTAAATGTAATACCTTTATTAATTGAATGTAAATGAACTTATAAATAGCACATTGTAAGTGAAAATAAAATAATAAAATTCTCTCGTATTTTCATCCTCTTTTATTTATTGTTTTATTAATTTTTCTATAACACGTTATCAGCACGAGTTTCTACGAGTTCATAGTGAAGTTCATTTCATTTCAACTTTATATAATTTGCCCGTATAACTCCCATTAAACTATATACGGTATACGTATTTTCATAATTCTTTTATTTTATTTTCTAGATGAAATATTTGCTTTGGGTAACATTTGCACATTTATTTTTACAACTAAAATCTAATAATGATAATTATATATACATATTTTTTTTATTTAAAGAAATTTCAATTAATTTAATTTGTGTTAAGTTATTATTATGACTATTCCTCTTTATGTCAATATTTGACATACATATTATTATTTAGCAAATTTGGTATATATAATTGAATTATTTTACGACTGAGAATACTTATTAATTTACTAATATATTTTTTTATTTTGATTCAAGTGATTATAATGTCAAATCTTGCCAAACTTGAATTTGCGGCCTTAGACATCTCAGGCAAGAACTATTTGTCATGGATGTTAGATGCTGAAATTCACCTAGATGCTAAAGGTCTAGGAAATACTATATTAGCAGATAAAGAAGCATCTAATCAAGACAAGGCAAAAGCAATGATTTTCATCCGTCATCATCTGCATGAAGGATTAAAAGTGGAATATCTCACTGTGAAAGACCCTCTTGAGTTGTGGAAAAATTTGAAAGAACGATTTGACCATCAAAAACTGTGATACTCCCTAAAGCTCGTTATGATTGGATGCACTTATGGTTGCAAGATTTTAAGACTGTAAGTGAATACAATTCAGAACTTTTCAAAATTAGTTCTCAACTAAAATTATGTGGAGAAAACATAACTAATGAGGACTTGTTAGAGAAAACATTTTCAACCTTTCACGCTACTAATGTGCTCCTGCAGCAGCAATACCGTGAAAAATGTTTTAAAAGGTATTCTGAATTGATTTCATGCCTTTTGGTGGCTGAACGAAATAATGAGCTATTGATGAAAAATCATGGAATTCGTGCCACTGGTTCTGCACCATTCCCTGAAGTGAATGTAGCAATACACAATAATTATGAAAATAGAAAATATAGAAGTCGCGGCCGTGCTCGTGGACGTAGTGAGGGACGTGGTCGAGGACGTATTAGTAATCGTTATCATGGTGGTCATAACAATGATACTTCTAACCACCAGAAAAAGAATAATAATGAAAGACAATAAAGAAGTGGTCAAAATAATCCTTCAAAGATTGTTGAGAATATATGCTACCGATGTGGTATGAAGGGGCATTGGTCACGTACCTGTCGTACGTCTGAGCATTTAGTGAAACTTTATCAAGCATCCATTAAAAGGAAGGGAAAGCATATGGAGACAAATTTTATATCCCAAAATGATGAAATAGAGGCAAAAGATGAAGATTTTCACTATAATAATAAAACTGACCATGCCTACGAGGATGATAAATTTAATGACCTTAATAATATAACTCACCTAGATGTGGCAAATTTCTTTAAAAATCATTAGAAAAATTGATGTTATTTTGACATTTTTTAAGTATATTTTGTTTTCTTGCATAAAAAAATAATTTATATATTTAATAAATATTTGTAATGTTTCTCATATTATATTTTGCTTGTTTTTATGAAGAATATGAATATTCAACAAAATTTCGATAGACCCAAAATCAATGAAGACATGTGTCTTGCAGATAGTGCTACAACACATACGATACTCAAAGATAAAAAATATTTTTCTCATTTGACAATGAGTAATGCCCATGTTAATACAATATCGGGTAGTTCAAAACTTATTGAAGGCTCTAGAAGAGCTATTATATTATTACCTAAAGGTACAAAATTTATCATTGATGATGCTTTATATTCCACCAAGTCTCAAAGAAATTTATTGAGTTTTAAAGATATTCGTCTTAATGGATATCATATTGAGACTATGAATGAGAAAAATGTTGAAGATCTATATATTACAAATGTTGAATGTGGAAAGAAATATATTTTGGAAAGGCTACCTGCTTTTTCATTAGGTTTATATTATGCACATATTAGTGCAATTGAATCATATGTTACTACAAACCAGAAGTTTGTAGAACCACATACGTTTACTATTTGGCATGACCGATTAGGCCATCCCAGATCTATTATGATGCGAAAAATCATCGAGAATTCAATTGGACACCCATTAAAGAACCAAAAGATTCTTGAATTCAAGGATTTATCTTGTGTCGCTTGTTCTCAAAGAAAATTGATTATTAGACCATCACCAGCTAAGGTTGGGATTGAATCTCCAACATTTCTGGAACGTATCCAAGGTGATATATGTGGGCCCATTCATCCACCATGTGGACCATTCAGATATTTTATGGTATTAATAGATGCATCTAGTAGGTGGTCACATGTATGCTTATT
This sequence comes from Gossypium hirsutum, assembly GCF_007990345.1. NCBI lineage: Eukaryota > Viridiplantae > Streptophyta > Magnoliopsida > Malvales > Malvaceae > Gossypium > Gossypium hirsutum. The sequence continues at coordinate 6,652,774 of NC_053435.1, read as the reverse complement.
ATCGACTCGCAACCTGGCGTTTGCGAGACTACTTGCTCAAATAATTCGATTAAGAGCACAATTTCCAAATTATGCAATCAAAACTATTTGTTTTGATAATGCTGGCGAGTTTACATCTCAAGCTTTTAATGATTATTGTATGTCAATTGGGATAAAAGTTGAACATCCTGTAGCTCATGTTCATACACAAAATGGTTTAGCTGAATCATTTATCAAACGCCTCTAAGTAATAGCTCGGCCATTACTTATGAGAACAAAACTCCCTGTTACAGCTTGGGGATATGCTATTTTGCATGCAGCAGCACTTGTGCGCTTAAGGCCAACAAGTTATAATAAGTACTCCCCATTACAATTGGCTTTTGGTCAGGAGCCAAATATTTCCCATCTTAGAATTTTTGGATGTGCAGTATATGTTCCAATTGCTCCACCACAACGCACAAAGATGGGTCCTCAAAGGAGGTTGGGAATATATGTTGGTTATGAATCTCCTTCTATAATTAAATATGTTGAACCATTAACTGGAGATTTATTTACTGCAAGATTTATTGATTGTCATTTTGATGAGACAACATTCCCAATATTAGGGGGAGAAAAAATACAACTGGTCAAAGAAATTACATGGAATGGATCATCATTATCTTATTTAGATCCTCCTACAAGTCAATGTGAACAAGAAGTTCAAAGGATTATACATTTGCTAAACATTGCCAATCAACTGCCAGATTCATTTACTGACCTAAACAGAATTACAAAATCTCACATACCAGCTGAAAATGCTCCAATACGTATTGATATCCCAATAAGGCAAATTGTTAGTGCAAAAGAAAGTAATCCATGCCTGAAGCGTGGAAGGCCAATTGGTTCCAAAAATAAAAATCCTCGTAAAAGGAAAAGATCAATTATTCAAGATGGTAATATTGTGGAGGCAAGTGCCTCAGAAGAGTCCAAAGATATAACTAATCAAAAAACCCTAGAAGAGGTTCAGGTACCTGAAAATGGTGATAACGAAGAAATCTCAATAAGTTATGTTACTTCAGGAAAAAGATGGAACCGAAAAAATATAGTTGCCGACAACAATTTTGCTTATAATGTTGCTATTGAAATAGCAAAAAAAATGAGGATCCTGAGCCTAAATCTATTGAGGAATGTAGAAATAGAAAAGATTGGCCAAAATGGAAAGACGCAATTCAAGTAGAATTAAATTCACTTTCTAAACGTGAGGTTTTTGGACCTATAGTCCAAACACCTAAATATGTAAAGCCAGTAGGATATAAATGGATATTTGTGCGAAAATGAAATGAGAAAAATGAAGTCGTAACATATAAATCACGACTTGTAGCACAAGGATTTTCGCAAAGGCCTGGCATTGATTATGAAGAGACATATTCTCCTGTGGTGGATGCAATCACGTTTAGATACCTTATTAGTTTAGCAGTACGCGAAAAACTTGACATACGTCTAATGGATGTTGTTACAGCCTATTTGTATAGTACACTTGATAGTGAAATTTATATGAAAATCCCAGAAGGATTTAAAATCCCTGAAGGATATAGAGTTTCCCGGGAAAATTGCTCAATCAGATTAAAGAAAAGTTTATATGGATTAAAACAATCTCGGCGTATGTGGTACAATCGTCTTAGTGAATATTTGTTAAAAGAAGGTTATAAAAACGATCCAATCTGCCCATGTGTTTTTTATAAAAAGGTCTGAATCAAACTTTATGATAATTGCTATTTATGTTGATGATCTAAATATTATTGGAACTCCTGAAGAGCTTCAAAATGCAGTAAATTATTTAAAGAAAGAATTTGAGATGAAAGATCTCGGAAAAACAAAATTTTGTCTTGGCCTGCAGATCGAGCATTTAAAAGATGGAATTCATGTCCATAAGTCAACTTATACGAAAAAGATCTTAAATAAATTTTATATGGATAAAGCACATCCATTGAGTAACCCGATGGTTGTACGATCGTTAGATGTTAATAAAGATCAATTTCGTCCTTGTGAGAATGATGAAAAGTTTCTTGGTCCTAAAGTACCATATCTAAGTGCCATAGGAGCATTGATGTATCTTGCAAATAACACAAGACCTGATATAGCTTTTGCTATAAACTTGTTAGCAATATTTAGTTCTTCTCCAACACGTAGACATTAGAATGGAATTAAACATGTATTTAGATATCTTAGAGGGATATGGGGTTATTTTATTCAAATGATTCAAAATCCCTATTAGTTGGTTATGCTGATGCTGGATATTTATCGGATCCACATAAAGGTCGATCTCAAACGGGATATTTATTTACATGTGGAGGTACTGCCATATCATGGCGTTCGACAAAGCAAACATTAGCTGCTGCCTCTTCAAATCATGCTGAAATAATTGCAATGCATGAGGCAAGCCGAGAGTGTGTTTGGCTAAGGTTATTAACCCAACATATCCAGAAGATATGTAATTTGCCTTTACAGGAAAATATGCCAACTATCTTATACGAAGATAATGCAGCATGTATAGCTCAATTAAAAGGTGGTTATATCAAAGGTGACAAACGAAACATATTTCACCAAAATTATTCTTCACTCATTATCTTAAGAAGAAATGTGACATAGAAGTTCAACAAATTCGTTCTAGTGATAATTTAGCAGATCTTTTTACCAAGGCATTGCCAACTTTAACATTTGAAAGACTACGAAACAAGATTGGAATGCGTCGACTCAAAGATATAATGTGATGTCGCCATTAGGGAGAGTCTAAAACATGTTGTACTTTTTTCCTTTAACCAAGGTTTTGTCCCACTGAGTTTTCCTATTAAAAGTTTTTAACGAGGCAACTTGTAATAGGAGATTGTGTACGAGGCAACTTGTAATAGGAGATTGTGTACTCTTTCTCCTTCATTAGGTTTTTATCCCACAGGGTTTTTCCTAATAAAGGTTTTAATGAGGCGCATTCTTATTTAAAAGACATCCAAGGGGGAGTGTTGTAAATTAAATGGGTGTCATAACCCCCTTTAAGCATATTAAAGTAATGAGATAAAACTCTTTACTTAATTTATAATCAAGAGATTATTAAATAGAGTAATTAAGAAACTTTAATTCATTAAATGTAATACCTTTATTAATTGAATGTAAATAAACTTATAAATAGCACATTATAAATAAAAATAAAATAATAAAATTCTCTCGTACTTTCATCCTTTTATTAATTTTTCTATAACAGCCGTCTTATTTATTCTCCCATTCTATAACACGTATTTATGATAAAAATTTAAAATATCTCGAATATTTATTAACTCTTAAAAGGCTTATTTAAGAACTGGTTGTATATAATTTATAGATAAATTTAAAGTTATATTCTAAAAAACTTCACCCTTTTTATTTATTTATTCATTTTCACTTTAGGGTTTCAAGTTTCGCTCTTAACCTTCATCTCTTTAGGGCTCAAATTCTCCCCTAATTAATCATTGAATTCTATTTCATTCAAAACCAAGACAAAGGCGTGGTTTTCCCTGATTGTAAATTCTAGGGTTTTACATTTATCCGAAGCGTGGACTCCTTTGTTTTCGTTTTCTAGGGTTTCGATAAGCTGTTGTTGAGATGCAACGAATAATCGGATCAGGAATCGTCTGATCTTGTGGTGGTGACCGTCCGATAATCAGGGGCGTTGGTCCCCTTTGTATGGAAACTCGGAGCCGGAAGCGGGCGGAGGCCTCCTCAGCTGCCCCTTCATCTTCTCCCTCCGGTCCCACCACTCGCTCTCATAAACGCGTTCGTCTCTCTTCCTCCTCTGCCGCTACCGCCGCCACTGTCGCTGTTACTCGCTCCCGTACTTCCCGCACATCACGTACTTCCGCTGCCTTAATGGACCCCAGTACAATCGAATCTTCTTCCGGTTCCCGCCGTGATCGCCGTTCCAGCAAAGCTAACCAAACCACGACAAGTGACAATCCGAATCTTGCCTCTGATAGAGGAAAGGAAAAGGAACATGATCCTAGGATTCGCGATAGAGATAGAGACAGGGACAATAGAGACAACAACAATTCTAATCATCCTGAGAGAAATTTAGGATTAAATATGGATACCTCTGGAGGCGATGAGGATGATAATGATAGCGAAGGCGGTGTAGGGATTTTGCACCAGAATCTGACGTCAGCGAGCAGCGCGTTACAAGGCTTGTTGAGGAAGCTTGGTGCTGGACTTGATGATTTGCTTCCCTCATCGGCAATGGGTTCCGGGTCTTCATCTCATCAAAGTGGGAGGTTAAAAAAGGTTCTGTCTGGATTGCGTGCTGATGGAGAGGAAGGGAGGCAAGTGGAGGCGCTGACCCAGCTCTGTGAAATGCTTTCAATTGGTACTGAGGAATCGTTGAGCACGTTTTCTGTTGATTCCTTTGTTCCCGTGCTCGTTGGATTGCTTAATCACGAGAGTAATCCTGATATCATGATTCTTGCTGCAAGGGCGCTTACTCATTTGTGTGATGTGTTGCCTTCTTCATGTGCTGCTGTTGTGCATTATGGTGCTGTTTCATGTTTTTGTGCTAGGTTGCTCACTATAGAGTATATGGACTTGGCTGAACAGGTTGGCATTTTGGTTACTTCCTAAATAATTTGTTAAATGAAATTGATCAAATATGTGGTTAAACTTAAACACCCTTGAGCTGATTGAGCGACATCTTTTATTTCATTATGAACTAGGGTGAACTAGCTAATTCTACTAGAAGTTGGCCCCCCAACTGATAAACATGGGATGGTTGAGCATTTTCCTGAAAGCCTATTTGACTTAAAATTTGCTTGTTTCTAACTAACTGTTAAAAATTAATGTTGTGGTTATTCTTTATTGTTCTTAGTTATGGACTTGAATTAGAAAGTTGAAAAACTGTAGATTTGGTCCCCTCCACATTCTTATCTTTCTGGTTGAATTGCTGCAACAGTCTCTGCAAGCTCTGAAGAAGATATCTCAAGAACACCCAACTGCCTGTCTGCGAGCTGGTGCTCTCATGGCAGTGCTTTCATACTTGGATTTCTTCTCCACTGGGGTTCAGGTAATTAATTTGTGAACATTTTGAGTGTTAATCAACATCTATGGAGTGGAGAATTTTCTTGCTATTTAGATTCTTATTTTGTTTGTTTCCTATATTTGATCCCATATTCCAGCGAGTGGCACTATCTACTGCTGCAAATATGTGCAAGAAACTCCCTTCAGATGCTGCTGATTATGTCATGGAAGCTGTACCACTATTAACAAATCTTTTGCAGTATCATGATTCGAAGGTAACCTGAACATCATATTAGTGATGAGTCATTTGTTGTTAATTATGTTTCATCCTGAACACTTAGCTATCTTTCTAGGTGCTGGAGCATGCATCTGTTTGTTTAACGCGCATTGCTGAAGCCTTTGCATCTTCCCCGGATAAATTAGATGAGCTTTGCAATTATGGACTGGTTACTCAGGCTGCATCTCTCATTTCCATAAGTAATTCTGGAGGTGGACAGGCATCATTGAGCACACCAACATATACGGTGAATTGATGGTGCTCCTTTGTTTATCTATTTGAATGCATTTTATGTACCATTTCATGACATTTTGGTTTTTGAATTAAGGGCTTAATTCGGCTGCTCTCAACTTGTGCAAGTGGGTCTCCCTTGGGAGCAAAAACTTTACTTCTGCTTGGGATCAGTGGCATACTTAAAGATATACTATCAGGTTCTGGTGTTTCGGCTAACTCATCTGTTTCACCCGCATTAAGCAAGCCGGCAGAGCAGGTAACAATTTTAATTCAAGCTGAAGAGTTTGTAGTTATTATTGCTAGCTGTTTATTTAACTGTTTACACGTGTGCGATGCTATATTAATACAAGTGGAGCTGAGGAAATGGTATAACCTTTAAAGACACACAGTATCAACTCCAAGCTTTACTATCAATTTTTGTGAACATTGCATGTCAGTTGTTTTTTTGTTTTGTGGTATCTGTTTTTAGTTAAGGCTGAAGAGATTGTAGTCTTCATTGCATGTTGTTTATATATACCTTTGTACATATGATACGTGTAAGGTTTGAATGTTATATTATTACCAGCAGTGAGGAAAATGGTATAAATGCTAAGACAGAAAGTTTAACCCTTTTTATTTGGTTAAAAGTTACTTGTTTTCAATGCTTATATTTATTTCTTGCACTTTGTACGATCTATATTGACATACTAAATTAGTAATAGCTATGCATGTAAGCCATATTTGTCTGATGGGTCTTGTAATTCTTATATGATTATATGATTGTGTAGATTTTTGAGATTGTCAATCTGGCAAATGAGCTTCTTCCTCCATTGCCACAAGGAACCATCTCCCTCCCTGCTAGCTCTAATATATTTGTGAAAGGATCTATTTTGAAGAAGTCTCCTACTGGCAGCTCTGGTAAGCAAGAAGACACCAATCGAAATGCTCTTGAGGTTTCACCCCGTGAGAAATTATTGAATAATCAACCTGAACTTCTTCAGCAGTTTGGAGTTGATCTCCTTCCTGTTCTCATTCAGGTAGCCTTTTCTTTGCAGATGGTAGTTTGGTTATCTCTTGATTGTTGTTACTGTCTCTTATCTTCTATGGTATTTTCTTTTTGTCTGTTAGTATTATATAGTTCCTTATCTTTTGTCTATCAGATCTATGGTTCCAGTGTCAATAGCCCTGTTCGCCACAAATGTCTCTCAGTTATTGGAAAACTAATGTACTTCAGCAGTGCAGAGATGATTCAGAATCTATTAAGTGTGACAAATATATCTAGGTATCCACCTTAAGTAAAATAGAGTCGTTAACATATTCATTGAATGATTGGTTATAGCGACTTATTATTGTGTTTGATCTTATAGCTTCTTGGCTGGTGTTTTAGCATGGAAAGATCCATATGTCTTGGTTCCTTCCCTGCAAATTGCTGAGATCCTCATGGAAAAGCTTCCTGGAACTTTCTCCAAAATGTTTGTTCGAGAGGGCGTGGTTCATGCTGTGGACCAGCTTGTTTTAATTGGTAATCAAAATACCACTCCTGTTCAAGCATCTTCACTTGAGAAGGATAATGAGTCTGTATCTGGAGCTTCATCACGTTCTAGGCGATACAGACGACGTAGTGGTAACTCTAATCTTGAAGGAAGTTCTATGGAGGAGTCCAAGAATCCAGCATCTTTAAATATTGGCTCACCTACTAATTCAGTTGAAATTCCTACATCCAATTCCAGTCTTCGTACTGCAGTAAGTGCATGTGCTAAAGCATTTAAAGATAAGTATTTCCCCTCTGATCCTGGGGCTGTTGAAGTTGGAGTAACAGATGATCTGTTACACTTAAAAAATCTTTGCATGAAATTGAATGCTGCTGTTAACGATCAAAAGGCCAAGGCAAAAGGAAAATCTAAAGCTTCAGGGTCTCCATGGGTTGATTTTTCTACTAGCAATGAAGAGTATTTGACTGGGGTGATTTCTGAGATGCTAGCAGAACTAAGCAAGGGGGATGGTGTATCCACTTTTGAGTTTATTGGTAGTGGTGTTGTTGCGGCCTTGTTAAACTATTTTTCTTGCGGGTACTTCTCCCAGGAGAGAATTTCAGATGTGCACCTTCCCAAGCTTCGTCAACAAGCCCTTAAGAGATACAAATCGTTTATCAGTGTTGCTCTTCCTTCTAGTGTTGATGAAGGAAGTATGGCTCCTATGACTGTCCTGGTTCAGAAGCTTCAAAATGCTTTATCATCTTTAGAGCGTTTTCCTGTAGTTCTTAGCCATTCATCTAGGTCATCTAGTGGGAGTGCACGCCTCTCTTCTGGTTTAGGTGCATTAGCTCAGCCTTTTAAGTTGCGGCTCTGTCGAGCGCCAAGAGAGAAGTCTCTTCGTGATTATTCTTCGAATATTGTGTTGATTGACCCATTAGCAAGTCTAGCAGCTGTTGAAGAATTTCTTTGGCCTCGAGTTCAACGAAGTGACACTTCTCAGAAACTCTCTGTGACTGTTGGAAATTCTGAGTCTGGGAACACACCTAACCGGACTGATGTATCTTCTCCGTCTACCTCAACTCCTGCTTCTACCACCCGACGCCATTCTTCAAGGTCCAGATCATCTGTTAATATTGGAGATGTGGCCAGAAAGGAGCAATCACAGGAGAAAAGCACTAGTTCATCAAAGGGAAAAGGTAAGGCTGTTTTGAAGCCTTCTAAAGAGGAGCCAAGAGGACCTCAAACAAGAAATGCTGCTCGTAGAAGAGCTGCTCTGGATAAAGATGCTCCAATGAAACCTGTAAATGACGACTCTACTTCTGAGGTATGCTTTTTGATTATTAGATATGATTTTTCATTTGTTAATAAGGCAGTCATGTTCAATATGACTATGTCGGGACTTCCCCGTTTTTAGCTTGTGTTTCTTCTCTGTTGCTTGCATGGAATTTCCTTTCTTTCTATTTCCTGTTGAATGATCATCATTTGATCCTTATTTGGTTGGTTAGGATGAAGAATTGGATATGTCCCCTGTGGAGATTGATGATGCTTTGGTGATTGAAGATGATGATATTTCTGATGATGAAGATGATGAACATGAAGATGTAAGTTATATTGTGCCTGTAGAAATGTGCAGCCCCTTGTTGATTGTAAACTCCTTTTAAATCTTACTATTGATTGATGGAAACGTTGTTCTTTTCCAGGTGCTTAGGGATGATTCTCTTCCAGTTTGTACACCTGATAAAGTACATGATGTTAAGTTGAGTGATTCAGCTGAAGATGGTTCACCTGCTCCAGCTGCAAGTGATAGCCAAACTAATGCAGCTTCAGGATCTAGCAGCAGAGCTGCTGCTATTAGGGGTTCAGACTCTGCTGATTTTAGGAGTGGCTATGGCTCAAGGGGTGCAATGTCGTTTGCAGCTGCTGCCATGGCTGGGCTTGGATCTGCCAATGGTAAAGGTATTAGGGGAGGTAGAGATCGACAAGGAAGACCTCCTGGCAGTTCTAATGAGCCTCCAAAGTTGATATTCACTGCTGGTAATAAGCAGCTTAACAGGCATTTGACCATCTATCAGGCCATTCAAAGACAGCTTGTGTTGGATGAGGATGATGATGAGAGAGATGCTGGTAGTGATTTTACATCTAGTGATGGAAGAGGAGTGTGGAGTGATATCTACACAATAACATATCAGAGGGCTGAGAGCCAAGCTGATCGATCATCACCAGGGGGATCAGGTTCTGCTACAGCATCTAAATCTGGTAAATCTGGTTCATCCAATTCCAGCTCTGATCCCCAACCTCGTAGAATGTCTCTATTAGATAGCATATTGCAAGGGGAACTTCCTTGTGATCTAGACAGATCCAATCCTACTTATACTATATTGGCACTGTTGCGTGTGTTAGAGGGTCTGAATCAGCTTGCACCTCGTTTGAGAGCTCAGATTGTTTCTGATAATTTTGCTGAGGGAAATGTTTTAACTCTGGATGAGTTGAGCACCTCCGGTTCTAGAGTTCCTCATGAGGAATTTATTAATGGTAAGCTGACTCCAAAACTGGCGCGGCAAATTCAGGATGTTCTTGCTCTATGTAGTGGAAGCCTTCCTTCCTGGTGTTACCAGTTGACAAAGGCATGCCCCTTTTTATTTCCTTTTGAGACACGAAGGCAGTACTTCTATTCAACTGCCTTTGGGTTGTCTCGTGCATTATATCGTCTGCAGCAGCATCAAGGTGCTGATGGCCAAGGGTCAACTAATGAAAGAGAGGTAAGGGTTGGGAGATTACAGAGGCAGAAAGTTCGTGTCTCCCGGAACCGCATTTTGGAGTCTGCTGCAAAGGTGATGGAGATGTATTCCAGCCAAAAAACTGTGCTTGAAGTTGAATATTTTGGAGAAGTTGGCACCGGATTGGGTCCAACCTTGGAGTTTTATACGCTTTTAAGTCATGACTTGCAAAAGGTTGGACTTGCAATGTGGAGGTCGAATTCTACATGGAACAAGACAGTGATGGAAATTGATGGAGATGGAGATAAAAATGGAAAATCTGCTGGTTCTGCTACTATTGATAGAGATATAGTCCAAGCTCCTCTGGGGTTATTCCCCCGACCTTGGCCACCAAATGCTGATGCTTCTGAAGGTAGCCAATTTTTTAAAGTAATTGAACATTTCCGGCTGGTTGGGCGTGTCATGGCAAAAGCTCTTCAAGATGGACGGCTTTTAGACCTGCCTCTCTCAACGGCATTTTATAAACTTGTGCTTGGTCAAGTAAGCTGACTGCAATTTTTAACTTATGGAACATGTTAAATCTACTTTGACCTTGTATTTCATGTTTTCCTACCGATAAAGTAATTCCTAAGCATTGCCACAATGGTCTTTTACCTGTTCTTGCTAAAGTTGACTTTATAAACCATTGCAGGAGCTTGATTTGCATGATATTCTGTCTTTTGATGCCGAATTTGGCAAAATTTTGCAAGAATTGCATTTACTTGTTTGTCGAAAGCAATATCTAGATTCATTGGGTGGTGACAATAGTGATGCAATTGCTGACTTACGGTTCCGTGGAGCCTCAATAGAAGATCTCTGTTTGGATTTCACGCTTCCAGGATATCCGGACTACATATTGAAGCTAGGGGATGAAACTGTATGTCTTCAACTTCTCATTCTATTACCCCCACCTCATTTTTTTGTCAAGATTTTTTTAATGTAATGTTAAATATATCAGGTGGATATCAACAACTTAGAGGAATACATATCTTTGGTGGTTGATGCAACTGTGAAGACTGGAATTATGCATCAAATAGAGGCATTTAGAGCTGGTTTCAATCAGGTGAAGATGCTTTCTTTGTTCTGAGTTTCTTGACTAATTACAAATTGATGTCCATCATGGATTTCCCTAATATATGCATGTAAGGAGCTGTTTTTGGCATCGATCTCAATGTTAATATATCCGTTATATAACATGCAGGTTTTTGATATCTCGTCACTGCAAATATTTACACCCCAAGAGTTGGACTATTTGCTGTGTGGTCGCAGAGAGTTGTGGGAGGTAATTTGACACTTGAATTCTGTGATCGTGTTGCCATCTTTGATCAGAACTTGTTTTGCACTTTGATTTTAACAATGCTACTTTTAATTTTGCAGGCTGAGACTCTTGCTGATCATATAAAATTCGATCATGGATATACTGCGAAGAGCCCTCCAATTGTTAATGTATGTTTGTTTCATACTACTCACATTTTAGTTTTTTGAGAGGCATTTGATCCATAATGATGTTTTGTTTTGTGATTTCTTAGTTGCTTGAAATTATGGGAGAACTAACACCAGAGCAGCAGCGGGCCTTCTGTCAATTTGTTACTGGTGCACCCAGGCTTCCACCCGGTGGTCTGGCAGTGCTGAATCCAAGGCTGACAATTGTTAGAAAGGTAATTTGAGTTAGAATTAAAAACCTTTTCTCAATATTTCTTCTTGATTACAATGATGTAGACATTTGTCGTCTTGCATTGAAAATCTTATTAAGATGATTTTGGAAGTCAGATGGAAATGGACATATTGATTGCAAAGTTTATGGCTTCTTTATGTGCACTGGCTTCAATACTTTTAAAATTGCTACTAAAGATGGAATAAATTAATGAGTGCTATGGCTAATGTTCTGATTCAGGCTAAATTATCGCTTTATTTATCTTTTGCTGTAAAATTAGTGCTGTTAAGATAATATTCCATTCACCCAGTCTAGTATTTAGAGCTATTCTTGTTTGGTATGTTGGTGGCTTGAATGCTAATCTGTCTGAAATCTAAATGCAGCATTCTTCGTCTGCGACTGCTGCTGCTGCTGCCAATGGAACTGGACCCTCAGAATCAGCAGATGAGGACTTGCCTAGTGTCATGACTTGTGCTAATTACTTGAAGCTTCCTCCATATTCTACCAAGGTATGTGATTATTTTTTATTGTGAGGAATGGGGTTAAATTATTCTTGTACTAATTTCATGGATATTATTTTACATCTGACGGCCGCTGCTTTATAACAGGAAATTATGTATAAGAAATTGCTATATGCAATCAATGAAGGGCAAGGATCTTTTGATTTGTCATGAGTCTACCGCCACAAGGCTAACGAACAGGAGAGTTGTGTGGTGTTGTGTTGGGGCAGTGTGTATATTTCCGAACAGCACAATCCGAGGGTCAATTTTTCTCACCTGCTGCGAGTATTTTTGATGTTCCAAAGTAGCATATTGATTTTGCTCAAATAATGGCATTTCTCTTCACTGCTGCTTCTCCGTTACTAGTTTTAATGGGGGGACTATCTTTTCCAACTTCAAACTTTTATCAAATTCTGGGTAGACTCAAATCTGATTTTTTTCCCCTTTAGTTTTTCTAATATTTTCCCCAGTTGCATGCGACTTATATGCTAAAGCACAGAAGAATTTTAGTAGGATGTTTTTTGTTAAAGCACTTTTGCATTCAGCTGCTAGAGCTTTGTATATAAAATTAGGGAGGAAAATGAATAAAATAATGATGAAATTGTTATTCCTTTTTCTTTTTCATCCTTTGTTTATATTTGGTTTTCTAAATTGCTACGAGTTTTCCTATGAAAAATTTGCACTTTTTGGGCTTGGTAAAATTTAGTTAAACAAATAGAAATACCTTTCAATTTTGCTCAAAATTGGTTTTGCTACTTTTAGTTCTTTCATACTCTTTCTATTAATTATTTTCTTTTGTGAATTTAATCTTTTTCTTTTTCTTCAAATACGAGCAGTCTAACAAAATTAAAATTTCCTAAATGCTTCTACTAATTAAACATAAATATTCAAAACTTATAATTAATCATTTGGTAGTGATTGATATTATTAAGTCTTTGGTGTTCTCTATCCTTGAAAAAATTTATAAATAGAAATTTTTGTTCTATATTTTGAAAGAGATTTCAATATTATTATAATTTTTAAATTTTTTATAAACAAAAAATAGAGTATGAGCTAATTTAATAAAAGTTGTAAAGGTTGAGGGGGTTAAGTTTGTAATTATGTTTAATTTTTAAAGAGACAACTAAAGGATAAAAAAGTGATCGACTCGATAACTTAAGACTAATTTTGAGGAAATCTAAGGTAGAGAAACTATATTTAAATAAATTTACGTAGACTATCCTTAAATTTTAACTGAAATTTTTGTTAAAAGAAGGTATCTTCTCATGCTGTATTTCGTTGGAACAATAATTAATAGACATTAACAAAATTTTTATAAATAATAAAGAAAAAATTCCAACTATGATTGGAGAAAAATAAGTTTGTAAAAGAAAATCTAATTAAAAAAATATTCTGTTTTTTTTTTTAATTCTGCCGTAGATGCCGAAATGGATAAAAAACCACTTTTTTTTCTTCCTTGCATTCGAATTTATCTAATATATATTGCAATTTATATATAATATAAATTTATTTCGAATATGTTGTAATTTATTTATGAAATACACAAATCGCAAATTTAAAAGATCAAACAGATACATTATTGTTGATTATATTATTAAATTGAAATTAAATTAATATTTTATTTTTATTATTAAATTTTGAATATTAGAAATAGACTTAAATGTCAAAAAAGGTTCTTGTAAAAAATTTAAAAATAAATTAAGCCCCTGATTAAAAAGTGCAATTAATTGAAGCATTAATTAGATGTTAGCGATCACTTGAGCTACTGAAATATAGTTTTTTATCGAAACCTTTGTTAAGTGGAAAAATGATGATGTGGTGGCTGATATGGTGTTTGATGTAGAAAATTATTGACGTGAAGGGTTTAATTTTTAGAAATTGTAAAAAATTATAAAAATAAAAAAATTATATAAAAATGATTAAAGTGATAAAAATAATAAAAGATATAGAATTTATTAAATTTATATAATTTTCTAATTTTTTGTCTAATTTTTTATACAACATTTTAATAATTTATAATAAATTTTAATTTTTTTTAAAAATTATACTCTTTGTTTTCGCTCGCACATTATCTTACATCATACATTGCTCCAATTCTTGCATCAGATCACCTCAACTAAAATCATTACTCATCACTCACTTTAGGTTACCAAATACTAAGAGTACGTTTGGTTCATTGTAATGTAATAGGGCTGTAATTGAATAGAACTGTAATCAGTAATTCAACTGTTTGGTTGAATGGAATGGAATAAAACTGTAATAGCATTCTTGTGTTTGGTTGAATGGAATGATTTGTAATAGCATAAGGAAAAAAATTAAAATAACTGGAATACCCTTAGCAGAATTTTTGTTTAGTAGATAATTATGGTTATTGTTATTAAATTTTAATAAGATTATTATTAAAAATAATTAAATAATAAATAATAAATAATTTAACCATATTTTAACATAATTATTATAAAATATAATTTAATAAAATTCTTAATATAATTATTATTATATGAATTAAAAAATCATAATATATAATACTATAAAAATAATATATAATTTACTTTATTATTTTTAAACTGCAATACATATTTAATTGCTAAAATATCATTTTTTATATATGTATAATGATAAATTTTTAAACTGCAATGTACATTTAATGTTTAACTATTTTGTTAATTTAACCTTTATTCTTTTTTTAACTAAATTTGACCTTGAACCTTTTCAAAACAATTGAATTTGACCATCAATCTTCCAAAAAGAGTTGAATTATTTATATTGACTAAAACATTAAAATTTTAAGCATGACAACTTCTATGGCAAATAACAATTCACAAGTACTTCATGCATTTTTTTTAAATTATGAGCTTTTCATAATTTTGATTTTATTTGAATATTTTTATGAATTTTAAATTATTTTTTGATGTGTATAAGACAAATAAGTTATGCCAAAATAAAGTACATATAAATTATCATACGGGATATCAAATTAATATTTTAGCCAACATTTCGGTTAAAAAAAATCCCCTCTTTTTAATACATTAATTATCAAAGTTAACTTAGGAAAAAAAATAACAATGAATTGACAAAAGATTTTCAGGTTGAGGGAAAAATTCAAAACCAACTAAACCGATGAAATCCAAAATTTCAGTTTGGTTATTTTAAAATTTGACTTATATAGTCAATTAATTGAGTCAGGTCTTTTAGGTGATTACCGGTATATTCGATTTTTAATATAAAAATCACCCTTACAAATTCATACAAAAGGAAAGATGGTAAAAAAGTTTTCTTTGGGAATTTTATGTGCAACAAAATGAAAATGATGGTGATGCTCAAATCCTCAATCGACTACTACTAATCTGTGATTTTATGATTTCATAATTGCAGAGAACAGATTTGCTAGATAGCAGAAATTTTCTCAGAATTTAAATAAGAATCTAAGTTATACAATGCAATTTTTCAAATATAAATTGCTCCCTCGTTAACATTGTAAATATGGCTAGAAATAGGACAATGTGAGATAAAGACAGTCGGATGCCCCTAGAAATTTGCAACATGATCCTGTATTATCTCATCCATTGAACACACAAAACTTTTCAACGCCACAATTACCCCCACGATCATCCGAGATATCTGTTTGTCGTTCCTTCTTGCTCTCAGCATCAAGTAGCTTTTCTCTAAGTTTCATCACAAGTTCTTCAAGAGCACTTCCATTTTCAGCCAAAAACCTTCTGAAGGCTTCCTTGCCATGGAGTTTCCTGTCGTTGAAACTGTAAAATGCGCCAGACTTTGTAATAAGTTTGTGTTTCGTTGCCAAATCTATGATCTCCCCTTCCCGGGATATTCCCCTGCCAAACTCAAGCTCAAATTTAGCATTCTTAAATGGAGGGGCAAGCTTGTTCTTCACAACCTTCACAAGAACTTGACTTCCAATAGTCTACAGATTAAACATTTCAAAAACACAATGAGACATAGAACATATACAACAGTGAGATTTGCTGGATTGCAGATAAAGCTACATGTTTAACTTGCTTGGGAATGTAAGAGACAGTTCAAAGGAAATTTTAACAGGTTGCTCAAGAGAGTTTCAACCAAGCTAAGAGTAAATAAATAAACCATTTATATGCGTTTACCCACTACACATAAATCCAACCAACAAACTGAATAGGAAAGAAAAGGGTGCGAGTTTGATACCTCTTCTCCTTTCTTGACAAGCCCTGTTCTCCTTATATTTAGATGCACTGAAGCATAAAACTTCAAGGCATTACGACCGTAGGTAACTTTAGTTGGCCCACCAAATCCAAATGTTGAAAGTTTTGACCTCACCTGATATGTTTAAATAGTTAGTATGTACTAAAAAAATATTATAAGCTACATTTAATTAGCGGTAACAATTTAGCTAGGAAATATTGCATCAATCAAACAACCAACTAATTAGTGGTTAAAAATATTAATAAAGCCTTTAAATGGGGCAAAATTCAAAAAGTTGACCGAAGGGCAAAACTCACAATATACATAGAGTCAGAGACTACAACATTAATCAAACTAATTAGTGGTTAGAATTATTAATAAAGCGGAAACAATATGTGAAAAGTACTTGTTGGGCTCCAGTTTCTAATATCTGCTTGCATTTGAAAATATTCATGTAGAACCGGGGGCCAATCGATGATGCAAGCTGCAAGAATTAGCAATAAGCAAGTTGCACAAATAATCTATTTACAAAAGGAAAGAGAGAAGAAAAAGAAAATAGTAAAAGTAAACCATGTTAAGAGACATAGTGCAACACCCCTCTTATCTAGTATTTACCTTGCCAAGAAGAACTGGAAGTAAATAGGTGAAAGAATGCTCCCAAGTACGGGAATGCTACTGCTAAGGATCATATTTATGCTATTGACATATCTACCACAAAGACAATGAGATTGCTTTTAAAAGTTGACCCTAACCTGGGTGAAATTAAAATCTTAAAAAGGAATGCATCTTACCTTGATTGGTCCCCAACGCTTTCAAGGGTACCCCATGGAACACGGGTCATTGCAGCCATTTCGGCATCAAATTTCGTTTCCTGGCCATGCACAAAGGTTACTAAAGATTTGGTTATAACCGCTGAAAATTCATCTTGTAAAATAGCAAGACCTTGTAGAACCAACAGAAGTAATGTTGCAAAATGAATTTGTTATGAAGTAAGCAATACCTGCACTTCAGACATATCCACTTAGTCTGCAAATTGAGAATTGATGATTTTGGATACACTTTCAGCCAGTTCACTAGACTGTTGAAAAAGTAGATGTGGGTTACTAAAATTCTAAAATCAGTTTTGATTATCAATGTAAGCATGAATCTAAGTTTGTCTATAACTAGAATACACGGGCATGATGTACATCTATATCAATACATAATACACGGGCATGGTACTTCAGAAGCTATCAATATATAATACACGGGCATGATACTTCAGAAGCTCTAAGATTCCCAAAACCAAGTCATTGATGTAACAAAAGCCAGATGCCTCACACTTTTTGGCATGATGTAAACCACCAGCCCAATTTATAGCAATATCACATAACTGATTGTTTAATCTTCTTGCAGCATCTGCCAACCATGACAATCAATTACAACTGAAAATGCACAAATCAAATTAAGAGAAACAACCTACCATATCAAAATTTACCTATTGTCCCACCAGTATAAATTTGACAAAATTCAAACAAGTTTTCAAACACAGGGCAATCTTCTCCAAGATTGTCTGGGAAGAAGAAAATAGAAAAAGATAGAAATCAAACTCCAAACCCATATACATCAGAAAAAGCATAACCTAATCCTTTCTCCATATGATATTTGCATGTTCATTGGAACGGGTAAAATACAGATGACAATTTAGGGGAAAGAATAAGAAAATAGACAGCGAAGGGAAGAAGACTAAAACAATAGCTAATAATTGATCGGAGCCTCGCCGTTTCCACAATCGCTGGGCTGCACGGTGGGAGATGTGCTCATTTCTTTGCAAAGCTCTGCTTTCGACATCAATTTCTCCATATTTTCATACACATGCAAATTTGCCACACTCAAAATCCAAAAACAGAGAGTATTCTATGCGTTTTATGGAAAACCCAAGAAGATTTTGTTTTGAATGATAGTGGAAGTGGGAGGAGATTTTCGTCTAAAAAAAAATAAGCTGTTACGAGAGCCATTGAATAGGCATTCAGCGCTCGACCCTCGGAATGGTTATGCAGCATTTACGTGTAATAGAGCCCGCACGGAATAGATATTCGACGGTCAAATTTCAACCAAACAAACAGATCACTGTAGGGTGTGGAATAAGGGCGGAATGGAATGGCCATTCCGTCGAACCAAACATGCTGTTAAACTCATTGTCACTCAAACCTCTCGCTCAACAGTCCCTACAAGTCTGATTACCATCACACTTCAAGCTCTCCATTCCTTTCTTACCAAAACCGAAGATTCCAAACCCTCAAAATAACCTAAATTTTTTTATTTTAAATATTTTAATAAGTTTTGTAATTAAAGAAAATAATATAATTTTCTATGACCTTTTTGTATTTAATTTTTCTATAATTTATTATTTTTATATTTTTCTTAATAAATTAATAATATTTTATAATATATATTATTTTTATATATTTATATTATTTTTATAATATTTCTAAATTTTTTATACAATTTTAATAATTTTTAGAATTAAATAATTAAAAAATAAATTAAACCTCACAAAATAATTTAAAAAATCAATTAAGCCATCCACATTAGTACTTTTCTATGTCAACTGTCATAATGTTGCCTACATAAGGATATGGGGACTGAGTAAGTAAAGCTAGACACGGAGGGCCTAAATTAATGTAGAATCGTCACTAACCAATTAAGGCTAGGTTGGTTAGCCACCTATTGTCTAAAAGTTTAGAATTAATACTACGAAAAATCCTAAAAGTTTAGACTTGATGTCATCACCAAATTTTGGGTTTGGGAGTATGGTTACGTGTGGGGAAGATTATAACACCCCCACAATGCTTATTCGGGGATAGTCCTACAGGGTCTTAAGAGCTAGGTTTTATTTATTTAAGCATATTAATGTTTTAATTTAGGCTAAAATCTTATGAAAATCTTAAATAAAAACTCTAAAGAAAATTCTTTCGGTTTACTCGTAACTTGATTAAGATGTATTCACCAATTTATCTAATTTGAAACTTAAATTAGAGATTTTTATTTTTAACGAGAACCCTAAACGATACCTAAATAATTTACCTTCAATTCCTAGAATTAATTCTATTTTAGAATTTTAAAAAAACCACCTAGAAATTACTAATGAGTTAAGAGAAATATTAAAATCCATCTAAAACTTATTCGATATATTATTATTATTTAAAGAATTAATTAATAACGTTGAACCTATGAAGATATTATGAAAGTATCCTATGCCGAGTTTGTGATTTATCTTACTTTAAAATTCTTGATCTAAGATTTAAGTTCACCAAAATCCTAAAATAATATATCTTAAATAACATTTATTAGCTTTCTTAAAAAAGTTTCTAAAACAAAATACTTACAAAGACCTACTCATGATTTACAATTCACTTACAAAAATCTTTAGTTTTAGTCTTGAATAAAGTCCTAAAGAATATTTATATATTAATTTAAGATTCTAATCCTATACGATATTTAAAATTAGTTCAAAAACCCTAAAAAATATCTTACATGTTATTTATAATTTTTCTAGGATAAATGGTAGATAGGATCTTAAAGACTTAACTAACTTCATGTTAACAATTATAGGATGGAAAAAATGAACTAAAATTTCCTCTTTTAAAACGAATAGTAATAAAATAGAAAAATTAATTAAATTGACTAAAGTTGATGAAAAGTTAAAACTCTTTCAGAAAATGACAATAATAAAAAAGAAAATTTAAATAAATGAAATAAATAAATAATAATAAAAATAATACACACTATTCATAATACAATAAAAGAATCAAAGTAACATAAATAAATAATATTAAAATGTATGTAAGGGGAATGTGTAAAAAAAACATAAATATAAATGGACATGAAAATAAATAAAGAATAAATAAGAATAAATAAAAATTATACAAGTGTGAGTAAATATAAAAAATTAAAATAAAATGCATAATTGACATTAAATATATAATGTATAAATGCAAATGAAAGGGAAGATATAAGTGTAAATAATTTATTAAAGATGGAAACAAAATAATATAGCTTGATTTTGGGACTAAAAGATAAAAAAAAATGTAGAAGACAGATGACTGATGTAGCAATTAATTTACTTTTAATTTTGAAATTTCAGATTAAATCAAATGTTTGAATAAACAAAAGGGTTACGGGTGTAAATAGGCCAGAGAGTGAGGGCGGTGCTGCAAAAAACGAGGTATTTTTCGTAAATTTAAAAAGTAAGGGGTAGGAATAAGTTACACATTTTTGGCACCTATAAATGAAAAAAAAATTCATTCTTTCATTTTAACCTCATTTAAAAAATATATATTTTGACCTCCTTCTATGTTGGCCATAGCTCCACCACCGGAAAGCCGGAGCCCAATAGCTCTCCGGCCTCTGGTGGTGGAGCCGCCGCATATGATGGTTGGATTTTTTTTTTTTGCAAAATCAAATTTTTCTTTAAAAAAATTATTACCTTTTTTTAAAAATCAAATTTTATTTAGAAATAGTTGAAAAAGATCAAAAATTTGTTTTAAAAAAAATTCAAAATTTTCCTTTAAAATGACTAAAAAACAAATTTTTATTTTAAAAATCTAAACTTTCTCTTTTAAAAAAAACACTATTTTTCTTAAAGATCAAAACTTTTATTTTGAAATAGTTGAAAAAAAAATTAATTTTTTTTAAAATTTAAACTTTCCTTAAAAATGACTAAAAAAACAAACATATTTTATTTTTTAAAATCTAAACTTTCTCATTTAAAAAAAAACACTATTTTTCTTAAAGATCAAAGCTTTTATTTTAAAATAGTTGAAAAAAAATCAAAACTTTTTTTTAAAAATTTAAACTTTCCTTTAAAATAACTAAAAAAAAACAAATTTTTAATTTTTAAAATCTAAACTTTCTCTTTTTTTTAAAAAAAAAATCAAAACTTATCCCAAGATCAAGCCCTTTAAAAAAAAAACCCTTCATCCTAGAAAGGGAGGGAAACAATGGGATTTTTAGGGGCTCCTAAGGGTGGAGCACGGATGGTCCGGTGACGTCCCCTTCATCAGAACCCAAAACATGATCTCTCACGATATGTCTATGAAAAAAAAAAGATAGAAGAAAAAAAAAATGCTTGTTGTTTGTTTGTTTTTTCTTTTACTTTTTTTTAAGAACAAAAATATGAAAAGCTTCTTTTTTTTTCATTTCATTTCATGTATATATATTGTTTTTTAATCTTGTTTATTTGTAAAAAAATGATAATAATGATATTTATTAATAATAGTAGTAGTGATGCTAATAATAATTTAGGCCTTTGATTGGCCCAAAAAGGAAAGAAGAAAAAAAAAGGAAAAAAAATAAATGCCTCATAGACCAAAACCGGATGGGCTTCGAACGGCCTAAGAGAGAACAAAAAATTAAATGGGCTCAGACAAAAGGGGTGTCTACATCAACAACCATATCATCATTTTTTCAACGTTAGTTGCCACGCTAGTTGCCATATCATCATTTAGTGGCTCGTCAAAGGCTTTAATTGAAAACTACATTTTAGTAGCTCAGTTGATTGTGATTTTTTATTAGAAGCTTAATTGATTTATTTATTTTTATGAAGGCTTTTTTTTTTCATTTAAACATGTTAGGCTAGAAAATACAAAGAATGGGTGAATTGAGATTTTGAAAAATTCTACAAACTTTTCTAAATTAAAAATGGAAGGGAGAAAAGCTTCGACACTTGAATTTATGGTTGTTCGACCCCAATTGTCTACCCCCACTACCTTAGTATACCTCAATAAATGATTTCCTAATTCAGTTTATTGAATTAATACCTTTTAAGGATAACGCGTAACAACCCGTTTTTAGTGAAATCAAAACAGTGGTTTTGGGATCACAAATCCGAGTTAGAAAGAAAATTATTCTAATATTAATGCATGATCTGCATTATGATAGGAATAACATATGAAAATTTCATTAAGAAAATTTTACCGATTTCATGATTAGTTGAGAAAAGGACCAAATTGCATAAAATGCAAAAGTTGAACTCTAGTAGCTAAAATGATCAAATAGCTATGGAATTCAAAATTTGAGGTCCTTATATGAGAAATAGACCATTAAGAGGAGTTAGTAGATAATTTTGATGATTCAACTATGGAAAATTAGAAAAAGAAAAGGATAAAATTGGAAAGATAAAAAATAAAGATGAAAAATAATAAAATAAAGAAAATATCATCATTTTATCATCATCTTTCCCAAAAAAATATGAAAACCCTAGCCATGGAGAATTGAAGAAAGAGAAAACTTATTTGGCCAAATTGGGTGAGTATTCAAGTCCTGTTTTTAGTAATTTTTATATTTCTAAGATCATAATAGCTTAATTTAGCTATCTCGGGGATTAATTTGCAAAGTTATTAAAGTATTAGGGTTTTTCCATGGATGACTATGCATGAGTTATGAAATTTATGGTAGAAAATGAAAGGTTGTTGATAGATAAACAACTTTTGTAAAGTGAATTTTCATTAAATTGTGATCTAGGGACTAAAGTGTAAAGATGTAAAATTCACAGAAAAATTCTAAATTTTATGAATTACATGGGCTGAAAATGTTAAACATAAAAATCAGTTAGGCTTGGAATAAGGATTAAATTGCATGAATTTCATTTTCTGAACTTAGGGGCGAAATCGTTATTAATTAAAAGTATAAGGGCAAAATGGTACTCTTGCCTAAGATGTGAATTGGATTGAATTGAATATGAAATGTATTAAATTGATGCTAAATTCATTTATATAGATCTGGAAAGATCAAATAAGAGTTAGATGGAGGAAAAGAAAAAGTTTCGGATTAGTAGGTTTTTGTACATAAGTAAGTGTCGAGGTAAGTTCGTGTAACTAAATTGTATATTTATGTGATATGCTTGATTTATATATATGTGATTTGTAAAATTTTTAATTATGAAAATAAATCACATATTCGACAATATCCGACAAGAAATAAATCCCGTTTGAACAAATAAAATTAGATGGATACAGGGTTCCCGGAGTGGTTGTGGTTCTGCATATGTTGCGAACACACCGTAGCTCGTATGAGCATCCCGATATAGATCGCTGAGCATCCCGATATAAGCTCTCTTGAGCTTTCTAATACATGATTCTTCCAAGCTTTCCATTTATATTCTACTATGAGCATTCTGATCGGTAGTGATCCTGCATATGTTGCGAACACACCGTAGCTCTTATGAGCATCCCGATATATGGATATCTGGAGCTTCCTGATTAAAAGCTCTTTCATGAGCTTCATAATAATAGCTCTTCGAAGTTATCCATTAAGTTCGCATGAGCTTACTGATTTAAGCTCTTATGAGCTTCCTATTATCAAGCTCGGATAAGCTTTCCATTACAAGCTCACATGAGTTTTCTGTTATTTGGCTTGGAAGAGATTCCCGTTTAAATGCTCAATGAGCATTCCTGGATATGAATTAACAGAATATAGCATGTACACTTTGTGTGTACTAACTATGTATCCGTCGATATTATAAGTGGTTCAACGGGTAAAGTTATGATAAATGACAATATGAATTTGTGATAAAAGATTATAGACATATATTTGACTACATGAACATGACTTGTATGTGAAGTTTGAATACATGATATGGAAGGTACATGAATAATGAAACTTTTAATTAGTGTTAAGTTCATACTTGTTTATTGATATACAAGTGAAATAAATGACTAACATTTTTATGAGGATATGTATATAGGCTATTGGCCAACTTGCTTTGAATATATTATGTATATTTACCTTAAATGCAATTAAATGGTAAGTTAATTTCGGTTATACGAACTTACTAAGTATTAAATGCTTACTCTGTTCTATTTTCTCTATTTTATTGTAATTCAGAAGCTCGTTGGGTTGGAGGCTTGGCAGAGATATCATCATACTATCCATCAACTTATTTTGGTATAAATAATAAATACATTTTGGTTATAATGGCATGTATAGGCTAAAGTGGTCATGGATGGTATGTATGTGTTTGGTTGAAATTAGCCATTTGATATGGCTTGTAATTTAGTATGTTTTGATGTGTATATATATGACCTTAATGTGTTTGATATGTTCTTGAAATAGTCAAATGATAGAAATCTTATAAGTATATTAAAAATTTGATTGTGAAAGTATTAAAGTGTTAATGTAGGTAGAAGACCAATTGGGTGAGAAATAAAGCTTGGAAATGGCCTTATTTTGTCCACACGGGTAGAGCATATGCGTGTGTCTCAGCTATGTGTGACACACGACCATATGCACAAGCGTGTGGTTCAGTCGTGTGTCCCCTGCATATTTAAAATTTCAAAACAGAATGCTCAAGTATTTTCCCACGGGCATGAGACATGGGCGTGTCTCTCGACCATATGAGCCACACAGCCTGACCACACGGGCGTGTGTACTCTGCACCTAGTAAAAATATTGAAATTTTGTTAAAATTTCTCTAAGTACCCGGATTAGTCCCGAATTATTTCTATTGCATATTTTGGGCCTCGAAGGCTCATATAAGAAACAATAAAATTGTTTATGACTAATTTCTGATATAAGTGAGAAATGTTATGAAATGTTTGTATTTGATCAGTTTATTCTGGTAATGCTCTGTAACTCTGTTCCGGCGATGGATATAAGTTAAGGGTGTTACATAATGTATAACATTTATAATCCCTAACTTTTAAAAAGCTAAGTTAGAACCATTTCCCCTAGTTTTTGTGGCTAAATTGGAACCTTCTAGCTTTTATAAGGCTCAACTAGCAACCTTTAATCCTCTTAAAGTTTTCTATACAAAAACCTTACTTACACTCTTTAATAAAAAGAGAATAAAAACGAGCAAACAAATAATCAACCTTTAGTAGGTGTGTGCTTGCAAGTTTATCATAGTCTATTTATGAAAAATTAAACTCTTTTCGGTACTTAAGAAACTTGTATTCAAGTCATTTTATATTTGTTGAGTATGACTCTTGTTTCAGTCAAAATTGAGAAATAATCTTTCAGTTAAACTCTGTTTATTTGTTTCAATCAAACTTTGATTAGTCTAGATTATTTTATTATTATTTGACCTATGAATTTAATCTATAAATAGACTCTTTTTACAACATTAGAAAATACACCTATTAGATATTAGAACTTATAACACTTTTAGAGAATTTTGTGTTTACGTTTTGAGGGTTCTTTGTTTTCAGGTTTTGGAGGTTTAGTTTTTATCTTCATCTTTGTACTCTTCATTCTTTTGTCATTATAGTAAAATTATCTTTACCCGTGATTTTTAATCCTCTTTGGAGGGGTTTTCCCCATTAAATTTGTGTGTTTAATTTTTCAATTTCTTCCGCTATTTTTACTTGCTCATTGCTTAATTGGGTTGATCCCCAACAAATGGTATTAGAGCTAGTTCAATTTTCGTAGATCAACCCGTTCAGAGATGGCAACAACAATGTTTGAAATTGAAAAGTTCGATGGTGTCACAAATTTCAATTGTGGCAAGTTCGGATAATGACAATTCTAGTTCAAACCGGCCTGAAAAAGGTTGTTATCGGGAAAAAGCATGAGAATCTAAATGAAACAGAATGGGAAGAGCTTGATGAAAAGGCCTTGTCTGCAATCCAGTTGTGTCTCACGAAGACGGTATTGCAAGAGGTATTATTGGAGAAGACCTCATCCGCCTTGTGGAAAAGGTTAGAAACTCTTTATGCGACTAAATCTGTTGCTAACCATTTAGTGTTGAAACAACGTCTATTTATGTTTTGCATGAATGAATATGAGCTTCTTAGAGATCACATTAGTCAATTCATTACTTTTTTAAATGATTTAAAGAATGTTGAGGTTCAGATTGACGATGAAGATCAAGAAATGCTATTATTGTGCTCTTTACCCCTTTCATACAAGTCTTTTAGGGAGACTATGGTAGAGGTAAACTCTTGTTCGAAGATATAAGGGTTATTTGTTAAGTAGATATAAACTCGACAATGATTTTAGTTCGGATAGCAAGGTAGATAGGCAAGATTCCGTTTTGGTAGCATCAAAGAAGCGAGACAAAAGGTGTCGCTATTGTAAAAAGTTAAGTCACATCAAAGTAGATTGTTATAAACTGTGAAATAAAAGAGCTGCTGAGAGTAGCGAGAAAGATGTAGCTGATGCTAAATTGGCCGATGAAAGCGGTGATGATTTCTTGTTAGAGCCAACTTGAGATAATTCCAAGCTTATGTCCAAATGGATCCTAGATTCGAGATGTTCTTTTCACATGTGTCCCAATAAAGAATGGTTCTCCACATACAGCTCAGTTGAAGGTGGAATTGTGCGCATGAGAAACGATTCATCTAGTAACGTAATTGGTATAGGTACTGTCAAAATTAGGATGCGTGATGGGACGATTAGGACACTCTCAGATGTCAGGTATGTACTTGATTTACGAAAGAATCTCATCTCATTGAGTATTTTAGACTCGAAAGGATGCAGAATCAACATCGAGTCAAGTGACATTAAGGTATCTTGTGGAGCTCTCGTTTTGCTAAAAGGTAAAAAGGACAAGCAGTCTTTATATTCTGGAAGGTTCTACAGTGACCGGTGAAATTAGACGTCCCTCGTCCATTATAGAGTCAAAGTCAACTCGTTTGGAGTGGAGTCAACTTGGTCATATGAGGGAAAAATGTATGATCCTTTCGTTGAAGAGAGGTTCTCTTTTGGATGCAAGTTTTGAAAAGTTAGGGCAATGTGTTCGTAAAATTAGACCTGGGTTAGTTTTGATTTGGCAGTGTACAAGTTGAAGGCTAGAAGTCTTCTAGTTTTTAAGCACATATTCGACTCGGTTAATTCCCTGCATAGTCAAGACAGGCCCGTGGCGGGCTTTGGCAAAGATGACGCTGTGGAAATATGAGTCAAAGTGGAGATTTGTTGAGTATGACTCCTATTTTAGTCAAATTTGAGAAATAATCTTTCAGTTAAACTCTATTTATTTGTTTCAATCAAAATCTGATTAATGTAGATTATTTTATTATTATTTCACCTGTGAATTTAGCCTATAAATAGGCTTTTTTACAACCTTAGAAAATACACCTATTAGAGATTAGAACTCATAACACTTTTGGAGAATTTTGTGTTTACATTTTGAGGGTTTTTTGTTTTCGAGGTTTAGGTTTTATCTTCATCATTGTACTCTTCATTCTTTTTCTATTATAGTAAAATTATCTTTTCCCGTGATTTTTTATCTTCGTTGGAGGGTTTTTCCTCTTTAAATTTGTGTGTTCAATTTTACCTGTTCGTTGCTTAATTGGGTCGATTCCCAACAATATCTTTTATGTTTATTTTTAGAATGATTTAGTTTTAAGTTTAGATTGAATAAATTGAACTTTTGTGTTGTTTTGTGACCTTTTAGGCCGATTCGGGCCTAAGGAAGAACTAACGAGTTGATTGAGTGTGCATGATAACAACCTAAGCCGAGGAGTTAGTTGACTGCCATGGATGTCGTAACATTCAAGGAGGAAGTCACGACATTGAAGCAAAGATCAACATTTAGCCAAATTTTTAACCAAAATCCATTAGGCATGCTTCCGAACACAAAGTCACAGCACCATAATCACAAAGTCGCGACATTGGTCGGCAAAGTTGCGACATCAAGAAGTAATGTCAATCTACACAAAAAATAAACAAATTGTCCATAAAGTCACGGCATTGTTATGGAGTGTTGCGACATTGGGCCTGACGATCTAGAATTTTTGAAAAGGGTGTTTTTGTCCGTACAACTAACATTAACTTGTAATATTGGAATCAGTAGGCTCAAATTGGTGACATTAAGACTATAAATATTAGTTCAAGAGAACATATTAGGAGGCATTTTTTAGTTTATTCTTATTTCTTTAAAAGATTATTGAGGGTTTTAGAATAGATTGATGGATTTCTTTCAGCTGTTCAAACACTTTGCGATTTTCAATTGAAATTTATTTTTAGTTTTATTTTGGGATTTGTTATGATTTCTGCCAAATGAACAATCATCGCTTGTGAGTTCAAGTGATCGTTCATTCAAGCACAATTCTCGAAATTTTAGATTCTTGAGCAACTCTTTTCCTTCTTTTTTATTTCACATTTATTTGAATGTGTTATAACAAGGTAGGGATGTTTGCATTTAGAATGACCGGTGACTAAACCCTAGGAAGATTGATTGACCAAAGTGAGAGTGGTTGGTCAGCTTGGATTTAGGATTCCTAAATTTGTTAGTTGGATTAGGTTATCAAATTCTTTTTATCTGTTATCAAGTTGTTGATAATAGTTGTACTTTTGTTAGAATTATACTCAAGATAATATCATATGTTTTAATTCTTAAATGCACCCTTATTTTTTTATTAAAAAAATATTTTTTACACTAATAATGAAAAAAAGTCAATACTACTAAAATGTTGATACAAAAACTAAATGTCTCTCTTTTTTTTCTTTTATCATCTATTAGACTTTAATTATCCTCTTTCTGAACATGAGTAAGTCTTTAAGTTATATGAAATTTAAAGAGGAATCGTGGGATCTATTGGCTAAACTAAAAATATAATTTTTTATTGTTTTAACGATGATGCAAATGAAATACAATAAAACCGAATAACAAAGAAATGATATTTTATTTCTTGAAAGGAAAATAAGTAAAATGTTGTGCGGAAGCGTGTAAAAGAGTAAAATTATTGTACTAAAAAATCACACTAAGTTCAATTCCCAGGAAAGAGAGGTGGATCACAAGGATCGCTTAAGTACCAGGTCTTTCCTAGCCAGAATATCCCTCAATCGTAATTTAATAGCACAATAAATCACTACAATCACACACACAATTCATGCAGAATAATACAATAAAGAACACAAGAATTTAACGAGGTTTAGCAAATTTTGCCTACGTCCTCGGGCACTACCAAATATATTTCACTCCATAATACAAGTGAGAATTTACAAAGAGAGAGAGAGAAAACAATGCCTTAAGTAGAGAATGGCAAGTTTGAGATACAGAATGAGAGATGGTTATGCCTATTTATAGTTGAGGTTCAGGGATCAACTTGCAAAGTCACTTTACAATTTAGGGACCATATATTGCAAATATCTCAGATTTTATTATGCCAATATCTCGATACCCATATATTTGACTTTCCAATATTTGATACCCATATCTTTGACTTTTCAATATTTGATACCCATATCTTTGACTTTCCATTATTTGATACCCATATCTTTGATTTTCCATAAATATGGATAATTCCCAATAATCTCCACCTTGAAGATTTGATTCGAGTAATCTTATCTTCACACAATTCTCTCTGCCTTTGTCAACAACACTTGATAGTGCCTTCTTCAACTGTTAAACATGCAGAATATTGATCAAGTTCAAACAATGTTCGAACTTGATTATTGTTACCACCTTGGTCATCATATCTGCGGGATTATCTACAGTCTTAATCTTCTGAAGGTGAATTTTCCCCTCATCAATAATTTCCCGCACAAAGTGGAAACGTACATCGATATGCTTTGTACGTGCATGATAGACTTGATTCTTTGCTAAATGAATAGCACTTTGACTATCACAATACACATTAATATGCTCTTGGACCAATTCCAAGGTTTTAACCATACCTTGTAACCAAATAGCTTCCTTTACAGCCTCTGTTACAGCCATGTATTCAGCTTCTGTGGTTGACAACGCAACTGTAGACTACAGTGTAGACTTCCAACTTATTGGTCCTCCAGTAAGAGTAAACACATAACCAGTGGTTGATCTTCGTTTGTCCAAATCACCGGCATAATCAGAATCAACGTACCCAACAACACCTTTACCAAGTGTAGTATCCTGCTTGAACAGTAATCCAATATCCATGGTTTTATGAATATACCGTAGAATCCATTTCACAGCTTGCCAATGTCCTTTTCCAGGATTATGCATATACCTGCTCACTATACTAACTGCCTGTGAAATGTCGGGTCTTGTACACACCATTGCATACATCAAGCTACCTATTGCATTAGAATACGGAACTTGTAACATGTATTCTTGTTCCGTATTTGTCGAAGGAGATAGTTGTGCAGAAAGCTTGAAATGAGAAGCCAACGGGGTACTTACAGCTTTAGTCTGCTCGTTCATGCCAAACTTCTGTAGTATCTTCTTTAAATATTGCTTCTGAGATAAACTAACTCTGCCATGAGCTCTATCCCTACATATTTCCATGCCAAGGATCTTCTTAGCTTCACCTAGATCTTTCATCTCAAACTCAAGGTTGAGTTGAGTCTTCAATCTCTCAATTTCAACTTTACTCTTAGATGCTATCAACATATCATCAACATATAAGAGCAAGTATACGAAAAATCCTTCTTGTAGCTTCTGAAAATACACGCAATGATCAAATTTACTTCTTGTATACCTTTGCCCTTTCATGAACTGATCAAATCGCTTATACCACTGCCTTGGAGATTGTTTCAATCCATAAAGCGACTTTGTCAGTTTGCAAACCCAATTTTCTTTATCAGCAACATTGAATCCATCTGGCTGAGTCATATAGATTTCCTCTTCCAAATCACCGTGTAAAAATGCGGTCTTCACATCGAGCTGAACTAGTTCAAGATCATATTGCACAACCAAGGCTAGCAAAATCCGAATAGACGAATGCTTCACAACTGGAGAAAACACTTCATTGTAGTCTATTCCTTCTTTCTGAGCGTAACCCTTTGCTACTAATCTAGCCTTGTATCGAATTTCATTTTTATCAGGAAATCCTTCCTTCTTTGCATATACCCATTTGCATCCAATTGCCTTCTTTCCCTTGGGTAGTGTCACCAACTCCCAGGTCTTATTTTTATGAAGAGACTGCATTTCTTCATTCATTTCTTGCTTCCACTTTACACCATCAGGGTTACTTATTACTTCTGTGTAAGTAGAAGGAACATCATCATCTGTAATTGGAAGTGCATAGGCCACTATATCATCAAAACGAGCAGGCATACGAATCTCTCTTCTTGGCCTTCTATATGCAATTGAATCATGTTGTTGTAGAAGTTCTTGGGTCGAAACTTCTTCATCATTTGTTCCTTCAATATTAGCTGGATCATCATTAACCTTTTCAAGCTCCACCTGCTGCAAAGTGCCACTGGTTGTGTTATCCTTTTGTGAATCATTGTTCTTCATCATGGTTGATTCATCAAAAGTCACATCTCTACTGAAAATTATTTTCCTTGTATCAGGACACCAGAGACGGTATCCTTTTACTCCACCAGTTATACCCATGAATAATGCTTTCTTTGCTCTTGGGTCTAACTTAGATTCTTTTACATGATAATATGCAGTGGAACCAAAAATATGTAAAGAATCATAATCAATAGCAGGTTTACCAGCCCACCTCTCCATAGGAGTTTTTCCATTTATTGCAGCTGATGGCAACCGATTAATTAGATGGCACGCATATGTAACTGCCTCAGCCCAAAATTCTTTGCCCAATCCAGCATTGGACAACATACATCGAACTTTCTCCAGTATAGTCCGATTCATACGTTCTGCCACCCCATTCTGTTGTGGTGTATCTCGAACAGTGAAGTGTCGTACAATACCTTCATCGTGACATACTTGTAGAAATGGATCATTCTTGTACTCAGTACCATTTCCTGATCGAAGTCGTTTGACTTTTCGACCAGCCTGGGTCTTCACCATCTTCTTCCATTTCAGAAATACATCCAAAACTTCATTTTTCCTTTTCATTAGATACACCCATACTTTTCTTGAATAATCATCAACAAAAGTAACAAAATAGTGCATACCTCCCAAAGAAGCCACTTTAGTAGGTCCCCACACATCACTGTGAACGTAGTCCAGAATTTCTTTTGTATTGTGAATTGCTGAACCAAATTTTATCCTCGTCTACTTTCCCAGAACACAATGTTCACAGAATTCCAATTTGCAAGAATTTGCACCTTTCAACAAGCCTTGCTTCGCCAAACTCTGCGAAGCTTTTTCACCAGCATGTCCCAATCGCATATGCCATAACCTGGTAGCCTCTGAATCTGCATCTTTCGTAAAAGCTGTTGATGTTGATCCAATAACTGTACTTCCATTTAAATAGTACAGATTATTCCTTCTTGTGCCTTTCATCACCGTCAATACCCCAGCTACTACCTTTAGTAATCCATCTCTCAAAGTGATTGTGAGCCCTTTAGATTCTAGGACCCCTAATGAGATAAGATTTTTCTTCAAGCTAGGTATGTAGCGAACATCTGTCAAGACTTGAATTGAGCCGTCGTGATTCTTCAATTGGATTGTACCTACTCCCATTGTCTTACAAGCGCTATCATTGCCCATAAAAACAACTCCACATTCTAGTTCTTTAAGACTAGAAAACCAGTCCTTATTAGGACACATATGGTAAGTACATCCCGAATCCAAAATCCACTCATCTATATGACATGCCATTGCCATGCCAACCAAGCTAAAGTCTGACTCCTCATCATGCTCCGCTACACATGCATCAGAAATAGCTTTACCCTTTTGTAACTTAGGACAATTCTTTTTCCAATGCCCTTTCTCACGACAAAAAGCACATTCATCTTTGGCAGGTCTCCCTTTGGACTTACTCCTTCTACCAGATTTGTTGCTGCGCGAACGACTTCTTACTGTTAAGACTTCTGTAGTTGTATCTCTGTGATCCTTTTTATCTTTCTTTCGAGTCTCAGATCTATACAACGCACTACAGACTGCATCAAATGTGATTGTATCCTTCCCATGAAGCAATGTGGTGGTAAGATGATCATATTCATCAGGAAGAGAATTCAACAACAGTAATGCCTTGTCTTCATCTTCAAATTTCTCATCCAAATTTAGCAAGTCTGCTAAAATTTTATTGAATGAGTTCACATGGTCATTCATCGACATACCGGGTGCATACATGAA
This sequence comes from Gossypium hirsutum, assembly GCF_007990345.1. Classification (NCBI taxonomy): domain Eukaryota; kingdom Viridiplantae; phylum Streptophyta; class Magnoliopsida; order Malvales; family Malvaceae; genus Gossypium; species Gossypium hirsutum. Next base: position 6,619,837 of record NC_053435.1, on the reverse strand, counting down.
TCGATAAAGTTTCTTTTTCATATAAAGCCTATTTTCAAGACTTTTTGTTAGAAACTTTTCTTCCAGTGTATCCCACAACTTCTTCGCTGATGTCTCCCTCATGACAGAGTACTTCTGCTCTTTGGCCAAACATAGGCGAATTGTTCCACATGCCTGTCTATTGATCTTGGCCCACTCCTTGTCATCCATCTTGTCAGGTTTTTCTTCAAGGGCTATATCCAGCTCTTGCTGACATAAGACATCCAGGATCTCACATTGCCACATACCAAAATTATTGGTACCATCAAATTTCTCTACTTCAAATTTCGCATTGGTCACAGTAGTCTTTGACGATGACTTTTCCATTTTTTTTCTCCTCAATCCCAACTACAGTACGTGAACAGTGCCGTGAACGATCGTATTCCCCAAGTACGAATCTAGCTCTGATACCAATTGTTGTGCGGAAGCGTGTAAAAGAGTAAAATTATTGTACTAAAAAATCACACTAAGTTCAATTCCCAGGAAAGAGAGGTGGATCACAAGGATCGCTTAAGTACCAGGTCTTTCCTAGCCAGAATATCCCTCAATCGTAATTTAATAGCACAGTAAATCACTACAATCACACACACAATTCATGCAGAATAATACAATAAAGAACACAAGAATTTAACGAGGTTCAGCAAATTTTGCCTACGTTCTCGAGCACTACCAAATATATTTCACTCCAAAATACAAGTGAGAATTTACAAAGAGAGAGAGAGAAAACAATGCCTTAAGTAGAGAATGGCAAGTTTGAGATACAGAATGAGAGATGGTTATGCCTATTTATAGTTGAGGTTCAGGGATCAACTTGCAAAGTCACTTTACAATTTAGGGACCATATATTGCAAATATCTCAGATTTTATTATGCCAATATCTCGATACCCATATCTTTGACTTTCCAATATTTGATACCCATATCTTTGACTTTTCAATATTTGATACCCATATCTTTGACTTTCCATTATTTGATACCCATATCTTTGATTTTCCATAAATATGGATAATTCCCAATATAAAAGAATCAATTCATTTCAGAAATAAAATAGCAAATGACTTTGTACAATCAAATAATACTCGTCGTTTCTCTAAACAAAATTAGGCTTAGCTCATGAAATTCTCAAAGCAGGTTTAGAACTACGCTTTAAAAGCACATTTGGCTTGGATGGCCAATGTCTTCTTCATTTCGGGGCATGCTTCATTTTTATTGTGCAAATCCGGGGTGTCCAGAGGGATATTGCAGCTTGGTTTTCCCAAGCAAAACTGTTTAAAAAAAAAACCCTAAGTGTGTTGTAAGAAATACTTTGAAATTCATGTTACAAATAGAAGCTGTAGGATAGGAAATAGAGATTAATTACCTTTTCAACAACTTGCTTTGCTACGGGAGATGTGCAGTTTCCTTCGACGTAGTGCCCACAGGCACCAAAAGGATCACCAAAGCTGGCAAACTCCACGGCAACAATTTGTTTCTGGCTTGGACATGTAAGTTCAACCCTTGGTTTCAAATCTTTCTCCAAGGCTACAAGTTTGCCACCTTTGCCTTCGAATAACCTCACTGACGGTAGGTGTTTTTCAGTTATAAAACCGCAAATGGTATCTCTGTCAACCAGAACTATCTCAATATCTTTAGGGTCACCTTTCTCGTCCTCTACTATAACAATAAGATTCATTGTTGGTTGAAGGTATGATCTTGGGATATGGTACCTGAATTAGATTGCATTGCATAAACGAATTAGAATTTTTCTTAGATCTGGTTCATATTTCAGTTCCTTACGGCTTTTACGTACTCGGATTGAGTTGGCCGCTTAAGAGGAGAGAGGTAAGACATCCAATATCGCCCAATGTTTCTACCATTGATGTAAACCATACCTTTCCCCATACCAGTCATCTTGACAGCAACTGGATTGTCTCCTTCAGGTGCATCAAAATATCCCTATTCAACAAGCAACTTTCATTTTTCTTCTTTTGCACAACATACTGCGTTTTTCAAATCATTAAAAAAAATTATAGTGTTGCAATGGAATTACCTTGTACCATGTTACACCTTCGGATGGTCCACCCTTTACCCATTGTACCTTCGGGAAGCCATTTTGGGTATATATTTGGTTTTTTTCTCCATCAAGTCCAACCTGAAAACAGTTACCAAGTATATTATTTGGGCAACCAATATAGACTGAAATTTAGTATAGAGAAAGTGAAAAAGTTGATAGTCATACCTGATGACTCCAAGTATTTAATGTTATGTCAAGTGTTCCAGTGTTCAAACCTAGGATAGTGATGGAACGAGGCCCTGCGTATCTTTTCTCCATGTAGGCTCCGCTATCCTTGATTAATAAAAAAAAGCAATAATCAATAGCTGCTATAAATTTCAATTAATCCCCAACAGTTGTTTTTTAAGTTGCAGAAAAGCCTTACTGGAAGTCCAACTAAAAACCCCAATAGAGCAATCTGGTTACTCCCTGCCTGAAATTCTACGGGTTTCTGGAAAACAAAGCTCTTCTCAACTTTGCTACCATGTGCGGTACCTAAGACCAGCACCGAGATCAGACACCTGAGTTTGAATAACATAGAATATAACTCCAACTGCTGCTGTTACCTATGTATTTTCCATTTACGTAGCAATGGAGTCCGTGGCCAAGACTTGCAACCCTTAAAACTGGGAGGATTTCATTTTTCATTGGTAAGTCACGTCGACCTAAATCGAGTCTGCAGCAAGAATTTAGTAGAACAAGATCAAATAATCCCCACAATTCAATATCCATTTTTGACAGGTTTTTATTTTTTATTGACTTACTTAGTTATGTACCAAGCATAGTCAGATGTATCTTTTGTCAATTCATAAAGCTCCCTTGGCTCATTGAGCTTATTTCCAGGATCATCAGGAACAACTTCTCTGTACATCTCCCAGTTAAAGTTCTTGTTTGCAGCTACGGATCTTACAAAATTTCTTGAATTATGGTGTGTTGTGATCTGAGTTCAACAATCAAGATTAAATTATTTAGGGACCTGGCCAACTTGTAGTGTTACCAGAAGTGGAGATATGAAGGGTCAGGAATTTAGTTCAGTTCACCATTTGAGAGTTGAAAACCTCAGTCTTGCAGTCAGGGAGGATACTAATGGACCGAGGTGGAAGTTGATAATCCTGACCCCTGAAACGGAGAGCTTGTGGTTTCTTGGTGTTGTTGTTTGTCAAGAAAGCTGAACAGAGTGAAGTTCCAGGTTGCTCCCACACACGAGCCTGCATTGCACAATAGCTTAACTCATTTTAACCATATCCAATTATCTGATCCAACCACCTCCATCCCTTACCTCTTGATCTGGACCCAACTTTTGAACAAAAGGAGACCCGGAAAATAGAGCCCTCTTGCACAAATTTACAGCCCTGTGAGCGTCCTTGAGGTGACCCCATTTTGGTTGCCTTATTAAGCCTACAATATTCACATGTAAAAATTAGCTGTACAGAGATGACTTCATCCATGGATCATCAGTAAGAATATTCTTAAATCCTACCAAATTCATCAAGAGGCGCTTCATCATAGTAGCGAGTTGTTGTATAAGAAGAGCTTGTTCTGCCAAAATTTGTACCACCATGGTACTTGAAACACACACACACACACACACAATAATAATAATAAAAAGACCAATGAGCTATGTCTGAAAAGGGTGCCGTTTAGATAAGAATCGAACTTAGACAAGACAGTTAAGCATCTTTCCTACCATATAATAGTTGACCAAAGTTCCATTTTTGGAGCAGAATCGAATAATCGAGAATGCCAAATCCTCTGCTGATCTTTGAGATGGCGGGTCTCCGAATACTCTAAACCTGAATTTTCAAAAAACCGCATTGAAAACAGCCACAACATCAGCCTATAGCACAACGCATTTGAATTTTCGAGTGAACATCATTCATAATCGAATACTTACTGTGCAGTCCAGTTCTCAGTCCAAAGGAAAGGCTTGTTGGGACCATTTGGACCCGTGAAAGTATCTCCACAGTGCCTTCCATTGCATGTATTAATCTGAAAACAATGAATGTATAAACAAAGGAAAAAAGCAGGCTTTCCGTCTTTTTCTTTATTGAATTATTTGAAAACTTTTGCAATATTTTCTATACTAACTGATACTTGATCTCTTCAAAGCAATCAAATTAACCCAGTATTGTCTCCATTGAGGTTTTATATCTCGACTCTGCTGAAAGCTTTGATGGGTTCATAAGGGTGAAATTCATTGGAGTTTTTAAACAGGTAAAACTGCTGCGAACTTAAGAGCTTACGCTCGATAGAACTTGATTCGATGACCTACGGTATATAGATCATTTATGGGGAGGAGACAAATTGAACAGTTTGCACACGATTGAACTCAACTCCATGACTTACAGTATATAAGTCATTTATCGGGAGGATGCTACCACTATGCCATAGGTGATGTGCTCGAGTCCTGCCATCTTTAAACTCTTTCAGTTTTCCATGGTTTCATATGTCTAATGCTCCTAAAGCTCTCTGTAAAGTCAAAAGACAAAATCCCGAGCAGGGATAGTGTTGCCTCGACAGAAACTTACAATTGGATCTGGGGCGTCCTTCTGCTTGCACATGATCCATGGGACTTTGGTATCCAAGGAAAGGGCCATCTTTGCTGCCCACTGAACATAACTGTCTCCACGTTCTTTGAATGCTAGTTGAATAGTATTGTATTCATTCTCAATCTGCCAAACATAAGTCATCAATATTAGATTAAAGGATATAGCATTAGTTACAAGTTTCAGATAAAGAGTATATCAACTAAACCTGTGATACTATAATAGGGCCTCCTTGTGGAGCAAACAACTTCGCTTGCTTCATTTTTTCAATCACCAATGTAACAAATTTTTTCATGTGCATCTGCAAAAGGTTGAATATTTAATCGATTAAAATCCTGTGGATTTACAGTATTAGAGTGCTCAGAGAAGATGACAGATTACCTTGAATGGTTCATTATCACAACGGAATATGATGTTGGGGACCTCTCTTAGCCAATATGGTAATCCTCTGAATGTTTCGTTACAATGAAAACTCGATTTTTAAAGCTGATATATAGAAGATTAAATCATTTAATAAGAAATAGGAAGATGACGAGGAATTTCAATGTTTACCCATGGTTCCATTCACCCTGGATAAAGGGGCCAACTCGAAGCATTGCAAACATTTTGTGCTGCTGAATCAACTTAATGAACTTCACCAAGTCGTAATCTCCTTCAAAGTTGTACTTGCCTTGAACTGGCTCATGGACGTTCCAGAAAACATAGGTCTCAACCATGTTCAGGCCTCCCATTTTAGCTTTTCTGAGGAGATCAGGCCAGGTCTGAACCAAATTTGAACAACAAAAATTAGTTCTAAATGTATCAAAGCTCCACCGGGATATTAAACGACACAAAAAATTAAAAACAATGCATACATCTGGGGGGCTGCGAGGGTAATGTATGGAGCCTGAAAAGAAAAGCATTCTTTTGCCATTAACGAGCAAAGACCTTGAATCATAAGTCACCTCTTTTGGTGTGGTACTTTCAGGGCTATTGGGATCCACCTCCTCCTCTTCCTCCTTTTGAGCAATGCTGGAAGTAATCAGCAAGGTGGACAAAAAGGCTATCAAAAGTATAAGACCTGGTTCTACTTGTACCATATTGTTAGTATATTTCTCTACAACTTGCTTTTCCTTTTGGGTTTTATATCAAATGGATTTATTTGAACTGAAGAACTAGAAAGGAATGGAATAAAGCTACTTTGGGAGCTTCTCTACTTTAAAAACAAACCAGGAGAAAGACATGGATGAATGTGAGGTATCGGCTGAAGTTGCGGATTCGTGTTGCTTTGGTGACATATTTTTAAGCTTTGAATGTTTACTCCTTCCGAGTTTTCTATTATTGGCCATTCTAAAAATCATTTGAACAGAGTGAGCATCAATGTCAATTAGCGCGCGCGCGCACACACACACACACGTAACCAATTCATAAATTCACCAAATATTCATACATTTTAAATCATTTTATTTTCTCATAAACAAATAAATGCGTAAATATTCTTCAATTGTTTTATCTGACCTTCTATTTTTCTATTAATAATCTTTAAAATTAAATTAAATGAATTTATCTTTTCCCCACAAATTATAATTTGATAATAAGAATTTATACGCATACTTTTATTTTAAAAATTAAATAAAATTACTTTCGAATTAATCAAGTTGACAAGTTCTATTTTATTATCCTAATTTGATTTGAAATTTTTTTGAATTAAATCAAGTGAAATGAAATTCGAGTCGAGTCGAATTGAGTAAAATTGTTCGAGTTAAATTAAAAAATATATACATGCTAAATTAAAATCTTATTACAGCATAACTTAAAGCACATAAATTTGAAATCATATATATTTGAAAACTTTTTCAAAGCAAAATAAAAGAAAATTTTAGTATGATAAACTTGAATCATTAATTGACTTATTTAGGTCCAAAAATTATTATTCTGGGAAATTTTAAATTTTTTAACTTTTTTTAGATTTTTTTGAAATTTTATATTTTAAAAGATATAATTTTTTAATTTTTATAAATATTTTGAATTTTAAAAATTATTTTGAATTTTTTGTAATTTTTGTGATAGAGAGACCAATTTGCTAGTTTTCAAACTTGATGAGGACCAAAAGTGTATTTACACTAATTTGTTATTTAAATTATTCGAGTTATTCGAATTGTAAAATTCATTCGAACTAAAGAACTCAAATTACTTATTTGAGTTAACTCGAATAACTTAATTTGATTAACTCAAAATTTAAATTTTTTTTCAATTTTTTCAAATCGAATCAAATTTTACTCACCCTTGATAATATTAATATAAAAAATTAAAGTTTACATATTTTGCACTGTTCACAATAACCAAAAAAAAAATTATCATTTGATATAACACCAACAATAGTATAAATTTTATAATTTTTTTAGTATAAATTTTATAATTTTTTTGCCCCTTCAACTTAAAAAAAAAATTAGTCTTTTTTATTTTTTTTATTTTTTAATCTTTAAACTTGTATTGTTTATCAAATTACTCCAAAATGGATGAAAAAGTTAAATTCTGTTAATTTTTATGATGTGGCATCCAAGTAAACAATTAATTAATATTTTAAAATTTTAAAAATTATTTTTATATTTTTAATAATGTTAATAGTTTATTTAATAAAATTTTTATTTTTTATTTTTAAATATTTAAAAATTTTAATAATTATTAATGTGACATCCTTGTGGCAATACATGTGTATGCTTAAAGTTAAAAGATTTAACATTTTTTTATCTATTTTTGAGTGATTTCATAAATAATATAAGTTTAATGGTTAAAAAGAGAGAAAATTAAGCAAAGAACTAAAATAACTTCTTTTTCTTTTTTTTTTATAAAGTTGGAGGGTCAAGTAGATTATTATGCTTTAATTTTTTCAAAAGGTTACAAGTATAACTCCATAATTAGATTTTAAAAATATCTAGATCTCAACTTTATCATTAAGGTTTTATTGTGATATTGTTAATATTTTTCAAAATAAGTGAAGTTTGAGATTATTTTCAAAAATGCGTTTTTTGTAATAGTCAATTTTTTTAGCCCATCAGAATTAGGTGTCGAGGTCGATTTTAATGCCCATATTTTTTTTCCATAACCCTCTTCTTAATTTTGATGGGCTAAAATGATAAATTTCTTTATAAATTTAAATTAATCTCACAATATCAATGAATGTTGAGATCTATTTAAAATTTTAAGCACCTTAACTATAACTAATTTTTTAATATAAGAAAAAAATTAGAAAATTTAAATGGTCTTTAACACCTAAGGCAGTTATCTATTTAAAAATCCTAACGGCCTTATCCTTAAATGACTTTTTTTTTAGAGAGAGATATAGAATTCAAAAAATTTAAACATACCTTGGCACTTATAAGTGTCGATGCCTATAAACCATTGAGTGTATTTAGATGAGGAATTTAAGCATACCTTAAATGGCATACATTGTGTTTCCCACATTTTTGTTGATGATAGTTTTTTCATTTTTGTTGATTATAGTTTTTTCTTCTTTCGAGTCATTGACTCTGAGTGTCATACTATTGAGAATATTCTCTTTACATATCCCGAGGCTTCAGGTCAATCTATTAACTTCCAAAAGTCTGGCATCATGTTTAGCTCTAATACAAGCTTAGATAGGAGACAAGCTATGTAACAACCTACACTTGACCGCCAAATTTGATATGTAAGATGCCACATTTTTTGTTGAAGTAACTACGATTTCATTTACACATCTTATAAACAAGTCATACAAGTAATTAGGTTTCAAAACTTAATTAAAGCATATTATTTATTCAAATATGAGTTATAAGAGAGCTTATAAATGTTCTTATGAAACATTGGTAATAAATGAGGGACTAAAATGTAAGAATTGCAAAATACAAGGGTAATGTCGTGACATTGAATGTAACGCCCTGTACCTGACCCGAAATACCGGGTTCGGATCTCGGGTGTTACTACCTACAATACATAACAAAGTTTTGAAATAATTGACAAATCCTTCTTATTTAAAACATTTTTCTTATTTTTTAATTAAAGACACAATTTCATATAAACAAAAAAAAGTATTACATCAGACTTGGCACAACTCATTATAACACAAAAGATTATTAAAGACTGACTCTTAGGGTGAAATCCTACAATACGCCAGTTTTCCACAGTATGCATAATAACCCGGTTCGTCGCTTCCTTGGCGTAATCCTGGTACGTTCTCTTACTATACCACATGAAACATAAATATAATATTTATAAGTTTAAGAGAGCTTAGTGAGAGTTAATACAAAATACATTGGCGTACACTTTTATAGTATCTAAAGATTATCTGTGCATCAGCTACAATTCTCAACATCTTACTTCTGTTTTGGCTAATGCTTTCACAATTACAGGCGTACACTTACATGCTAACTATCATACTCTTAGTGTACCACAGTGCTCTCTTAACTACTTGACTGACTTAAGGTCCTTCTAGACATTTCATTAATCTCTTCTTTCTCTTAAGATCACAAAAGTACTTTGCAAAAGAACATACCTTCAGAGCCCACTTCATACGGACCATCACTTTACTCATACACTTATTCCAGAAAAACAGTTCACGAATACTGTTTATTGGCGGATTCTTACACCTTGACTGATCCCTACAATAAGTTGGATACCATTAGTTTACCAAATTAAATCATTTTCTACTTCAAACTCAATACATGCCTATACTGATAATAAATTATCTAGATCGTTTAGAATAATTACCCATATCATGGTTCCAAAACACAAATCTAACCAAGGTGAAACACATCTCAGATTCCATAAGATTTCAAGGTAAGACATATTACTGCTTTCATATGGAGGATATCAGATACTCAGATTTTGGCACTATATATAACATAGATGAACTTAAATAGACAATTTCTTATGTTTTTCATGATTACGAATACTCCCATAGTCACAACTAACAGATTACCATGGCAGATATATCATAATCTTATCATAGCAGTATCTATCACAGAACCAACAAAATTTATCCAAAACTTACCACATAGACGGATAATCACATTCTTCCATACAGACTTAGCAAAATATGCCACAAAAGTCAAATAGAATATGTAACAAGGGCAACATATAAAATTCACATGTTTACTATCCCGACTGCTTTTCACAAAATGTGCGATGGGTTTCTCTGTTATGGACTTATACATAAATTTCATGTATTGTGATCTGGCAATTCAACCTACACATTATCGAAGGCTACACTATGAACATTCGTACAAAGGCTACACCATGAACATTTGTACAATCATATCTTGTTATGGATCTCAGCCACGTGAATTTACACACTTTCGTGTATCTTGATCTGCCAATCCAGTCTTCATTTTACTGGAGGCTACACCATGAGTGTTTTCATATCATATATTGCCATGGGTCTAAACTATATGGTCTTACACTTATTTTTGTATTATGATTTTTCAGTTTAGTTAGTATTATATCTGCCCTACTAAAGGCTTCACAAAGGGACATTACTCAGAATTCACTTACGAAATTGTTCACACACTTGATCGGTTCATAAATTTTCCTTGTATCAAACTTTACTTGCATACTTTCCAATCAACATTATTTTTAATAGAACTTTATACATATCATCATAGCACGCATATCATATTTACTATTCTTCTTATACTTATCAATTATCAAAGATGTCATTATAATTTATATATATACTTTTACCTAAACAATTTTTATGCAAGAGTCAGGATGGAGACTCACCTGATACTCACCCGCTATAGATAGAAGCTCTATACTCAGACATCTTTCTCGAACCAACAGTAACAACTGCTTAAAGAACATAGGATCTCCATAACTCATTCACATACAAATTGCTATCATCTTAACCACTTACAACCTCCATGCAAAGCCTTATACTTACACCTTACTATTCATATACATCTTACAGACCTAATCTTTCAAAACTTAACATACAGAGGTGTAATACTTACCCGAAGATGGAATGACCACTGATTAAACCAAGAACCTTTATTTCCAGCTTAATGAGGAAGAGATACAATTGGATTCAAGAAAAATAATAAAAGAGTAGAATTTTGGAGAAAAAGAAGAACCTTTTTCAGAACCCTTCTCACTCATATACATATAACCTAACCTCACCTAAAGGAACTCAACAAGTGTCAATTAATTCAAAATTTGTCTTTCTTAATAGCCTACAGATTTCAAGAGAAACATAAATGAGAATCCTGCATATTAGATATTAGACCATTTTATAATCCAACTAAGTCATTTTATAATCCAACCAACACAATACTAAGACAAACAGGGCATACTATGCATTTGGCTATAATTCATAACATAATTACCATTTCGCTTAACAAAATATTTCTTTTTAAATAGTAGAATAATCTGAAATGGAATCTTCACTTAATTACATGATGGTTACTATACGCCCACACATATTCGCCAAAAGAAGCGACTGGGCAGATTACACTTTGCCAAATAGATTATGTCTGTAACGGCCCGTTTTTAGTGAAATCAGAATAGTGGTTTTGGGACCACAAGTCTGATGTCTTAAAGTTTATTTTAATATTATTTTGTGGTCTATAGCATATTATAATTATGGTATAAAAATTTTGTTAAGAAATTTTACCGTTTGTATGCTTAATTTGTGAAAAAGGATTAAATCGCATAAAGTGCGAAAGTTGTGTTCTATTAGCTAAAGGTGTTAAATAGCTATAGAACTTTAAAATGGAGGTCCTTATGTGGTAATTAGACCACTAATTGAGTTAGTGGATGTGCATGGAATGGTATTTTTGAAAATTTTAAAGTTAGGTAAGGGTAAAATGGTAAAAAGGCAATTAAATGAAAAATAAACAATGAAATAGCTATCATCTTCCACATTTATCTTTACCATAGCCGAAAATCCCTAAGAAGAAGAATAAAATTTGTGTTCAATCTCTTCCTTTGCATGTAAGTGATTTTTTGTCCCGTTTTTGTTAATTTTTATGTTTTCAGGACCGTTATAGCTTAAGCTAGCTAAATAGAGGATTAATTTACAATATGATAGAAAGTATAGGGTTTTTCCATGAGATATTTTTAATTTTTATTGAATTTTAATGGAAGAATATGAGTCTTTGTTGTTAATTAAACAACTTTTGTTAAAGGATTTTTAATGAAATTATCAAAATAGGGGCTAAATTGAGAAATGTGAAAATTGTGTGTTAAATGTATGAAACTGTGAATCATATGGGCTGATATGAGTGTATATGAAAATTTTCTAGGCTTGGTTAGTGGCGAAATTGCATGAAATCCATTTTACGAGCCTAGGGACTAAATTGTAAAAAGGTTAAAAGTGTAAGGGCAAAATGGTAATTTTTCCATAGTATAATTTTTGGATTGAATTGAGTAAAATATGAATTAAAATAGTTAAATTTGATTATATAAATCAAGAAAAGAAACCTTCAAATTTAAATCGGGGAAAAGGCAAGGTAGTAGATTGATCAGTTGATTTTTTCGTATAAATACGAAGTAAGTTCGTATGTTAATAAGCCTTAAATTATATATGTGTTTAAATGATTTATTTTTATGTTGTGACGATATGAATCCATATAATTATTCGACGAAGATTCGGCAAAGTACGAATCCCGGTTGAACCTTAGGAATAGATAGGATACAAATAACATGTCATTAGGGGTTACCGTGTTTGGGTGCTGGTCTCATATGTCATACCAGTGGCTGAGTTTCCATCATGTGTTGCAGTTACTTTACAGCTTGTGTGGGCAGCACCATGTAGCTACGTTTTGAGCGATAGCTTGTATGAGCAGACCCAGTGATGTCTCGAGAATGAGCATCCATATGAGATATGAGATAGAGGTGGTTTTGACCACGTATTGGCACTTAGTGTGTGAGATACCCGAGTATCCAATAGTATTCTAAATGGTTCAACGGGCACAGATGATGATACGAAGGTTATACGAACTGATACGAATCAGTACAAGTATTCATGTGAAATACGAGAAGTAATTCATAGTTGATGTATTTATACATAGCTAACACAATTGTGATTATGTGTTAGGATTTGGGTCAAATGGGAATTTACTTTTGTTTAAATTATGCTTATTTAAATTGAGGATGATTTGGTAAGTTGTATTTATTAGCTATACAAACTTACTAAGCTTAATTGCTTACTCCGTTTTAATTTTCGTGTTTATAGTGATTTAGAAGTTTGTTCAGTTCGAAAGTCATTGGAGATTTGCGTCACACTATCAAACTATATTTTGGTAGTTGGACTTTACATTTTGGGTTAAATGGCATGTATAGGTGTTTTGGCTAATGTGGCTTATATGTCTCATATAACAGCCTGTTTCTCGGTAAATCAGAATAGTGATTTCAGGACCACAAATTTAAGGCCAAAAAATTATTTTAATATTATTTTATGTATTTATAGCATGTGAATATGTATGTGTGAAAGTTTCGTGTGCTAATTTTATCGTTTAAGTGGTTAATTTGAGAAAATGACTAAATCGCGTAAAATACAAAGTTACATTCTATTTGATAAAGTTGTCTATTTGTTATGGCTTATTAAATGAAAGGTCCTTATGTTGTAATTAGACCATGGATAGTGGGAATGGACATGAATGGCCTTATGTTATGTGAATTATAATGTTTTTATTAAGGGTTAAAATTGTAGAATGGCTATTATGTTAATATTAATAAAACCAAAATAAAAATTTGGTGTTATTCATCCATATAGCCGAATATTAACAGAAAAAGAAGAAGAAAATGAGTTTCTAGGGTTCGGCCATGTTCAAGCTTGATTGAGGTATGGTTTTTGATATGTTTTTAATGATTTCTATGTTTTTGTAATAGTTGCTTTGAGTACTAGCTAGCTCGTACCTTAATTTTTGAATTTGTTGATGATTTTGAAAGTTTCCATTGATGAGTTCATGTGTTTTTGAATGTTTTATGATGAATTATTAAAGCTTGATGATAGATATCTATGTTTTGAAAAGTGATTTTTAGTGAAATTGCTTAAAAAGGACTAATTTTGTAAAAAGTGTAAATTAAGGGGTTGAAATTTGAAATAAATGTGAAATATGGGCTGTTAGGGACCTGTAGAGATTTCGGTCAAGCATGGGTTTTGTCAAATTTTTTGAATTTTGTGTACTTATGAAATAGAGACTAAATTAAATAAATGGTAACTTTGGGGGCTAAAGTGCAAAAATGCCTAACTTGTGTGCTTTGGATGAAATTGAATGAATTGATGAATCAAAAGGGTTACTTTTGAATGTATATAGATCAAGAATGAAAGAAATCGGATTTAGATCGGGGGAAAACGAAAGTTATCAAATAGTTGACCCATCCGTTTATTTCATTACGAGGTAAGTTCATATGCAAATAAATGTATTTAAATTGGATTATATGTGTTTACTTGCCATTGAATTGTTATAAATGTTGAACGAGCACTTACGAGCAAGAATCGACAGAGTTTCAACATCCAAAAGTCCTGTACGAACCTTAGGAATAGTATAGGATACGAATGTCATGATATTAGGTTATCGAGATGTGATTACATGTAAGACCATGTCTAGGACATTGTCATTATGTTGAGATTACGTGTAATACCATGTCTATGACATTGGCATCGTTAATTGATTTTGTGTAAGACCCTGTTTGGGACAGTGGTATCGTTATGAGATAACATGTTAGATCATATCTGGGATATGGCATTGTACGAGCTTATGTGATTTCTGAGTATCATTAACGATTCCAAATGGTTCAACAGGCAAAGATAAGTCGAGAAAGAATGTGTTAACGAGCTAAACGACTCAGGTACGTATGAAGTTTATAAGAGTATTGAAAAGTGAAGTAAGTGATGAGCTACATGATAGAATAGATATGTATTCAAAGAGAAAGGTTTGTGTTTATATATGTATGTTTACTTGTACTTGGCCTAGTGATGTAAATGTGGTGATTTATATGATAGCTTTATTTGTATATGGCTTACCAAACTTTTAAAGCTTACTTTGTGTGTTCATTCTTTGTTTTTTTTTTATAGATCATCGAAGCTAGCTCAGAATCTGGGATAATCGGGAAACATCATCACACTATTGATTATCTTGTTGGTATTTTTGGAAGCTTTGTATATATATGGTATATGGCATGTATAAACTAGTTTCATTTTGATATGTTTTGAGTTATGAATTTAGCCATATGATTTGGCTTGTAAATTCTGGTTCATAGCCATTTAAGTTGGCTTAAGTTTTCTATTTGATAAGTTAATTATGTTATGTATATAATGTTCTAAGTGTTGGCTGGCTTTGGTATTTGCCAAATGGTTGTTTATTTGGTTAGTTGGTAATGGATGTGTTTATGCTTGGAAGCTAGCATATTGTGGTTTGATTTGAGATGGCCATATGGTGTATGTTGCAATATGAAATAGGTATTAAATTGATGGATAAATGTATTTAGTAGTTATGTATGTTTGATGTTTTTGGCATAGTGAAATGGTATGTTTGGTTGTGGAATTGAGTAGTAGAAATGGTTATGAATAGATGGTATGATATGTGCAAGAATCGATAGGCTTTTGGTTGCCTAAAGATGTATTGAAATGGTTTTATTTTGGTTGATATGTATGCTTCTGATTAGGTTGGCAAATTGGCCTTGCAAATAGCCTATATTTGTCCACATGCACAAAGACACGGGCGTATGTCTCAGCCGTGTACGACACACGGCCATGTTACACGGCCGTGTGTCCCCTGGGGTACCCTACGAATTAAAGTCAGTATACCTTACAATTTTGACACGGTCTAGACACACGGGCGTGTCTATTGGTCGTGTGTGGCACACAGACTGGCACATGGGCATGTGGTCGGCTGTGTGACTTAAGTTAGCAACCCCCTTAGATTTCACAGGGCCTGGCACACGGGTGTGTCCTCGGCCATGTGGTACAAGCCAGTATGTATGCCTTGTTTTCACATAGCTTGTAACATGGGCGTGTCTGGTAGCTGTGTGAGGCACACGGCCTGTTCACACGGGCGTGTGACCTGTGATTTCATGAAAATTTTCTAAATATTCAAAAATTTTTATATGTGATCGGTTTAGTCTCGAATCACTTTTAAGCATGATTTAAGATCTCGTAGAACCTTTTAAGGGACATTGTGAATGTTTGTGAATATTATATAATATTGAATGCATATATGTATGATAATGTGATGTATTGTTCGGTAATGCCTCGTAACTCTATTCCAGCGACATATATGGGTTAGGAGTGTTAATCTCATGTTGTTTTGGTTATGTATTTAGCCATGTGATTTGGTTTATTTTGGTATACTTGGTTATGTAAATATGTATAAATGATATTTTGGTATGTGGTGTATAGTTGCTTGGTGAATGCCTTGGTTGTGTATTGGTAGTTTGAGTACTAAATGATTGAATTTGAGATGCGGTATGCATGTTGAATTAGGCGCACAGTCTAATAAGTGAGTTTGACCGTTTAGGTATATTTTGGAGTTATATTTGGTGTGTTGTAAAGTGATCATTGGTATGTGCTTATGTATATCATGTTGTATGTGTGGATAGTACATGATATAGGCTTGATATTGGTTGGTTTTAAGTGTCTATTTATGCCATGGTTGTATGTGCATTGTTGAGCTTAGGTTGGCATCATTTTGGGTGAGAAATATGGCTTGGAAAATGGTCTATTTTTGTCTACACGGGCAAAGACACGGGCGTGTGTCTCAGCCATGTGTGACACACGACTAGGTGACACGGCCGTGTGTCCCCTGAATTTTCTAATGGTTGCAAGTCAGTAGCTTCACACGGCCTAGCACAGGGGCGTGTGGCTTGGCCGTGTGGCATAAGTCAGTATAGCTAAAAGTTGTTACACGGACTAACACACGGCCAGGCACATGGGTGTGTGAGGCCATTTCGAAGGGTACATGGTGTGGCACACGGGCGTGTAGCCTGGCCGTGTGACCCAACTTAATGAGTTACACGGGGTCAGACACGGGCTAGGACACAGCCATGTGATCCCATTTCGAATGCCCACACGGCCTGAGACATGGGCGTGTCTCTTAGCGGTGTGAGACACACGGCCTGGTCACACGGGCGTGTATCCCCTGCACTTTGAAAATTTTCCATGTTTTCCAAAAAAATTCTTTAAGTATTCAGTTTAGTCTCGAACCACTTTTAATGTTTATTTGGGGCTTTGAGGGCTTGTATTAGGGACTATATGAATGTATTTGAATGGTTTTTAATTGGTATGAGAATTGTATTTGAATTGTATGACTGGTTGAGATATAAATCTGGTAATACTCTGTAACCCTATTCCGGCGTTGGATACAAGTTAGGGGTGTTACAATGTCGTTACTACACACTTTAAACTTGGGTTCGACATACTAGAGGTGTGACATTGAAGGATGAATCCTACAAAATTGAGGGTAGAAGTATGATGTCATGACTTCAATTGAGGTGAGTCGCGACCTTGAAGACAGGGGGTTGATGTCACAACTTCAGCAAGGGAACATTGCGACTGTGAAGACAAGGGAATTTCAATGTTGCGGTCTCAGTAAGGGAGAGTCACAATTATGGGAATAGAAGCTCGATGTTGTGACATTGATAGGGGAGTGTCATGATTATGAAGGCAATTTCCCTAAATTTTATTTCATTCATCTCAAATCTACCACGTGCAAAACTCAAATGGTCTAAATGTCCCAAAACTCAGATCATCTTATTTTTAAGCATTAATTCAAATGTCAAAATACATTCTTGGCACATGTAAGTATCTTCAAACATGTGATCATATACATATTTTACATTCATACTAAACTTAAAAACCTCTATCTTTTACTTAGCATATAAGTTACATTCAAAATTCACTTTATAACATCACATATCTATTATTAATTCATATGATCATCATTAAAGCTAACATTTTCAACCTTAAGTAACAAAGTTACAACTTGAATCTAAAGACAAATTTAAGGTTAGCTACATGCCACTTGCAACTAACATAACAAAACTATACAAACTTGTTGAGTCAAAAGTTGAATCTAAATGTTGTTAATCACTTTGAAGCTTCGAGATCTATCTATGATACTTGCGCACAGAAATAAAAAAAAATTGTAAGCTAAGCAATAGGGCTTAATGGTGCTACCATGATTTGGATCAATAATCAAATAGAAATAAGATATCAAATACAATCAATAGGTGATTCAACTATCAATTAAATCAAGTTTTCATTTCATGTATCAAGTGCATAGCCTAATACCATATTTTATTTGACATTTCCTACATGAATACATAATCTCTTTTATCATCATATCTCAATTACATATATGACATAGCATATTACAAAGTCCATTCATTTTCTCATTTCTTTGTTGAACCCATAGATTTGCTTTATATCCAATCGGCCTTTAGGGCTCGTTTTAATCAATTTGCCTGATCTTTCACATATCATCTTTTATTACTTTAACATTAATATTCAAGATACACTATTCAATATTAGCATTTCATATCAAATGTCATATAGCATAGTATATGTTGCATGATCCCTATTAATCGAATACAAACTCAAAATGGATACATGGATTATCCAACTATCACACTAATATATTAAGCATCCAATGGCTTATCGGTACATTCGAAGCATAATTTGCTCTCTCCTCCTTGTCGATATAAACTGAAGTATATAAATGTTCCTAGCACCTCATCAAAATGTCTGAAGTATAATATGCGCTTCACACCTTATCGGTATAAATTGATGTATAATCCCATACACTAATCCTATGGCGTGGTAACTGTACTCGACTCTACCTGAGACTATTAATAGGGTAACCAATGGTTTCAAGCACATATATATATGATCCACAAATAATAAATTCATACATAACCAACTGTATCAAGTTCAATTTGATATATACTATTTCATATAATTATATACATACCAAATCATGAGACAAGTAGATTCTTACCTTAATCAAACTAGTTTGTAACAAGGCACACACACATATATATAATTTAAAAAATGAAAGCACAACCACAATAGTTACTCATTTATAACTCTCGTATTTCCTTTATCTCAAGATGATTAGGCGTCGTCTTTAGTTACTATGATAATTCAAGTATAGAAACAATATTAGTTTTCATCCAATCATATGAAAAACACATAATCAAACATAGTTTTCATTTTAGTCCTTATATCTGAATTGCTCATTTTTTTATATTAATATCAGATCAAAATTTAATTTCATATTCTTTCATTAGGTTCCTTGTACTTTTAACTTGTAATAGCCCATTTTCAGTGGTGTTGGAAACAGTAGTTTCAGGACCACAATTTTGATCAGTGAGTTTATAAATATTATTTATATAATATTTACGAGTTTATTAAACTATCGTATTAAATTTTGGTCCAGTAATTTTGATATTTGATTGGTCAATTATGGTACAAGCACTAAATAGTTAAAATCGTAAAAGTTAACTATTATTGAGTTTTATTAGTTAAATGACTTAAATAGTAAAAGTGGGAGGACTTATATGGTATTTAAACCATAATATTATAGTATGGTAGGTTAAGACTTGTCTTTTACTAATTTTATATGTTAAATTTATATTAAAATAATATATATGTTTATTAAAAATTAAAATATGGATTTCATCTTCCTCAATTAGTCTTCCACCAAATAGAAAAGCATAAAACCACCATGTTTGAAGCTCTAAATTCGACTGCATTTGTTTCCTTGCATGAAAGTCCATTCTAAGCCCGTTTTTAGTATTTTTTTAAGTTTTTGATATCATTTTAGCTTAATCTACCTAACCCGTACCTCCATTTTCAAAATTGTTAAAGTATTGAAATGTTGACATTGATGAAATTTGAAGATTTTGATGTATAATGGCTTGTTTGTAAGCTTTGATATGTTTAAAGACAAATTTGAAAAAAGGAATTTTGTTAGTTTTAAGTCTAAGGAGTAATTTGTAAATATGTTAAACTTGACAAGCGAAATTCTAAAATTTTATGTTATAGAGGGTTATAAAAGGATGAAATTGATAATGGATTAAAAATGGAGTTTAAATGTGAAAGTTGTAATAGTTTTGGTTTTAGGGACTAAATTGTATAAAATGTAAAACTTTAGAGAAATTATTTAAAATAATTAAAATATGCTATATACATGAAAGGAGATCAACTAAAGTTTTTGGAATTGATAATGTGAAATGAATTATTATATAGATCAGGAATTGAACCAACTAGTAGATAATCGAGGAAAGAAAAAATTATGGATTAGTCCCTAACCTTTCTTCTACTGTTGTTTTCACCTGGTAAGTTCATACAATATAATTATGTGATTTTATATATTGTTTGTGATTGAATTGTGAATTGATTACACTTGAATGTATATTTGAAATGTTTACATAATAGTATAAAAAGTGAGAAATGGATTGAATTGTAAAGTATTGTCCTTATACGTTAATAAAGCCCGGATGAATGTAAGATAGGATACAATTGGCATTTCAAAAGGATTGATTGCGCACTAGTACAAGATATGTGTAAAAGATGATGTGGAGTAAAAAAATTGGCGGAGAAATCACAATTTATGTCGGAATCCTACATTTGTTACAGATTGTTGAGCTTTGTCTCTACGGAGACCTTGGTGTGGTGTAGTTATTGCTCTTTTGAGCTATTTGGTGTGGTGGAGTGATGCAACTGTAAACTAACTAAAAATATGACTAAGGTAAATACGCCTATCAATTAATAGTATAGCTACGGTGAGCAAAAATATCGTTCCCACGAGGACTAAAAATACTAGTAATTATCGTTTTTCTATTATTTAACTGACAAATCAAAGAGATTGATTAAAACTAAAATTAACTAAATTAATTAACTAAAGAACGTGACAAAGAATGAATCAGTAAAAAAATGATTAACAACTAAGAAATGAAACAATATCCAAGAATGAATCCACCTAGATTTCACTTGTCATTATCAATCTGAATTAAACAATTTCTTCACTTAGTATCTTGATTCGTAGAAATCCCTAAATTATGCTAATTTCTCTTTCGAGAGTAAGAGCAACTGACTCTAGGTTGATTAATTGAAATTTCTTTCTAATTAAAACTCCTATTATTTCATTAACTCGATCTATGGATCCATCTATTAGATTTGACTCTAATCTGGTAGATTTGTGCCGTCTTATTTCTAGGATTGCATGCAACTCCATTTAATTATGCTAGATATACTATTAAAGAGGGACCTTTCCTCCTCTGATTTAAGCACACCAAACATGGATTAATAGTCTGAAAATATTACACTAAGAATTAAGTACACATAATTGAGAACAAACTTCGAGTATTTATTACGTTAAACATAAATTAAAAGGCAGAATCCATCCTAGGGTCCATCTCCTTAGGTATTCAGAAAATTAGTTCATAATCGCAAATAAAAACATCTCAACTACAGGAAATAAATAAACTCATAATAAACATAAAAAATATATCAAAATGAGTTATTCAATTTTGATGGAAATCTGCTTCAGAGTTGGCTTCAATAATGTTTTTCGAGTTGTTTTCTTGAGTATTCTATGCCATATCACTCCTCTATTCTTATCTTTATCATATATAGGTTTTAAAATGCCCCAAAAACCTAAAAATTGCATTTTCACGCATATTTAGAGTGTAAGTCGCGAAATCCACACGGTTTGACACATGGCCATGTGGAAGACTATGTGGCTCACACGATCATGTGTCCAAACCATGTGGAATGGCCCAGCTCATGTGGCTCCTAAAACTTGCTTTGATTTTTCGATTTTTGCTCGTTTTTGGCTCTTTTTGCTCCCAAATGCTCTCCTAAGTACATGAATTTAAATGATTAGGAGCATAAAATTCACCATTTTACATAAAATAATCATCCAAAAATGCATTAAAAGCATGATTGAAACATGTTACTTTTAACACTTATCATGGAGGGATGATATGTTACATTATACAATATTATGCCTCTGGGCTTTGTACTACCGTGCCTTGGTGTGGTGTAGTTAAAGCATTGTCGAGGTATCTGGTGTGGTGTAGTTACCCGCGTATGTATCTTATTATTTTAATTCATTGGGCTAGTGTTAAATATGACTCCTATTTTCAGTCAAATTTGAAAAATAATCTTTTAGTTAAACTCTGTTTACTTGTTTGAATCAAATACTGATTATTTAAGATTAATTTATTATTATTTGACTTAATGAATTTAGCCTATAAATAGGCTCTTTTACAACTTTAGAAAATACACCCATTAGAGATTAGAACTCATAACACATTTAGAGAATTTTGTGTTTACGTTTTGAAGGTTCTTTGTTTTCGGGTTTTCGGGATTTAGTTTTTATCTCTATTTTTTGTACTCTTCGTTCTTTTGCCATTATAGTAAAATTATCTTTGCCCGTGGGTTTTTATCCTTTTTGGAGGAGTTTTTTCACGTTAAATTTGTGTGTTTAATTTCTCAATTTTTTCCTCTATTTTTCTTGTTTGTTGTTTAATTGGGTCGATCCTAACAAGTGGTATCAGAGCTAGTTCAATTTTTATAGATCAGCCCATTCAGAGATGGCAACAACAAGGTTTGAAATTGATAAGTTCAATGGTGAGACAAATTTCAATCTATGGCAAGTTCGGATGATGGCAATTCTAGTTCAATCAGGCTTGAAAAAGGTTGTTACAGGGAAAAAGCCTGAGAATCTAAATAAAACAGAATGGGAAGAGCTTGATGAAAATGCTTTGTCTGCAATCCAGTTGTACCTCACGAATACGATATTGCAGGAGGTATTGATGGAGAAAACCTCATCCGCCTTATGGAAAAGGTTAGAAACTTTTTATGCGACTAAGTCTCTGGCTAACCGTTTAGTGTTGAAACAACGTCTATTTACGTTTCGCATGAATGAATGTGAGCTTCTTATAGATCACATCAGTCAATTCATTACTCTTTTAAATGATTTAAAGAACCTTGAGGTTTATATTGATGATGAAGATCAAGCTATGCTATTATTGTGCTCTTTACCTCCTTCATACAAGTCTTTTAGGGAGACTCTGATTTATGGCAGAGATAAACTCTCGTTCGAAGATGTGAAGGGTCATTTGTTAAGTAGAGACAAACTCGACAATGAGCTTCATTTGGATAGCAAGACAGATAGGTAAGCTTTCGTTTTGGTAGCATCAAAGAAACGAGACAAAAGGTGTCACTATTGTAAAAAGTTAAGTCACGTCAAAGCAAATTGTTATAAACTGTGAAATAAAAGAGCTACTAAGAGTAACGAGGAAGATGTAGCTGGTGCTAATTTGGCCGATGAAAACGGTAATGATTTCTTGTTAGTGTCAACGAGTGATAACTCAAAGCTCACGTCCGAGTGGATCCTAGATTCAGGATGTTCTTTCCACATGTGTCCCAATAAAGAATGGTTCTCCACATACAGTTCGGTTGAAGGTGGAGTTGTGCGCATGGAAAATGATTCATCTAGTAAGGTAATTGGAATTGGTACTGTTAAAATTAGGATGGGACGATTATGACACTCTCAGATGTCAGGCATGTACCTGATTTACGAAAGAATCTCATCTCATTGAGTATTTTAGACTTGAAAGGATGCAGAATCAATATCAAATCGAGCGACATTAAAGTATCTCGTGGAGCTCTCGTTTTGTTGAAAGGTAAAAGAACCGACAGTCTTTGTATTCTAGAAGGTTCTACAATGACCGGTGAAATCGTACGTCCCTCATCCGTTACGGAGTTGAGGTCAACTCGTTTGGAGCGGAAGCAACTTGGTCATAGGAGGGAAAATGTATGACCGTTTCATTGAAGAGAGGTTCTCTTTTGGATGCAGGTTTTGAAAAGTTAGGGCATTGTGTTCGCGAAAATCAGACTCGGGTTAGTTTTGATTTGACAGTGTACAAGTCGAAGGCTAAAAGTCTTCCAGTTTCTAAGCACAAATTCGACTCAGTTAATTCCCTGCATAGTTCAAGATAGGCTTGTGGCGGGCATTGGCAAAGATGGCGTTGTGGAAATATGTGTCAAGGTGGAGATTTGTTAAATATGACTCATATTTTCAGTCAAATTTGAAAAATAATCTTTCAGTTAAACTCTGTTTACTTGTTTGAATCAAACACTGATAGTTTAGATTAATTTATTAATATTTGACTTATGAATTTAGCCTATAAATAGGCTCTTTTACAACATTAGAAAATACACCCATTAGAGATTAGAACTCATAACACATTTAGAGAATTTTGTGTTTACGTTTTGAGGGTTCTTTATTTTCGGGTTTTCGGGATTTAGTTTTTATCTCCATCTTTTGTACTATTCGTTCTTTTGCTATTATAGTAAAATTATCTTTGCCCGTGGTTTTTTATCCTCTTTGGAGAAGTTTTTCCACGTTAAATTTGTGTGTTTAATTTCTCAATTTTTTCCGCTATTTTTCTTGTTCGTTGTTTAATCAGGTCGATCCTAACAGCTAACTATTTAAAAGAAATGGCATTTGATTGTGAATATGCATTGATATGATCAATTGGTTAATATGATTCATATGTTAGATATTTCCTCTTGAATGATACGAAAATGTATCGTATTGAATAATTGAGAGATTGTACGATTGATACATGAAATGCTCACCTTGTTGATGTAAATATCTTGACAGGAAATTGTATTAAATTAGTTATATCTGTTTACTTAAATATGAATTGAGGTAAGAGTGTTTTTTAAGTACATATGAACTTACTAAGCATGTTAATGCTTACCCCATTTCATTTTCTGTTTCCTGTAGTTGCATCTTCTTGAAACTTGACTATTGAATCACTTTCAAGGCTCACACTATCCAACATTGTTTTTATGGACTTTTGTTTCATTTTGGCCCGATTATAAGTGACATGTAATAGATTTAAATGTGTTTATATGTGTTTGAGATTTAAACTAATGAACTTGCTCATTTTGATATGTTTAAGTGTAATGTGAAAGAATGGTGATGTTGGTTTGGTTAGTTGAATATTGCTTATGCATATATGCCTTAGTTGTTGAACATACTTTTATTGATATGTTGTAATACATCTTGAAATGGATTGGCATGATGAGTGTATAGACAAATGATGTTGTAGTGTGGTTAAGTTGAATTATTTGAAATTCTTTATTTGTGATGCTGCCATTGAGGCATATTGGTTACTTATTTAGGATATATTTGTATGTCATGTTTTGAATTGATACATGACTTATATATATGAAACATTTGCTTAGGTGAACAAATAACAGTTAGTATATAAACAGAAGTAACTTGAGCATGTTTGAACTATGGCTCTTGTAGTGTTTAAAGTGATATTGATGAAAACTAATGTATTTTGGGTTACTTTAGAAATGGTACTATAATTTGAGCATGAATTGCGATTTCAACTTATGATTTTTGACCATCTGGGAAAAAGTATCAATACTAGGGATCAAGGTATCGATAATTTTCTTCCAAACTCGATACCTACAAAAAGGTACTGATAAAATGATTTTGAACTAAAACTTCCAAATTTGGTAAAATGCTAATTTGGTATCGATACTCATAATAAGTATTGATAATTCTTTCTAAAATATCAATACCTTGTTAAGTAGTATCGATACTTGAAATTGGCAGACTATTAAAATGGTATCGACAATATTTTTTCGTATCAATACTTGTTACAAAAATATCGATACTTGTTTCCTCAGTATTGATACCTATTTCAAAGTTTTGAAATTTTACAAATTGGTTCACGTTCGTGCCGTATCTGATCTATTGTAGTTAAAAGTTTAACTTAGTCTCGTATTCATCAGTAATGATTAATTTGCATATAAATGCAATGATTTGAGATTAGAATTTGTTTGTGAATGTTTCGATATGTGTAGTAGCATCTCGTAGCTCGGGTTAGGCTGTCAGGCCGAGTGAGGGGTGTTATATAACCAATAGCATAATTTCTTAACAACTTTCAAATTAATTTAGCCCCTAATGTCACAAAATTAACTATCAAGCTTAATTAAATTTCTAATAAATTCTATCACTTTTTACTACCTTCTAACTAGTCCTAACATTCTCGAAATTCATACTTCAAATTTCCATAAAAAATCATAAATAATTAGCAAATGAAAAATCTAAGGCATGGGTAAGTTTAATTAAAGCTTAGATGATAATGAAAATATACAAATTTCAAAGAAAAGACTTAAGTACCTTAGGATTTTGGACCAATTTGTAAATAAAGCAAAAAGAAAAATTATTTCTTTTTCTTCCTACTCGGACGGCACAAGCTTGGAGAAGATGTAGATCTTGATATTTATACTAAGATTAATGTGTTAATTAACTTACTTAATAATGATTAATTTACTAAAGTAAAACATATATTTGTTTATTAACTAGAATTATGAAAACTAAGTGGATATCATTATCATTTTCCATTATCTCATAAGAATCAATGGAAATAACCATTAAGCCCTTTAGTTATTTTTCAATTGGGTCCTAAAGTATTTTTTAATTAAAATTTAATACTACATTTACAATTTAATCTTGGGTAAATTACACCAACAGTCACTCAACTTTGAGGTAGCTGACAAAACAATCACCTGTGTTTCATTTCAGTCACCTGGGTTTTATTTCAGTCACTCAACTTTGAAAAAATAACAAAATAGTCATTAACGTTATTGAAAAATGAAAAATCAGTCACTCATTAACGTTTTCCGTCACAAGCT
The DNA here is from genome assembly GCF_007990345.1 of Gossypium hirsutum. Lineage (NCBI taxonomy): Eukaryota > Viridiplantae > Streptophyta > Magnoliopsida > Malvales > Malvaceae > Gossypium > Gossypium hirsutum. Next base: position 6,593,551 of record NC_053435.1, on the reverse strand, counting down.
TAACGGAATAGCTGACGTGGCCAATTAACTTGCCATGTAGGACAAGTAGTCAAAGGGTAAAAAAAAAGATGATTGAGTATTCTCTGTGCATTTCTTCTTTTTCTTCTCATCTTTCTCTGCATCATCTTCTCCCTCAACCTCTTTCTCTTTGTTGGTGCAATAGTATGTCAGGCTCCCATTAGTTTAATGAACTTCCTAATTTGGTGTAATAAGTGATTACTGCTGAATGGATACTTGTAGCATCTCAGATTACTTGCACTTTTTGCCTGTGTTGATTTTCCAGAAAGAAGAAGAAGGGTTTGAACACCAAGAAGCAATGATGCCATCTGTGCCAGCTCCAGACGGGGTAACTAATTTATGCTTAACATTTCCAGTCATTTGCTGTGGTGGACAATATAACGTTATTGCTCTTTGACATATTGCAGCTTCTGTTATTGGATGATTTACGAGAATTACGTCTCACTGATCCCCGTCTTCCTATGTAAGAGTTTTGGTACCCAATTTTATTTATATATCTGTAACTTTTCATGGTTCAAAGCATCAATATGATTTCAAAACATTTGTCTTATCTCATTTTATTCTATGTTTACCTGGTTACTTGTTTATTTTTGTGGTAAAGAGAGTTATATTTTCTCATTCTCTGCTGATATATTTTATATAGTATATTTGTATCATTAGGAACTCATTCAAGTTCAACAATTTTTTGTTTAATTATTTAACCCCGCCTCAAGAAAAGAATGGAAAAAACTTATCTGGTAGGCTAATATTTATATCTTTGTATAGCGTGCTTTTTTTGAGTTTCACTGTATTTTGTGCCATGATTTATATCTGCTATTTCAGGAGTTACCGGAAAAAGGTGGCCACAACGAAATTTGTTCATTGGCCCATAGAGATAAGGTTTTGTGCACTTAATACAAACACAAACCAGTCAAAATCTGATCCAAGGTTAGGCAATTTTTCTGGTGTTTCAAAATCTCATCTTTTCCAGTTCTTTTGGAAATACAAATATTTTATGTTAATATGCATCAACCCATTTAGCTGCCACCTTATCATGTTTTCACTTTTTAAGTTCTATATCTTATTTGAAAATTATATTTTGCTTTACAATTTGAGGTATTGGTTTAGAGCCAAAGGAAAACTTTCAGATGATCAAGCTCTGCATAGGTCAGTGATCCCTTTAAGTGCCAAATACTTTTCTTTTTGTCTGTACGTATTCCTTACTAGTTGTGGCTGCTCATGACTTAGCAAAATACTTGAAACCTTTTCTGCATATAGTGTAGCTTACTCGAGTCTGTTCTGTCCATGCCCATGTGCACACACACATCCTTTCTAGTTTCCCATCTTGGCAGAGAATTATAAGCATATGGCAACAATCGTGTATGTATATAGATTGGGGGTGTAGCTCAGACTTTCTTATCTTTTATTCAGTTTATGTGGTTTTATTTTTACAGATGTGTAGTGGCCTTTGCTTCAGATCTGATATTTAGTGGTGTCAGTTTGAATCCACACCGCAGAAAGGGTTTTAAGTCAGCTTCCCTTAGCTTGGACCACTCGTAAGCATCTGCTATAATCTGCATCATATCAACATTATTCTTATCGTCTATGGGTTACAGTCCCGCAACCCAAACTTCATTTTGACATTATTTACTCTTTCCTTCGAGTTTTACAGGATGTGGTTCCACCGGCATCTTAGGGCTGATGACTGGTTATTGTTTGTGGTAGGTTTAAGATGATGTCTATTTTCACGTATGAATTAGCATTGAAATTTGTTTTTCACTTTCTTAATGAAACAAAATCGTTAATGGAACCATCTACAAAATCGTTAATGGAAGTTCATTAAGCATAAAGAGAAAGACGTTGAGGGAGAAGAAGATGCAGGGAAAGATGAGAAGACAAAGAAGAAATGCACAGAGAATGCCCAATTATCTTTTTTTTTTTTGACCTTTGACTACTTGTCCTACGTGGCAAGTTAATTGGCCACGTCAGTTAATTAACTGCCACGTCAGCTATTCCGTTAAGCTTGTGACGGAAAATGTTAATGAGTGACTGATTTGTCACTTTTCAATAACGTTAGTAACTGTTTTATTATTTTTTCAAAGTTGGGTGACTGAAATGAAACCCAGATGACTGAAATGAAACCCAGATGACTATTTTGTCAGCTACCCCAAAGTTGAGTGACTGTTGGTGTAATTTACCCTTTAATCTTTATACTATAATTAATGATTTTTTCGATTTTATTATTTTAGTGTCTAATAATATATTTACAATTCAAGCATATAAATTCTCTTATTTATATATTTACTAACTCGATTTATGGAATTAAATTCTGAAATTACATTTTCCCACACTCTCTAAAATTGAGTTGTTACAGGCTGCTTGTTCCATTTTGGGTGTTTCAAAACCGAATTCCCATAGTTGTTATTTGAGGCTTGCCTCGTGATTAGGCGAAGTAAGAAACAAGTCTTTGCTTTTGTCTGGGACTATCTTACTAAACGAATTTTCAGTTGGAAGAACAGGCTTCTTTCGAAACCTGGTAAAGAGATTGTTATTAAGATAGTTTCCCAAACTTTGTCGGTTTATTATATAAGTATGTTCATGATCCTAATTGATACTTGCGTAGAACTCCAAAAAACGATGAATTCCTTTTAGTGGGGTTTAGGTTCAAGTTCGAGTAAGGGTTTCCACTAGGCCTCGTGGTCCAAGCGATGTTGGGAAAGCAATGTCAGCGTCTATTTGCCATTCTAAACTCTCTTCCTAGTAGAACTTAGACAGTTAAATATTATCCGGATGGGGATTTATTCAATGCTTTAGTAGGTAGTAATCTTTCTTATGCATGGAGGAGTGTCTTTGTGGCCTTGGATTTGCTTTTTAAAGTGATGCGCTAGAGAGTGGGAGATGGGAGTTCCATTCAGGTTTTTAATGGACCTGTGGTCACCTAATGCTGACAATTTTTATGTTCAATTGGAGGCGTTACCGGGTTTTGAAAATTTGTTGGTGAAAGACTTGTTAAATACCGATGGGGTCGGGGTTGGAATGATTCCCTCGTTGAGGGACTTTTGGTGCCTTAAGATGCTACGCAAATTCTTAGTATTCCTGTCTTGTTTTCAGAGCCTCCAGACCAGTTTATTTAGTACTTCTCAAAGGATAGCCGGTATGCTATGAAGATGAGCTATCGTATCACTCTTCAATCGAGTTCTAATTCTTTGTCGTAGGCGGCGGTTGGTGAACTTGGCTCTTCCTCTGAAAGTTAAGTCTCTTGTTTGGCGGGGGTTGCGCGGTTACGCGAGAAGGGCTGTAATGTTGATTTTAGGTTGTTAGCTGTGGAGATGATGAGAGCCAATAGCATGTCTTTATGTACTTCTCTATTGCTGCTGCTGTTTGAAGCAGTCTTGGTATGGTGCCTACGCCTAGCTCGTTCACTGATTTTCTTTGGTACATGCTGCAGCTTTCGGACTCCTCTCGTAGCGAACATTATCTCACCGTTTTGTGGAGCATTTGGTTCCATCAGAACTTCTTGAGTTGGAAGAACGTGGTAACACAACCTGACCGTATTGTCTGTTTTGCTGATATACTCCTTCAGGATTGGCCCAAGGCGACTGCTGTAGTCGTCACAGTTGCAGAACTGGTCGAGACCACCGGCAGGGTGCTTGAAGTGCAACATGGATGCTGTTATCTCGTGGATTGGCAGGTAATTGCTCTAGTAGCAATCATTCGAGACGATCACGACCACTTCATCAAGGGGCACGTTGTTCTACTGTCGGCTGGGATGGATCTGGTGGTGGCTAAAACTATGGCCATTCGTTAGGCTCTCTAGTGGCTTAAGTCCCCTCCTGTCGACAATGTCATGATGGTGTCCGATCGCAAAGTGGCCATCAATACGTTGCGCTCTTCTCGTACTTAGTTGTTGGAGTTTGGTCTATTATCTTGTGACTATTTGGCTTTGAAAGTATTTCCAAACCTTATCATTTTATTGATCGTTTCGTGATTCAAATAAGATGACTCATTATCTTATTAAGATGTCCTTATTACGTGCTTATTGTGTTACTTGAAATTCTTCATCGTTTTGATTTAATGTCTTCCAACAATGATATTGGTCGTTTCATGATTCAAATAAGATGGCTCATTATATTATTAAGATGTCCTTATTACATGTTCATTGTGTTACTTGAAATTCTCCATCATCTTGATTTAATCTCTTCCGACAATGATTTTTAATGTGGTTAGGACTGGGTGTATTGAGAAGGCTTGTTGATCTTAATTAAGATTCTCCTCCATCTTTGATTTTTTTGTTCTCTCTTTTTGTTTCCGTAAATAATAGTGCTTTTCTTATGAAATATAAAATTGATTGCTAATTTCTTTCTTTTTTTATAAAAAAAATAGTAAGGGTAGAGATAAATATAATAAAGCTCCAACATGTATTAAATAAGTATTTTATAAAAACTTTAATTACCGATTCATATAAATCAAATCAATAATTTATTTATTTAATACCTTAAATTTATCATTTTAAATATTTTTTAGATATTATTGAATTTCATAATTTTTTAAATATAGATTTTGATTATCTTAATTTTTTAGAGTAAATAAATTGCCTTTTCAACCTATGATGTTTCTCTTCTTTCCCGATAAAATATTAGAAAAATCAAGTCTATTAATTCGAAATTTAAATATTATTTAGGGTAAATTATAAAAATAATTATTTTTGTTTGTTTTAGGTTACATTTTAGTCACTTATGTTTGAAATGTTACGTTTTAGTCACTTATGTTATTATTTTGTTACGAAGTGATCACTCTTCCATTAAGTTCCGTTATCTCCCTAACGGTAATCCTACGTGACAGTCTAACTAGATTTTAAATGCCAACTTGAATTTCCTAATGGGATGAGAATAGATTTTTTATTAAATAAATTTCATTAATTAAAAATTTTAAACCCTAAATCTTAGTTAAAAAACCATTTATCTCCCCTTTTTTTAGTTTTCTTTTTCAATTGATTAAAAAAGCTATTATCATAAAAATTTTGTATTCACGTACAAAAACAAAAGAGGATTCAATAGAGAGTCTAGGTATGTCTTCTTCACCGACAAATTTATGTTCTAAAACTTAAAATGAAGTGGTTGTCGACAAATAAGAAGATGGTAATCGTTTTTGTTCCTAATCATGATATTTTCCAATTCTTCACGTTTTTGAATAATTAGTTTCTCAATCCGGTTTTTTTTATCTGAATCGGCTCGTTTGTTCACATCCCTTTGTAGGTATCCTTTTTTTTCTGATCTGAAATTTTTTAGTTGTTAATATTCATATCAAGAATTTTAATTTAGGGTTTTTATTAAATAATAAAAAATCTAATCTTTTATTTTTCAGTATTGAATAAAAGAGATAGAGGAATGCAAAGAAGACATACTCCATCTTTATGAAGCAGTCAATTTGATTTCAACTTTGATCTTAATAATAATTTTTTCCAGTCAAATGAAAAAAAAACATTAAAAAAAAGAAGAGGCTAAAGAAAAATTAAAAAGAGGACATAAACAGTTTTTTTAGTTAAGGTTTAGGTTTAAAAATTTTAATTAATTAAAATTTTTAATTAAAAATTTATTTTCATCCTATTTAGAAATCTAAGTTATATCTAAAATCTAGTTAGATTGCCACATATAATTACTATTAGAGAGATAACGGAAATTAAGGGTAGAGTCATCACTTCATAACAAAATAGTAATATAAGTGATTAAAATCTAACATTTTCAAACAAATAAAAGTGACTATTTTTATAAATTATCCTATTATTTATATAATATCTCAAAAATAATCCTATTATTATTTTTTTTTCCTTCCCTCTTCCTTGTACCTTAGCAACAACACTCGACTTTGCGTTGCTTTTCAACACTTCGTCTGGGTTTAGACAACAAAGAGCGGAAGAGAAATAGCGGACTCAACTTCTGCGGATCACGCGTGGCGTAAGTATGAGTGCTTCCAGGTTCATAAAATGCGTCACGGTCGGTGACGGTGCCGTCGGCAAGACTTGTCTGCTCATTTCCTACACTAGCAATACTTTCCCTACCGTAAGTTTTCACTCTTAGGGTTTCTTTTTTCTGTTTGGTATCTTGAGAAAATGCGGGAAAGAGAAAGAAAGTTGACCCTTAGGATTTTTTTTTGACTTGGATTTCCCCCCCTATTTTCTCCGCAACCAAGCGGAAATTATGCTGGGTTGTAGTCGTCAATGTTCCTATTTTTTTTCTCAAAGATGCTTTCTTATTTTCTTTATTTGTTTTTTTCCCTCTTTGATTATACTTATCATTGGGATCTTGAATTTGGTTTAGAATATTATTCTGACTAATTGAATTATTCTTCATGAATTGTGTTTAACTAGGCAATTTCTTGGGGATTATCGCTGCAAAACTTGCAGATATTTTATAGTTTGCAAGTTTGTGATGATTTGGTCTGTTTTAGTTTCGATGCGCCATCTTAGGATAAAGGATGCTTAGTTTTTTAATCTGCTAATTAATGTTAAGCCTTAAAACTGGAAATTTCGCCAGTTTTCTGCTAGAAAGAGGAAAGAAAAGAAATTGCTATATCTGTAATTAGTCCTGATAAAAAGTCCTGATGCAAGCCAATATCACAAATACCAATTCACACAGAAAAGAAGATATAAAGGAAGAAGGTTAAGAAAAGAAGAGTGGAAGTTCCATTTAGGGATTTTCATTATTGTTGTTTTCATGGCTGAATCTTGGGTGATGGCTATGATATTGGGGTTTTATTTGGGTCCTTTCCATTGGTGTAAGGAACATGCTTGTGCTAGAGTTTTCTTCTTTCTGTAAAACTTTACAACATATAGCGATGGCTGATGCTAGTTTTGTAATCATGACTGTCTAGTTCTTGCTTCATTCTTGCGATTACTTTAAGATGACTGGTGGACAGGGTGATTAAAACATTTTCCCCATTTTGTGCGATGTCTTCGGAAACAGGATTATGTGCCAACTGTCTTTGACAACTTTAGTGCTAATGTGGTTGTGGATGGGAACACTGTTAATCTGGGATTGTGGGATACTGCTGGTAACTTTCGATTCCATAAATTTTCCTTATCTGTGTCTTCAAAATTCCAATGTATATTCTAGTAGTTTTGATTTAGTTTTTCTATCATGGAACAGGACAGGAAGATTACAATAGATTAAGACCATTGAGCTATCGTGGAGCAGATGTCTTCTTGCTGGCATTTTCTCTCATTAGCAAAGCTAGCTATGAAAATGTTGCTAAGAAAGTGAGACTATTAAGCTTTTCATGGCCTTTTTTGATGATATACATTTGAATTACTTGATCTGCTAATATTTACCTATTTCAAATCCGCAGTGGATTCCAGAATTGAGACATTATGCACCCGGTGTTCCAATTATTCTTGTTGGGACTAAGCTTGGTCAGATTCTACTCCAATTTTTATTTTGCATTTATCAATTATTTTTTCCTTTCCATCATCTCTTATTGCAATCAATCTCTTTTTCTATATATATATAGTATAAGTTGTGTTTAAGCCTAATGAATCCCATAATTTACGACATTTCCAACACCTTTTCTTCACGTTTTCCTTGCCCTGGGAAAGGAAGAGGTTGGAGGGGAGGGGAGGGGAGTTCATTGCCCTTGAGAAATGGGTAGAAGTTCCTCTTGGTGTGTGAAGTAGTGTAGTGCCTCGAGTTGACTATCCTTCTTGGTGAAGGCACCTAAAACCAATCTGTTCCGACTATGGGCTAGTTCAGCGTCGCTTTTGAAAAGTGCTAAGAAAAAGTGACTTTGAAAAATGGTTTGCTTTAAGATCCAAGTGTTTAGTATTGCTGTAAAAAAAGTGCATTTTTAGACATGATGTTATAAAGTATAAAATATGCCTTTAAATGATGTTAAAATTCATTAATATTATGATATTTCAATAAAAATATAAAAAATGATTTATTGTAACTAATTATTAATATTTTGGTATAAATTTCAAATATTATTTAAGCAATTAATATTAATTGTTTGTAAATTTTAATTTGAATATATAGTCTTATTTTAAATATTAAAATATAGCCATTACAAAATCAAATATATAATGTTATATATTTGAAACAAATTTTAATAAGGAAATAATTGTATACCCTATATAAATATTACATAAATACATTTGATTATAAATGAGGGATAAAAACGTTATTTGACTCCAGAAGTGTTTTTTCCAAACACAAACACTTTTCAAAAGCACTTTTGACTTCAAAAGTTGTCTTGTTTTAGTATTGCTTATGGCTCCCAAAAGTGCTTTTGAAAAGTAATGCTAAATGAAGCCTATATATCAAATTAGTATGTTTTTTAATGTGTTTAAAAGAATGCTTTGAGGGACAAGTTTGGGGAAACTTACTAGCTTAATCCAGTTGAATTTATCAGTCCAGTTACAATTGTCTACCTTTTGTTGTTTTCCAGTAATTTATTTTCTCCTAATGAGTCATGAAATGTAATCCTTTAGGATATATTAGAAGTTAGTCTAATAATCTTGATGCTCTTATGTCCTCCCCAGCCCTACTTCCTCCTAGCCATGGGACCAAGGAATACCGAAACAAGTTCCATCTACTTTCGGAAAAAGCCATTCATTCTGGGAGCACTATTTACTGGTTTTAAGGAAATCTTTGGGAACTATAGTGAAGTTACTGATTGTGAACTAAGCCTATGAGATGCTGAAGTGGAATATGAACCCAATAAAATGTTCATTATCTGAGATGACGACATTTGAAGAAAATGGGAAACAAAGAATATAACTGAAAAATTTCTAAGCTGGGCCCTATAATATGTTTTCTCTTGGAAACCATATTCTGGGTTTACTTCCATATGAGTTCATCACTCTTGTCTGGAGTTAGTTAAATTGTCAATTTCACTATGGATAGTGGGGGAATGAAGTGCATATTAGTTTCACAAGAGGAAAAAATGTCCACGTGGCAGATGAATAACAAAGAAAGCTATGAAGCAACTATCTAATGGAAGTTTACCTTTCTTAAAGCTAATGAAAGCACTCCGTTTCTCAAACTGTAATTTTTTATTCTTGTTCCAAACTTTCCTTAGTAAATATTCCTGGAACATTTTCCGATGTAGATTTGACATCAGAAACTGCTAAATTTATCTTTAAAGCCATCCATCCATCTTTATGATTTTCTAACAGCTACTAAATTTTCTTACTGTAGATCTTCGAGAAGATAAGCAGTTCTTCATAGATCACCCTGGTGCGGTGCCCATTACCACAGCACAGGTACTGATCAGAGATGCTTTTTATAGTAACAACTACTTCTGCTGAGTTATGTGCATTGTTGCATCATGCTGTCATTTTTGTTGAAAGCAAGAGATCCTAATTTTGATTTTTTTCCCCCAAAGGGTGAGGAATTGAGAAAGCTAATTGGAGCGCATTTTTACATTGAGTGTAGTTCAAAAACACAACAGGTACAATATTTGGGTAATTTTATCTTCAGCCTTATCTTTTCGACTCTTGGAAAAGATTGTTGATAAACTACTTCTCAAAATACAGAATGTGAAAGCGGTCTTTGATGCGGCCATCAAAGTAGTTCTCCAGCCTCCAAAGAAGAAGAAGAAAAAGAAGAGAAAGGCACAAAAAGCTTGCTCAATATTGTGATCATGCAAAGAAGTGATATTGGTGCCAGATACCATGAACAATTAGCCATTTAATCTGTTAGTCTCTCACCATATCTATTATCTCTTCTCTCTGAGAAAATAGCTCCTTTTGGTATGTTATCTGAACTGACAGAACTAGGGAACTTTCTACAAGCATCAAAATGTGTCTTTTTTTTTTCTTTCTCTTGGATTGTATTCTGAATTTGTATATCAAGGGTCTTTCATGTATTTGTCAACAAGCACATTATCCCCTTCAGTTTCTTTGGGTTTAGATATGCTTTGATCCATTGGCTACATTTGCAGAGAACAACCTATTGTTTTCTCTTGTCTCTTGTGATGTAATATGATCTTAGTACATTTAAAGGAACTTGCTAATAAATGTGTGGTTTTGCATTGCCACTTTGGTCCTCCATTGTATTTAAGATTGTCAGGAACATCAAATTTTATGATCTCGAATAAGAGGAAAAGAGCCGGGGGGGGGATTGAGATTTGTGTAGACAGAAGATCGTTTCACAATGAATATTTGCATCCGTTTTCTCTTGGTAGATTTTGTTGATCAAATTCTGTGGTGCCTCTTTAGACATGTCAACTTCTTTGCTTTCTCAGATTCTCAGCCAGAGAAGCCAGTTAAGCTAAGAAGGAATATTTTTTCCTGTATCGACGTGGGTGGAGAGTGTAGTGGCAACTTAGAAGCAGTTTCCAAGATACAACATGGATTTAGCTTCCCCTGGCTTTTGATATTTAAGCCATCCCTTGGGGAAGGTGGCTGTCATGTGGTGCTTCATACGAATATGATCACCATCACCATATTGATTTTCTATTTAAGCATCAAATTTGTCTACGGAAAGAAAAATTCCGTGGAATGAAATGGTTGACTCGGAAAGTTTTAAACGACATTTAGAAACAAATGATTCTATTTGGCCTCTTTGACCCTCTAGATTATTGAGAAAGATGATTAGAAATGGCATCTTTGTGCTATTCATGAATCAAGTGATGACCACTCAGTTTCAGTGGATGAAAAATATCTTTGTGCTATTTATATGGCTCAACATCTTCCATGGTTTTTCTTTTCTAAATTCCTTGATTCTGTACTGCTAACTTTTTATCTGGAATATATACTGTGCCCACTTCCATCAGTATGAAAAAGAATTGGTGGACCTCTATTTTCTAGCAACTCGCATTTCCTCCATTAAATACATTACTATCCTCCCCATGAAGGTCTTCTGTGAAGTAATTTCACTTAATAACCACATTCCTTAAATTCCCATTTCTGAGTCTCAAAGTTCTCTTTAATGGCGTCGAAAAGAATACTGAAGGAGCTGAAGGATTTGCAGAGAGATCCACCAACGTCATGCAGTGCAGGTATAGAGTAATATAAAAATCAAAGAAGAAAAGTCATCCCTTCTTGAGCCTAGCCACAACTGCGAATTCATTGTTGGTTATCGATTCATTTAACCATTTATGGCTGCACTTTCAGGTCCCGTAGCTGAGGATATGTTCCATTGGCAAGCAACCATCATTGGTCCAAACGATAGTCCCTATGCTGGTGGTGTTTTTCTTGTAACCATTCATTTCCCACCTGATTATCCATTTAAACCTCCCAAGGTATACAACTTAAACTGTAGTCACACAATTTCCTAGTCGGAATTTTCCCAAAACATAGAAAAGAATATTTTCTTTTATAAGAAAACATGCTCGAGTCCTTGTTATAGTTTCCAACTATCTAACAAATTAACCTTATTCTGTTTTCCAACAAAAGCCTGTTTTCAGGTTGCCTTCAGGACCAAGGTTTACCATCCCAACATAAACAGCAATGGCAATATCTGCTTAGACATTCTCAAAGAGCAATGGAGTCCTGCACTCACCATATCTAAGGTAGTATGTTTGTCGGTTGATTTGGGGTACTGCATAATGGCTTATATATCAAAATAACTTTACATATTCTATTCTCTATAGGTTTTGCTGTCAATATGTTCACTGCTAACAGACCCAAATCCTGATGATCCTCTAGTTCCGGAGATTGCTCATTTGTGCAAAACTGACAAATTCAAGTACGAATCAACAGCTCGAAACTGGACCCAGAAGTATGCTATGGGCTGAACTTAGGTGCCATATACCTGCACATCCTCTTCTTCCACCTTTGCTTATTTAAGTATATTATCAAACAAAAAGTTGTTGCTGATTAATGAAGAATGTTTGTGATCATCAGGCTTTGAATTCTGAAATAACAAGCTGTAACTATTTTGCTTAGAATAAAACACTTCTGAGCTTAATTATTATTATACAGGCTTCACTTCATTATTTTGTCCTGAGTTAGAACTTGCATCCTCTTGGGTTAGCTTCCTTTTGAAGCTGCCAACTAAACTGTTACGGGTAAAATAGTGAGCGTTGAAGGCGTGGGGTCAACTGCTGTTAGTAAGATTTTCTATTGTAAACTGTAAGTGAATTACTAGAGAATTAAATATAGTAATTGTAATTACATGAAGGAATTCTCATGATATACAATCTCATTCTTGAAACATCATCTTCTTCCTCCCTCTCTCTGTGTCTCAATTCCACCATTAGAGCCTCTGTCCTATTCAACTTTCAACTTTCAACTTCCAACTTCCCTACAACTCTAGACCCTATCTGGCCGTGAATTGATCTTACTATTTGGTATTAAAGCACGTTACGTTCTGGATTACAGAACCAAGAAGAATCGCATGAACAAGTTACACTCGCTTTAAAGGACATCGCAACTCTCAATCTGCAGCAGATACCAAATACTGGCACAATTACATCAAGGAGAGACGACGACTACAATTTACATTTAATGGTGTTGATCTGAAGTTTGCCACCAGGGAAGCAAAGATAGTTTTCCTCGTTTTAATGGTGATGATGTGATTACAAATTTCAAAACAAATTTTCGATGCTCATCACACCTAGAAGAAGCAAAGGTGAAAGTAGGTGTCATCAATATGGCACCAGAATTGGGTGCCTTACGAGGGTGGTCAGAAGGCCCTGGAAGATTGCTTTGGTGATGAACTATACGGAGACCCTATGGCTATGACCGAGTTGTTGAATTTGAAACAAAAAGGTAGGGCAGCCAAATAGCATGATTAATTTTGACTAGTTTCTGCGTAGAGTGAATTAACAGGAGGAGATGCTGTGAGCTTTTTCTCGCAGGACCTCGTGAAAATGTTAGTGCCAAGTCTCTCCAACATGCTTTTACCTTAGCCAACTTATACAAAGAGTTTCACCAAAATCCCAAGAAACTATTATTACCCAATCACCTATTGTTGGAGTTTTTAAGCCAAGAACAGAGAACAAAAACAGAGAACAAGGCGAGAAGCATGAAAAAATTTACTTGCTCACAAACGTGCAGTAAGGAATAAAAAACGGAATTTTATTACCAATCAACAAAGCATTATATGTTTTTTCATAGTCAATCAACCTATCAAACACAATTATTATCACTAATCAGTCTAGTAACTTGTGAAACATTACTTGTATACTAAAACAAGTCAACTAAACAAATCATTCATTATCTAAACACATCAAGCTGCCATCAAACTTATTCATTTTCAACTAAGCAAAATTACATTACAACTAAAACAAAAAAAACTTATTAATGGAGCATGCATACAAGCTGCATGCACTCAACAAAAATCATTTTAGCAGCATAATTGAAACACTTCTCAACAACCATACCCGACAACTATATTAACAACCTCAACAACTCAACTAACCACTACATGGGCACCAACATTAGATCTAAGCACCCAGTTTTTGATGATGAGAGAGCCAAGGCTCAAACTACATTTGTGTTTTTAAATATTATTTTCTATTTTTATTTAAAAAAAAATAATTTTTATTCTCTATTCTATTTTTTTAAATGATAAACACCTTCCCCATAAAAAATAAAATTTATTTTTCAAAAATGAAATAACGCACATTTGGTCTCTATTTTTTTTAAAATGAAAAAGAAAAAAAATTATATGCATAATTAAATTAAAATGTAATTCTTAGAAAATTACTATAGTAAAAATGAAATGCAATTAAACAAGATGAAGTGACGGAATCAATAAAAAGTGAAAACAAATTAGGTTGTTAGTAAATGAAAATAATCAACTGTGCTCCACTAAACGTAATTATTATCGTTTGATACAACGTCAAGTCTTGAATTCAATGAAATACGGTACATCGTTAGTATATGATTGTTAGTATTATAAAATAATATATAATATATCATCACAGGATAAAAAGTGCTAGGTATTCATATTGGTAAGGGGAGGGATGAATAATAGTCTTAATAGACCTATAATATAAATATGTTAGAGTGTTATAATTTCAAGAACACCTTCGATGGGATCTATTTATGTGAGCGTGAAATGTGATCGCTTTAGGAACTTTAACAATATTCTTGAAAAGAGATTACAAATACACAACCATAACAATATCCTCGAATATTGTGCATTGAATGGTGTTGAAACCAGTGTGAGAGATGTGTTTAGTTAATTAAAATGATTTGTTGATTCAAAGCATAGTCTACCATACTGTAATATCCCTTACCCGAGTTGGAACTCAGACTTGAGCAAGGAAGGCTACATTCAAAGGCTAAATGCATTGCTTAGGTTCCACAAATCTTTTAAGCTTATTTGAGGTTGTTTAGACTTCTAGAACCATTTCTAAACTTACCCTACAATCTAGTTGCATTTTGTAATGACCCAATTTCCAGTGGCGTCGGAAGTTATGGTTTTGGGATTTCATTTCCATAAACTGATTCTGTAAATATTAAATATATATATACGGAGTTATTATGTAGGTGTATTGAAGTTTGGGTATTCAATTTGACCAAAATTGTGATTAATTAGGGCTTATAGACTAAATTGTAAAGTACAACCGCTATAGATTTTTAATTAGTAAATGGCTTGGGGACTTAAATTGCAATTAACTAAAGGTTTAAAACAACAATTATACCATGCTAAAATATTTATTAGTGGACGGTGAGGTTATATGATCATTAACTTGATTAAAATAAATTTTTTAATTAAATTAAGGTTAATTAACTTAATTATGTAATGCCCCAAGTTTTTAATTATTGAGTGCTAAAATGTGTCACGTAAGTTTATCTAGTTCAGTGGTTAGGTGTTTTGGTTGTATGCTTAAGATTTTGTGTTTGATTCACTTTCCTTAGAAATTTTTATTATTTTTCTCAATATCTAGCTCGGCACGTCTAGCTTTTTGTTAATTTTTGTACATTTATTAATAAGAATGAACATGTTGGTTCAATGGTTAAGCATTCTCTTTCCCTTTGGTCCCATGTTTGAATCCTGTTGTGCTTAGAGTGGAAATTATTTTTGCTTCCTTCTTGTTGTGCCGTCCATGTGCTAAAAAAGAGAGTCAATTTCAAATTCTAAGCAACCTAATAGGGATAGCAACAAAATTGGATTTAGTCGAATTTAATTAGTTTGTTTTTTTTAAATTGAGAGATTATCTCCTAAAAGTTCTCCCTTGTGTCGCCCCCTTCTCCACCACTTTTTTTACTTTTCTGTTTTCACTTTTGTTGTTGAAATTTCTCTCCCATCCTCTCCCTTTGCTATTCCTTTCGCCTTTCAATTTTTCCATAATTTCACGTTGACAATCTCTTATTTTCTTTCTTTTATTTCTTTTTGCCGATTCCTTTCTTTACTTTGTTTTCGTCCAAACCTTGATTTTTCCCAGAGTCGTCGCTAATCTTTTGGTTTCATTGTTGGCCGTGTGAGGTTAGGGAGTTTCGGTATAATAATCGTAATTTTTCATAAGTGTCATTCGTTTGGTGTATTGTTGGTAAAATAAGGATAGATATGAGTAAGTGTTGTCTTAGCTAAGTATAAATTTTGTATATTGCACCATTTGGTAAAATCCTAGTTTGACAAGCTCTAAGGTTTGATAGGCTCTTCTGTTAAGTACCTGCCCAACCTAGATGCTTTGGGTGAACTCATTACGTTCGCAATTGTTTAGATTTGTTTATTATATTAATATTGTGATTCATTTAGTTAATTTGGAATTTAGTTAGAATGGAACTAGACTACTGTAGATGATAAGACTTAAATTATGTTAAGTGCACTTAATCACAAGAATCAATAGTGTTAATGGATTATCTAATTTTTCCACTAATCCTTGTCTTCGTGCTTAAGTATATAACGATAGTGGTGGTCTTTCTAAGCACTTTTACATTTTCCTCTTCTTTCTTAATTTCCTTTGAAACTCTCTAAAAACCTAAGTTTAGAAAACTTCTTCAAAGTGAAGGTTCACAATATTCAGCCAACTTATACGTTAGTACCAACTCGTTGGTAATTACTGATGAACCCTAAGTTATCCTCAAAGTCATTTACGTATTTTTTGTTCTGCATGCATAAATGTTAGAATGTTTTTTTTTAGGAAGTAAACTTTCTAATTCTCGATTAAGTATTATCAATTCTTGCATGCATGATCAAATTTGATAAATTGATGATCTGATATGTATAATTATCTTTCTTTTAGCTCAAGAAGCTAACAAAGGTCCAAATGATAAAGGCAAATGACTTGCTTTGTAGGTTTTGCTAGAGTTTCTAGTGAGTTCCTTCTTATTTCCATGTGTTGTATTTTCATTATTTTATAATTCATATAAGGTAAGTATTCTTCCTCTGTAATGGATGAAAAGAGTATATGTGGATAATGGTTACCCAGAGTCATCAGTCTAACTTCAGTCTGTTTGTGACATGAAGTAAGTGACATCTTCCATGCTTAAGTCACTACCACTTACTTCTGATATGTATGATATAATTTGACATGTGGTGATAAAGATGATGAGATATGCTTGTGTAGCCTCTGGTAGGGTAGCTATATTGCAAACCAGATTGCCAGATCATGATAAAACATGTTATTCTGAATGAAAATGATATAAGGAGATGAGGGGGATAATTTATGTGAATGAGACTAAATGATTTGCTTCCAATTATGAATTTTAGGTACGTGGTTGACATGAAAATGGATGTCTGCATTATATTAAGTTGGCATATAGTATAAGCCCAAGTGATAAGTAAGTTGACATACTGAGTCTATCTGTATTTTTCCTTCTTAGTCTTGCTGACCGAAAGAAGACTTTTTTTGAAGGACTACACTAGAGTGCTGCTTCTTGTGAGCTGAATGTTTTGTTTTGTATCTTGCATGACTCATAGGGGTGACATATAAATGTATTTTGGAAATAATTTGTATAAAGAAATTATATTTGGTTTAAACTCTTTTTTTATGAGATCTTTATTAAAGATCAAAGTTTAAACTTAAAGTTTTACATTCTTCTTAGTGAAATTGTTCTTCCGAACTTATACACTATATAGCTTGAACGTTATTATAAAATGTTAATGATTTCATTTAAATTATAGCAAAGTAATAGTTATAGTATGTTTTATATCTATAACTTTGTAAGAATTATATAAGGCGTTTGCAAAAAAGTTTTGAAGTTAGTTTGACTTGAAGTAGTGACATATCATACTCAGATCCAAATATTAGATCAGGTTTGGCGTGTTACACTCTTCTCTAAGGGTAATGACCGAAAGCCCTAGTTTAGGGGCTAGTTTGTAATTGTCATTTTTTGGTCGATTGCTCTAAATGAGCAAGAATCGAATGTCCTAAGTTTAGTTTTGTGTATTCTTGCAAATTGGTTGAGGTTAATGTCTTATGCAGAATGTTATTATTGATGTGGTTTCAACCTTCCAAAAGCAATCAAGTGTGTGTCTCTAACAAAAAACCCGTAAATTCGTGTAAAATCGAAAGTGATAGTCACGACACACGGCATGTGCCTGGCCATGTGGGTTACACAGACGTGAGCTTGAGCATGTGGGCCCATTTTGAAAAGTTATTAGAGCTGTGTTTGGGTGGAATAAGGGAGTTTAGTAATATACCAAAATTTATTATGTATGTTGTTGTATGTAAGTTCTTTGAAAACATGCTAAAACATGTAAAACTGTATACTCGATTGCATGTTTGTGTGTACGAGTAGGGGCGTGTATTCGATTGAGTCGAGTCAAATTGAGTTAGTCAAGTGGACATATCCTATTTTAGCAACCGAACTTAACTTGGATTTTTTTTGAATTGAATTGAATCAAGTAAAAAAATTCGAGTCAAGTGGAGCCCAGTTAACAAATCATATTGTTTATACTCAATGTTGCATTTACATGAATCGATTATTTAACTACAAAAATAATACAATAGTTTTGCCTTTTAAATTGGGAAAACATTTATCAAAATGACGTAGTTTTGTCTTTTCTTATTCGAATTTTTGGATAACTCGAATTGTGTAATTCATATTTGAGTTAAATCGAAAAACTTTATTTTTTATTTGATTTGATTTGAATAACTCAATTAACTCAAATAACTCGAACTATTTAATTCAAGATTAATTTTTTATCGATTTTTTTGAATTGAATTGGATTTTGCTCACCCCCATGGTTAAGTATATGTTTACAATTGTGACATGAAATTGAATAACTGTATGTGAATGATTGTGGTGTGAAGTGATTATGTAACTTGTGAATCATAATGTGGAATGGTATGATAAGTATAAGAAGTGAGATAATGGAACAATTTTGTATGAAATTGTATGTGTATTGAATGGTGAATTGAACTTGAATTTGACATGTGTGTATTTACATAAGATTTTTTATATTATCTTGAATCATAGATTTACTATTGAGTGTTTTGCTCAGCGTACGGTTTTTTTGTGTGCGCAAGTTAGATCCAATTTTGAGGTTACGAGCATCAGCTTCAGCATTCAGACAAAGATCTTGGACTCAATAATGTTAGTGTACTTTCTTTCGTAAGTTAAATGGCATGTACCTAGGTTTGGTTGATTTTGGTGTAAAATTATATCTATACGCACTTTTGGAATAGAATTTGGTCAATAGGATGTGGTATGAATATGAGCTCTAAATGTGGTTTGAAATGTATTAAAAGCTACAACTATCTATGGCATAGATGAATGGATAGGTATGTTTAAGACTTGAAATGTAATATACTAGGTAGTTAACTTGTAAGTGATACGACATTAATATATTGTTGATTTAAGGTGTTGAAGTGCATCAATTGGTGTTTGAGGACTGCTTACATTGCTGATATTAGGTGTGTGTGTGTGTATTATGCTTTGCTTGGAAAATTGCATGTTGAATTGAAATGAATTTGCAGAAACATTATGTGACGTCGTGACGTTGTCCAGATGTCGTCTCGACGAGATCTGAATGCAAACGCATGGTGCGACGCTGGACATTGGTCATTGTGACAAGGCTTGACAGTATGTTGCATTGCGACGAGGAACTTCCTCATGTCACAACGTCAACCTTGTATTTTTGAATCTTTAAAATTTGTTCCTACTTCTATCTCTGATTAAATTTAGGGTTTTCGTAAGATTGTGTAAGACCCGAAAATGATTCTATATCATGTTGAATGCATGTTTTGGTTGATTTTAGACATCTAATAATATAAATTGATTGTATATATGTTGGATTTGATGCCTTAAGTGTAGTATTTTCTTCTAAGTACACGTGTACTTTTTTTGAACAGATTGGTTAATAAAATTATTCATGAATTACATTAATATTTTGTATATTGTCCTCGCGTAGTTTTTGCATGTAAAGAAAAATAGAAGCAAATGTTGCTCACTACTAAGCAACATTACGTGGTTGGATTGTAATACGGAAAGACAACTTATATTAGTAGACAACCTAAATCCTTAATCTAATCGAAAATGAGCAAACCGATTAAAAGAATAATATGCCGCCTATCAAGTCCAATTGGGAGATGCTTTTCCCAAACTTGGTTAGGACGGTCATGCCCAAATCCGGTCGGGACGGTCTGACCTGAATTTCAAACATCATATTAGCCACAAAGGTGACTCTCAATTTAAAATTTTATGAACCACACCAACCAACCGTACACACCACTCATTTGCAAAATATTTCATATACGAAATTAAACCTAAGTGCATGCTTTTCTAAATTAATCATTTCATTCACACAATCAGAAGGTATAGGGCGTACCTTAATACTTGGCAGTCTCCCTTAGTTGCAAAAATGTGGTAGTTCATTTAATTATCATCAAATTAATCAAGTAATAAAACCATGTAAACAAGAAATCAAGTAAGCAATTATAACATTCAAAAATCCCCCCCCAAAAAAACAGCAGCCCGTAATGTCTGTTTACTGGTTGAAATTTTTATTTAAAAAGTCTAAGTCTAATCTTAGAACTAAACCCTTGGAATGATCCACATTACCTTCATTTCGGAGTTTAAAATCTCAACACACATACTCTAAAAAATGCCTAGCTATGGATCATCAATTTGCCACCCTCCTCGCTAACCCGGGAACTATTTATCTGTAAGGTTGTAATGCCCCGTAGCCGAGACCATCGCCGGAGTCAAATACGAGGTGTTAACGGACTTAATTCATTACTTATATAGCTCAAACAATTTATTTTTAAAACTTCCAGACAAGCTGGCAATCTACGTTATAGTGGCTTAAAAATTCATATCTCGAGTTCCGAAACTCGAAATCTAATTCCGTAAATTGTTCCTAAAACTAGACTCATATATCTATCTATAATTTTTTTTCTAGAGTTTTTGGTTGGGCCAATTAGTACAGTTTACTAGTTAAAGTCTCCCCTGTTTCAGGGTTCAAATTTTCTGACCTCTGTGTATTACGAATTAGATTTCTCTCTGTACAGAATTTCAATGACTATGCCGTTTGTTTCTCTTAAAACTAGACTCAATAAGGAATCTGTACATATAAAGAATGACTTCTAATTATTTTTTTTTACAATTTATGGTGAATTCTTAAAATCAGAACAGGGGATCCAGAAATCATTCTGGCCCTGTTTCACAAAAATTCCAATATCTCATAAAATATAATTCATATACCTGTTTTGTTCAATCCATATGAAAATAGACTCATTAAGCTTCGATTCCTTAACTTATTCATCATTGAAGTCAATTTATACTATTTTTAGTGATTTTTCAAATTCACATCATTGCTATAGAAATATTCTGTTTTATAACAAATTTCACTTTACTATAGATTTCCATGGACTAAATAGCATTTTGAACATACATGGCATCAAATATGATTTAGATTGGCCATTCCAATGGCTAATCATTCACAAACCCTTTTCTTACCAAACCATAACCATGTCATAAAATCATTTACACAAGAAGAATATTTTGCCATACATACCACATTCAAAATACACAAGCCATTTTACCAATTTAGGCCTTCGGATAGTGTGAACGAGTCTTCGACCTATCCTCGATTCTCAAGTCGGCTTGTCAACAACTACAATGAATGAAAAGGAGGTGTAGCACCCCGAACCCGGCCCAGAAGTTATGGCCGGATCCGGCATGCCACATCAAAAACGTAAAAAAAAATTTTCCATTCTAAGTCCAGAAAATCATACTTGATGTTCAAAAGATTAATTCATTAAAGGTTAAAGTGAATGGAAGCTGTGCACCAGGTAGGAAACCGGAAAAGAGGTGGTGAGTCCATCGGACTGCTTAAGTACCAAGCTCCCTTCGGATCCACTCCTAGACATGCATACCGCCATTGCCACACTTTAACGTCATGGATATTTCTAGGAAACCGATTTGATTAAGTCATTTTTAGGAACAGTGATTAATTTTGGAAAATAGTTTCATTGCGGAAGCTTTGCTTGTTGTCGTGTTATTTTGAAATCAACTGTTGTTTTTGAAAACGCGCCCTAAAGCTATCCAATTTCAACAGTTAAAATAAGTATTACCTATCTTAGTAATACATATAAAAAAACCATCAAAAATAAATAAGCGGCCTTATTACATTTAAAAACCCAAAACTTCAAACGTAAATAAAAGGATGTCCAGTTCACCAGAAGAAAATCAAACTTTCAGAACAGGTGGCCACTCCGAATTCCCTCACAGCTCCAAGCCCACTATGGTTGGGGATTACCTGCGTGGATGAAAATAAAAGGGGTGAGTTTGGGGAAACTCAGTGTGTAAATTAACCCAACCATAGCCTTTATCAGCTTAAACCACAGAAATAGAATAAGTTGGCCTTAGCCCAGAACAGAATTCAAAATAAAGCCCATAGGCCCATAACAGAACAGAACAGATATTACATGTTTATGCAGAAACCCAACCATATCCAACCATATACACCCCCGTACCAACCTTACACCGTGTGGGGAGACAACTCGACCCACCCAACCGCTACACACCACAGAATTTGCAGCATGGCTGCCAGAACAGATAATGTGACAGAGTCACCAGATACAGATAATCGTGGCAGAGCCACCAGAACAGATATATGTGGCAGAGCCACCAGAACAGATATATGTGGCAGAGCCACCAAAACAGATATATGTGGCAGAGCCACCAGATCAGATATTTGTGGCATAGCCACCAGAACGCTTCCTCCATAATATAACCCGTGTCCCCATGCAACAGATATATAATCATGGCATACATCATACAGAATCAGATCGACATGCTTTTCAGTCAAAATTAACCCTAGGGGTATAACGGTAATTTTACACCTAGGGGTATAACAGTAATTTTCCATACATAGGGGTATTATAGTAATTTAGCTACTTTCAGGGTTTTCATGCATATCCTAACTATTTATGTACTATTAGAACACTTACCGCGCATACTTACCGAATTGGGCCCGTTGGCCCATGAACCCGATCTTTGGTCCATTAAGCCCAAATTATCAAAATGTACGAAATCGCGCATACTGCAGTTTATTACTTTAGATTACCAAATATACAAACCCAACTATCTTACGAGCATTCGCACACTCGCGAATTCCCAAAATACCGACTTTTTGGCATTTCGGCTTTTCGGCTTTTGCCAATCTAGTCTATGAGAGGGTGTCAGTTACACACCTGTTTGCGACGATATGCTGACGAGATCCACACACGAACCGCCTACAATTGGATTACTAACACGTTAATCTAAATATTCAAATACAAACTACGTATTAACCCCTTACAATATTCGGCCAACCACACCTACAGATCATAGTAAGCTTATAAGAAATCAATAAGCAACTCATTAACAAATTTTTGTCAATGTTTACCACATAATCATAATTTCACTGCAAGCTGTCTTCCTGAGCAACAGTCACTAAATTATTTATAACTGGAACTACAAAACTCCAAATCAAGTGCCGTTAATTTTCCCTGAAAATAGACTCATATATCTTTTATCCATAAAATTGTCAGAATTTTTGGTATGGCCAATCAATACCAGATTTTTCTTAAAGTTTCCCATGTTTCACTGTTTGACTAATCTGACCACTCTTCATTACGAATCAAATTTCTCATTTTACAGAATTCAAAATATGTTCTTGTTTATTTCATTAGAAACTAGACTCAATAAGCTTTAATTACATAATTTATTCAGCCTCTAATTCATCTCCCACAAATTATGGTGATTTTCCAAAATCACGTTACTGCTGCTGTCCCAAGTAGATTTATTACCAAATCACTCTTTCACACATACCTTGCATGCATATTATTTAAACATGTATATCACCAATCAATCATCACATATCTATGATTTTACTTAAGTATAATCTCCATTTCATCATTTTAAAGCACAACATGTTAGCTAATTTTTCCCTTTAACATCTAAGGCATATGCATGCTCATTTGTTTGGCTCAACTTCACCTATCTTCCATTTTTTCATCAAAAGAACATGAAACAACAACCATTTCCTTCATTTTAATTCATGACTAAATGCTCACAACACAACTAAAAATCAAAATATACTTCAAGAGTTAAGGTAGAATCAAGAAGAACTCATGAACCTCAAAATAGAAGCAAGGTACCAAGAACTTACCTTCAATTTTCCTCCTCCTAATGACCGAATACTCAAGAGCTTTCTCCTCTCCTTTCTCTTCTCTAACTTTCAGCTATGATGAACAAAGATGGACAAAACTTTGTTCTTTTCACCCCTTTTTTCTTTTAATAAAACTTCATATTTCATCCATTTAATTCTTTAATACAAAAGACATGAAATTCTTATCATGAAACATTTACCTAACCCATTATCATGAAACATTTACCTAACCCATTATCATTGAACATTTACCTAACCTATTATCATGGAACATTTACCTAACCTATTATCATGAAACATTTACCTAACCTATTATCAATTTGTATCAATTTGTACCATAAATTATGGATATCAAGTGTACATTTTGTCTACAACAACATGATGGCTGGCCACTTCATGTAAAATGGGAGGTTTGTCATGCAAATCCTCCTATTTTGCACTCCTATTTATTTGGCCACTTCAATTTAGCCTATAGAATTTTCAAACATTTTCACATAGGTCCTATTTCATAATTTCACCCCCTTTTTCTTATGGAACAAAAATTAACTAAAATTGCAGGGTTCTATCTTAAGCTTGGGCTTTCTAGAGGCCCACTAACATAATTAAACCTATGCCAACATTCACAGGATTCCCGAAAATTGGGGCGTTACAGGAGGGGGTAAGCATAAATGCTTAGTAAGTTCACATGCAAATAGCAAGTAACAAAATCATGCAATTCCACATAAAACATCATTTGCATAAACAACATCAAGACATTCGTGTTTCGTTTGCATTTAATATCTTTCTACGATTTCATCATACCAAGTTCTCAACCCGAAGATTTAAGCACATACCTGTCAAATTTTCTCATTCACCACACTTACCAATATATCAACTTCATTTTAGGCATTCTTCTCATTCACTTAAGATTCACCCGTTGAACAAATCGGAATATAATTCGAATACGCGGATTTCATGAACGTAAGTGCCATACCCGCAGCTAGACAAACTTAATAGTCAGTGGAACTTATGCAGCCAAGCTACCATGTAACCCGCCCATAAGTGAACTCGGACTCAACTCAACGAGCTCGGGCGTTCGCATCCATAAGTGAACTCGGACTCAACTCAACGAGTTCGGAACTCAAATATCCTAGTGACATGTCACTTGTATTCTAATCTATTCCCAAGGTTCAAACAGGCTTTTTCCTCGATTACACATCTTTGCCGTCTTCCATGGAATATCGAAATCGATACTTTGGTGATAGTTCATACTCATCAAGTAATTCACATAATTACATATTATTCAACAATAACCACAAAACATAACATTTCATGATAATAATAAGCACCATATCATATAAACAACATTAAATTGCTTAAAATGACAATTATGTTACTACATTTACACATGAACTTACCTCGATACAAAATATTAGCAATCGAGCCTATTCTTCGTAAACTTTGTTTTTCCCTCGATCGCAACTTGAATCTCGTTTCTCTTGATCTATAATGCCAAATTAATCTTATTTAATACATACATTCATCAAAACAGTCTTTAATATGAACTTTGGAAAAATTACATTTTTGCCCCTAAACTTTTGCATAATTACACTTTTGCCCCTAGGCTCGGGAATTAAACTTCATCCCTTATTATTATGTTTTATGACATTCTGATCATTTTTCCCTTCTATAGCAACATCAAATCCACACTCTAACATGCACTTATGACTATTAGGTATTTTTACCGATTAAGCCCTTTTACTCGTTTTCACTTAAAACCGAGTAGTACAAGTTGTCTAACATAATTTCAAACCTCATATTCTATCATAAAACACCAAAATACACAAATTTCAGCTATGGGTATTTTTCCAAATATGAACCTAGGTTGAATTATTGCTAGCATAAGCTTAATCGAGCTACCGGGATTCCAAAAACGTAAAGAACATTAAAAACGGGGCTTGGAATCACTTACTATGGAGCTTGGAAGCTTGAAACAAACCCAAACTATGGATAACCCTTGAAATTTTTGCCTAATGAAGAAGATGGACAAAAATTGGCTTTTAATTTTGTTTTTAATTCATTTTAATAACTAAATGACCAAAATGCCCTTCCTACTAAACTTTCAAAAAAATTCCATCCATGTCCAATTTTTGTCCATAGACTTAGAAATTGGTCAAATTTCTATTTAAGACCTCCTCATTAATATTCCAAAGCAATTTCATACTAAAAACTCCTAGAATGCAAGTTTTGCAAATTATTCGATTTAGTCCCTAATTTCAATTTTAGCACTTTAGGCATAGGATTTCATCACGAAATTTTCACACAATCATGCAATCATATCATAAACATCAAAATAATTATAAAATAGTTATTTCTATCTCGAATTTGTGGTCACAAAACCACTATTCCATTTAGGCCCTAATTCGGGATATTACAAAGGTAAAGTAAGGGGGTGTAAGCTTGGAGAAGCTCAGTGAGTACACAGTCATACAACACAAGTATACTCACCAAACATGTAAGGATTTGAACATACTTGAACAATTCACATGTAACACAATTTTCATACATAATACAGTGATATATTGGCAATTTGTGAATATGAAACATAATCAAATTATATACTCATTGGAGAAATATATCTCCAAATCAGACCACGTGACTCATAAAGTTGTACGCTTCTCCATGTAAGTGTAGCATGTATGCTCACACTCTCCAAACACACCACACCATCTACAGTGAATGGAGTTATGCTCAACATTTCCTTATCTCTCCAACGCTATCTTCGAGCCACAATGCCCAACACATAATAAAAAGGGTAAGTACTCACAATCCTATGGCATGCCAATGATATCCAATGGTTTTAAGTGTTTACATTGCCAATATATCTAATTAATCACATTTTATTACGCAATATAACTAGCTACCGTTACTGTCGAGCTCGCACTTAACATTTCACAATAATATAATTTTAAACTAATCAAAACTCACAATATCATAAATCCCATAATTCACTGACGGGTTCCTGCATGTATAGATGTACACTATCAATAAAATTCACATGTTATAAAAATCTATATTATAATATTTTTTTATATCCATTCGCAAGCTTTACATATCCATATATGAATATATATTACATATAAATACATACCTATTTAGTGACCTTTGTGACGTCAAATTTTAGCATACCTTAAAAATCCCATCAATTTATATATTTATATAAAACAAAAACCATGTATAATATATATGTACAACCCCATTCATTATATATAACACCAAAGCCCATCTAGTATATATAAAGTTGATAAACCATAAAAGTAACATGTTTTAATCCCATTCTTGATGCGTTTTTGGATGGTTTATTATTTAATTTAGTGAATTTGATACTCTTAATCCTTTAATTTCATGTTTTTATACTTAGGAGAGAATAAGGGAACAAAAAGAGCCAAAAGGGCCAAAATTGAACAAAACGAGCTACTTTTAGGATCCACAAGGGATGAGCACATGCCTGTGTGAGCCACACGGGCTGGCCACATGACCATGTGCCAGCCCGTGTCGATATCGCTCCCTGTTTCCCAAACACGCAGAAAAATCCAATTTTTAGGGTTTTTGAGCATTCTAAAGTTTATAAAAACACACTAGAAGAAGACCTAAATGAGGACGCAGAGAAGAATAAAGAAATTACTCGAAGAACGCCGTCGGAATCAACTCAGAAGCTGGATCTCCTTTAAGATTGAAAGTCTCCAGTCAACTTATCTAGAAGTTTTTAGGTTTCTTTATGTTTTGTTGTTTTCCTAATTTTGAGATGCTTTCCTCCCAAAGTATGAACTAAATTTCCTAGATACCTAGGGAAGATGAAACCTATGATGGATTTTGTTATTTAATTTCTAAATTACATGATAAATACTTGATTTCTTGATCTCAATTATGTGTACTTATTCCATGTTTTAATGTTTTCAGGATATTAATTCATGATTGATGTACTTATTTCAGTGGAGCAAAAGTCCCTGTTTAAGAGTAGATCTGACATAATTGAGTGGAGTTGCATGTAATCCTAGAAATAGGATGAAATAAATCTATCATATTAGAGTCAAATCTAATAGGGGAATCCATAGGTCGAGTTAATACGACAATAGGGGTTTTAATTAGAAAGAGATTTCAATTAATCAACCTAGAGTTAGTTATTTTTACTCTCGAAAGAGATATTAATATAATTTAGGGATTTCTACAGATCAAGGCAAGTGAATAAATCGTTTAATTTAGATTCAGAATAATAAGTGAAGTCTAGGTGGATTTTTTCCTGGGTATTGTCTCTTTCATTAGTTCATTCGAATATTTTCTTACTTAATTCTCTGTTGCGTCCCTAGTAATTAGTTTAATTTTAGATTAAAAACAATCCTTCAATTTATGGGCTAAATAATAAAAAGATGGTAATTACTAGTACTTTTAGTCCTCGTGGATACGATATTCACAACTCACCATAACTATACTGCTATTCGATATGTGTGTTTGCTTTTGTCGTGATTTTAGTTAGTTAAGTGAATCATCATAAAGTTTTTAGCGCCATTGTCGGGGACTAAGATATTAGGAACACTAAATTTTATTAATTTAGCCATTTTTTACTTTTATTGCATTTTATTTTTATTTTTAGTTTAATTTTGTTTTCTAATTTTTCTTTTGTTTGCTTCTGGCAGGTTCCTTTAGTATATGACTAGAAGAAACCCGTTGGGGCCTCTCGTATTTAACAGTGAAATCGACAGTACAGCTTACAGAAACCGTAGAAAAGCGAGCAGAGTCAACAAAGTACTGTGGAAGAGCAAAAGGAAATCATTAATATTATTAAGGAGATGGCTGAAAATCAGAATAATCAGCTACCTCCTGTAGTATCCGCAAATCTTGCTCCTCGTACTATGTAGGATTATGCTAAGCCCAATTTAACTGGGGCTGAATTGAGTATTGTGAGACATGCTATTGCTGTAAATAACTTTGAACTGAACCGAACACCATTTAGATGATCCAACAATTTGTTCAGTTCGATGGTTTGCAAGATGAAGATCCAAATACTCATTTGGCTAACTTTTTGGAATTCTATGACACTTTTAAGATAATGGCATTTCTGACGATGCCATTCACCTTCGGTTGTTCCCCATTTCATTAAGAAATATGGCTAAACAGTGGTTGAACTCCTTACCACGAGGGTCTATCACTACATAGGAGCAAATGACCGAGAAATTTTTATTAAACTACTTTCCATCGGCTAAGACAGCTAAACTGAGGAATAATATCTCTTCCTTTGTGCAAATGGATTTAGAAACCTTATATGATGCATGGGAGAGGTATAAGGATTTATTGAGAAGGTGTCCTCACCATGGGTTACCTTTATGACTACAGGTTCAAACCTTCTACAATGGTTTGAACCCCTCTACTAGGCAATTGATCAACACAGCCGCCGGTGGGACTCTGAATAACAAAACACCTAAAGCGACTTATGAGTTTATAGAAGAGATGTCACTGAATAATTATCAGTGACAAGTCATGAGAACGAAGCCGATGAAAGCATCCGGTGTTTTCAATGTAGATTTGATCACCATGTTGTTGAATCAGGTAGAACTTCTAAATAAAAATATTGATGGTTTATATGGTTCTATACAGGTACATCTGATGATGCAGTGCGATACAAATGGAGGAGGGATGAACAATCCAAAATGTCTATCCTCCAACCTTAGCATAGAGAGCAAACAAGTCAACTATATGGGTAATAATTTTAGACCTTAGAATAATCCCTATAGTAACGCTTATAATGCAGGGTGGAGGAACCATCCCGACTTCTCATGGGGTGGTCAAAGAAATTAAAGACAACAACCCCCTCCAGGCTTTCAACAACAACCGTACTAGCAAGAGAAAAAGCCGAACCTTGAGGAGATGCTGACGAAATTTATTTCGATGCCAGAAACCTATTTCCAAAACACCAAAACCACACTCAAAAATCAACAAGCATCGATTCAAGGGCTCGAGAATCAAATAGGTCAGCTTGTTAAGCTGATTTCAGAAAGGCCACAAGGCAGCTTGCCTAGGAACACCGAAACTAACCCAAGAGAGCAGCTTCATGCAATTACGGTTCGAGATGAAAAAGGGTTAGTTGATCCTGAACCAGAACTAAGGCAAGGAAGTATGGTAAGTCAAGGTAAGGTTAGGGTAAGCCAAAACGAACAAAAATTGGTAAGTAAGGAGTATAAACCTAATGTGCCATACCCAAATGCAACAAAGAAAGACCACACAAATGATCAATTTGGTAAATTTCTTAAACTTTTGAAAAAGTTGCATATTAACTTACTGTATATTGAAGTTCTTCGTAGATGCCAAATTTCGTAAAATTTTTAAAGGAGCTTTTAGAAAACAAGCGGAAGTTAGATGATTCGTTGCACGTGGAGCTAAATGCAGTTTGCTCAGCTATCTTACAGAATAAACTACCCAACAAATTGAAAGATCTGGGGAGTTTTACTATTCCTTGTTTAATTGGTAATTTAAGTGTTAATAACGCTTTAGCTGATTTAAGGGCGAGTATTAATTTCATGTCCTATAAAATGTTTAAACAACTAGGTCTTAGGACACCCAAACAAACTAGGATGAGCATTTAATTGGCAGATAGAACCATTAGATTTCCTAGGGGTATTATTGAATACATACTTGTTAAAATCGATAAATATATATTCCCAATTGATTTTGTTGTTTTAAACATGGATGAGGATAGTAATGTACCCTTAATTTTAGGACGGCCCTTTTTAGTAACTGCTAGAACCATCATTGATGTAGGTACAGGTGAATTAATACTTCGTGTAGGTGACGATACGATTAAACTCCAAGCTCGTGATTTTGTTAGGATATCTAGGGATCGAAATGATTATACGAATTTTGTTAATATGAGTAACCTTATGGCTCAACATTCTTTGCAGGAAACACCTCGGAAAAACAGGATAGAGCCACGGTCCAACTTATACGATAAAAAACAAAACAACTCATAAAGAAAGAATGCCTCAGATCAATGAACTAGATGAATGGCGGACACATGCCAAGGAGAAACTGAGAATACACGATGCAAAATCGAAAAGACTCCAGGACGAGCTTAAGGATGGAACGAACCAATTTAATGTTGGAGACCAGGTATTGTTGGAAAAAATGGACCCTCGAATTGCCACTTCAAAGCTTAATGCGAACGATGAAACTTCTTTTACGGTACTTAATGTCTTTCTATACAGTATAGTCGAGGTAAATCATTCTGAATTCAGCACTTTTAAGGTAAATATCACTCGAATCAAACCTTATTTTAATAATAAAATTGATAGCGAGAAAGAGGAGTTTCAACTCTGCGAACCACCGTAACCGTGCGAATATGAGGTAAGTCAAGCTTAGACTTTAAAGAAGCGCTTCTCGAGAGGCAACCCAAGCGTTAACATTCCTAATTTACTAATTTTATCTCATGGTATTTTTAAAATTAATTAATTTTTAAAATTAAAAAAATGATTTTTAAAACCCACACGGCCTGGACACACAGGCGTGTCCTTAGCCGTGTGGATCCTTTGACTTAGTTTTAAACTTTGGAAAAAAATCGACAGTGAGTTACACAGCAGGGCGACATAGCCGTGTGACCCACACGGCTTGGACACATGGGCGTGTCCTTGGCTGTATGGAGCCTGGGTCTTAATTTTTCTAAAAATCGACAGGGACACGACCTAACCTATACCACACAGGCTTGTGACATGGCCATGTGAACCATACGGCCCAGACACATAGGCGTATCATAGGACGTGTGAAACCTGGAGCTTAATTTTTCAAATTTAAAACTAGTCAGAGAGTTATACGGGCAAGGCACACGGCTGTGTGCGAGACATGGTCGTGACACACATACGTGTAGGAAGTCACATGGGTGTGTGAGAGGTCACACTGGCATGGGAGAAGCGAAGGAGATTTCACATGGCCGTACGGCACAGCCATGTGAAGATTAGGCTTATTTCATTAATCACACACTGGCTGAACAGGAGATCATACGGGTGTGTGACACCACCATGTAGCCCAATACGGACCTCACACGATCGTGTCCTCTTTAAAAATCCTAAATCAATTTTATTTTGATTTGTTTTGTCTTATTCCTCCCAAGCACCCAACCCTATCTGCCGCAACTCCTTCCTCATTTTCCACCGTCAGGCCACCAAACTCGTCCAACCGTCGTCCCACCAGCTCGACATTTCTCTCTATTGTCTTCCTCTTTCTCCATTTCCCAAGCCCCCATCGCCGCACCTTCCCTTCCCCTATACGCTTATCCTCTCCCTTTCCCTTTTCTTTCTTACCATTAACAGCCCCCACAACCACCGTCGAACCCACCTTTTCCCCCTTTTCATGTCGGCCTAAACCACCACTGACCCACGCCCACATGTCCCTCATTTTCCCATTCCCTTCCCTCCCCTCACCTTTACCTAAATAGCAGCCCCTTTCTTTTTTTTTCTTCTCCCTTCCTCTTTCCCATATTTTCCCCATCTCAAAACCGACCCCACCTCCATCTCTCACCCTGAACTCGTGCACCGACCAAACCACAATAGCCACGACCTCCGCTGTTTTACCCATCGACTGTCGCGCCTCCATACCGCCCACCGCCGGTTTCTTTTCCTCCCCATTTTCTTTTTTTATTTATTTTTTACTCTTATTATCATTATTTCTTTATTTTACTTTGTTTTTATTTTCATTGATTTCTTACTTATTATTATGACTAATTATTATTGCTTTATTGATTTATTCACTCTTGTTTATTTATTTGCTTCTACTGATGGATTTTGGGATGGTTTTTGATTTAGTTATTGAATTGATTTAATTGATTCATGATACCAGTTTAGTTTCGTTCAGCAGGATTATACATTTATTTTGTTTGGGTTGATTTCATTTTTGATTTGATTCTTACTAGTTTTTCTTTTCATTATTGATTATTATCAGTTTTATTTATTTTTACTTCGTTTTTATGTAGGTATTAGCATATAATTTTTTCATGTTAAAAGTCCATTTATTTATTCGTCTAATTGTTGAGCTTTATTTTGGTTATGATTTCCTATTACCTTATTTCTATCTTGTTGGTTCGTCCAATTTATTACAGATCCACTATGACGAACACATGCGGAAAGAGTAAGGTCGCTGTCCTTGCTTTGAAAAGGCGGAAGGGCCCCGGTGGAACTTCCTCCTCGAGTGCTTCCACCGTGGCCCGCCACCCCTACCTCTGATTTGTGGTGGGCCCTTAGGAGGATTTATATCAGCTCCTTCGAGCACGATCACTCGGTCTAGGCCACTGTATCGATTGGGCCACATTGGAGTAGGTCCGCCTCGCTGATGACATTCGCGCCATTATCACCACAGCTCCGTGGGATCGATTCTTTGCCATCATCGGGCCCACCTACATGGAGCTTACGTTGGAGTTTTGCTTGACATTTCTGGTACAGTAGGTCATGACGATTCATGACGAGCCAGGCACCATCACATTCCGACTTAGTAGTTTGGTATGTCAGATGAGTGTTCTCGATTTCAGCGCTGCTATAGGACTTTACACAGAGGAATTCATGAGCGCCGAGAACTTCTTTCGATTTCATCGGCACATCTATTATTCTCCATCTCATTGTTGGACTAAACTTACAGGGAGTTAGACACCATATGATGCGAGTCACTCAAAGGCGACTTCTCTATCTCCGGCCTTACAGTACATTGGCGCCCTTTTAGCTCCTATTTTGACAGGTCGGAGAGAGAGCACTGAAGTCGTTAGCACTCACGATACTTACTTCTTATAGAGCATAGCGCACAGGCATATATTTGATTTGGCATACTTCATAGCTCTAGCCTTTTGCCATCAAACTAACCGCTACAGGAAGGGCCCTATCTGTTTAGGCCCTTACATGACTTTCCTCGCTCAACACTTCGGTCTCCTCGACACACCAGAGCAGTCCTCTACACTCACATTAGTCACCTAGATGTGTAACACCCCTAACCTGTATCCATCGCCAGATTAGGGTTATGAGGCATCATTGAACAAAAGCACAATTCTAAACATTCACACATTCACACAAGTCATATTAATATATATAAGCATATGTTCAATTAAATATTACTCATGATTTTATTAATTGATAATAGATATATATAAATCATATATTCAACACTTTAATGATATTCGAATACCTAATAAACATCAAACATTTTAATTCATAATTCTATACATGTACATGTTAAATCAAATAAAACATATCAGATGGCATTTAGTCCATTAGCATATACGACATTAATAATTTCACCAAATGATCAAACATGTTTCATTAAACAAATAATTCCTGAATCACATTTAATCATATCAAATTTGGACCATTTTCGAACATTAATGATACAACATATCAAGCCTAGTTGACATACTAAAAATTATGCCCAAATCATCTATATATAGTTAACCATTTTATAACACCAGTAACGACTTAGAGTACACTCAATTTACATGCCAATTATCATACCTAAAATGCATATATCAACCAATCTATTTTTGACCAATTTGGACATTTTTACTTCACATAAAACTCATATAATCTTCTTGATTTACTAATGCACAAATCACTATTCATCATATATCATCCATAATATAAGTGCATACATATATATATTTATATATGAGTTCAACTAACAAATCATAAATGAATACATTAGCACATAACTTTTACCATAATCCAATTTCCTATTATAAAGTCCAAATCCTAATATGTTAGACATACCATGCCAAACAAATCACGATTTATACATATCATTAATAGAAACCATAAGTGAACATCGAATATACCCTATGCATATATCTTGATTATTACCTAACTAATACATGATATACCTTGGCTCATTTATCAACCATTATATATCTTATGGTCGAAACACAAACCAACTCCACAAACATCATATACCTTGGATACATTTTCAATATAAGTTCAAACTAAGACCGAATGTTTATACATCTATTAGCTTTATAATCAACC
The DNA here is from genome assembly GCF_007990345.1 of Gossypium hirsutum. NCBI lineage: Eukaryota > Viridiplantae > Streptophyta > Magnoliopsida > Malvales > Malvaceae > Gossypium > Gossypium hirsutum. Next base: position 6,559,041 of record NC_053435.1, on the reverse strand, counting down.
ATAATTCACATGAATATATATAAGGGCCAAAACACTAAAATCACAACCAAGCATAACCATCATCAAAACGAACCATTAAATTCGAGCATAACAAAGTATTAAGCCATTTTTGCATGGCTCAAGGTTACATTAACCATAATCAATCATCTCAAGAGTAATCCAGCCTATACATGCCATAGATTTGAAAGTTCACTTATAAAAATATTGAAGACAGTTAATAGTGTGATAGACTTTGCTGACGATCCCCGAGCTCGTAATTTGAATCCAAAATCTATAAAACAGAGGTAAACAAGAACACACACAGTAAGTTATTGTAGCTTAGTAAGTCATAAGCAAATAAATCATTAAATGAACATTAATATTGAATCAATTAGACCGAATTAAGTAATATATAATCAAATACACATTTTTCATGCTTAAAACTCTTATACCATTGCATGAACAATATGTAATTATATTAACTTGACCGAAAACATATAAGTTCATAAACATATATAATTCTCAGATTCGTAATGAAATTTTCACTTGTTCATATCAAATATATACTTACCTTGTCTTTTAAATCATTTAACTTAACACATACCTGACATTTTAGCTTGATTTCACATTCGATCTTGTCTTGATATTACCCGTTGAACCATTAGGGATTGAATAAGATACTCGGGTAATCACATATATCGAACAATGCCAACATCCCAGACGTGGTCTTACATGCTATCTCATATCGATGCCACTGTCCCAGATAGGGTCTTACACGAATCAAATACGATGCCGATGTCCTAGACATGGTCTTACTCGTAACCATATATATCGATGCTAACATACCAGACGTGGTCTTACACGAAAACACATATATTGATGCCAACGTCCCAGACGTGGTCTTACATGAAAACACATATATCGATGCCAATGTCTCAGACATGGTCTTACACGAAAACACATAGCATAGTCCTATGGTTCGTACGGGGCTTCTGGATGTTGTAACTCGATCGAATTGAACTCGTAAATTTAGTTCTCATACATATATATGATAAACTATAAATGTAACATCTTTTAATTCCATGCTTGGCATATTTTTGGATGATTTATGATGAAAATTAATGAATTTGATGCTCCTAATCCCTTAAATTCATGTTTCTATACTTAGGAGAGAATTTGGGAGCAAAAGGAGCTAAAAAGGGGCCAAAATTAGAGTTTTCAGGATCCACATGAATTGGGCACACGCCCATGTTATCCACATGAGCAGGCCATACGCCCATGTGCCAGCCCGTGTCTATATCCCTTTCTGTTTCCCAAACACGTAGAAAAAGCCAACTTTTAAGGTTTCTAAGCATTCTAAAGTCTAGATAAACACACTAGAAGAAGATCTAAGGGGAGATGCAGAGCAGAAAGCAGAAATTACTTGAAGGGAGACATTGGAATCATCTCGGAAACAGATCCACTTCAAGATTGAAGATCTCCATTCAAATTTCTCTCGAAGTTTCTTTGGGTTTTTTTATGTCTTGTTGTTTTTCTAAATTTGAGATGTTTTCCTTTTACATTATGAACTAAACTCCCTAAATACCTAGGGAGGATGAAACCTATGATGGATCTTATTATTTAATTTTCTGAATTACATGATAAATACTTGTTCTTGTTCTTAATTATGTGTTATTAATTCTTGTCTTAATATTTTCAGGATATTAACTCAAGTTTGATGTGCTTATTCAGTGGAGAAAAAGTCCCTGTTTAAGAGTAGATATGACATAATTAAGCAGAGTTGCATGCAATCCTAGAGATAAGATGACATAAATCTGCCAAATTAGAGTCAAATCTAATAAGGGAATTCATAGATCGAGTTAATGCAACGATAGGGGTTTTAATTAGAAAGAGATTTCAATTAATCAACCTAGAGTCAGTTGTTCTTAGTCTCAAAAGAGATATTAACATAAGTTAGGGATTTTTACAGATCAAGACAAGTGAATAAATCGTTTGATTCAGTTACAGTAATAAGTGAAGTCTAGATGGATTCTTTCTTGGGTATTGTCTTCTCTATAAGTTTTCTTCAAGTATTCTTCCCAATTTGCTCTCTTTTACGTTCAGTAGTTAATTAGTTAAGTTAATTTTAGATTAAAACAAATCCCTTATATTTTAGGCTAAATAATAAAAAAGATAGTTAATACTAGTACTTTTAGTCCTTGTGGATACGATATTCTGGACTTGCCATAACTATACTACCATTCGATAGGTGTGCTTGCCTTAGTCGTGATCATAGTCTAGTTTAGTGTTTCATAAAACGATCATCAAGTTTTTGGCGCCGTTGCTGGGGACTAAAATATTAGGAACACTAGATTTTTATTACTTTAGCCATTTTTATTTTATTTTATTTTTATTTTTTGTTTTACTTTTAACTTACTAACTTTTCTTTTATTTGCTTCTGGCAGGTTCCTTTAGTTTATGACTAGAAGAAATCCATCAGAACCTCTAGTATTCAACACTGAGATCGAAAGTACAGCTCGCAGAAATCATAGAGAAGCAAGGAAAAGTCGACAAAGTAAAATAGAAGAGCAAGAGGATATTATATTAATACTAAGGAGATGGCAGGAAATCGTAATAATCAGTTACCTCCTGTGGTTGCTGTAAATCCTGTAAATTCGAGTCCTGCTCCTCGTACTATGTATGATTATACCAAGCCCAATTTAATTGGGGCTAAATCGAGTATTGTTAAACTTGCTGTTGCTGCAAATAATTTTGAACTGAAACTTAATACTATTCAAATGATTCAACAATTTGTTCAGTTTGATGGTTTGCAGGACGAAGACCCAAATACTCATTTGGCTAATTTCCTAGAATTCTATGACACTTTCAAGATAAATGGCATTTTTGATGATACCATTCGCTTGCGGTTATTCCCTTTCTCATTGAGAAATAAGGCTAAGTAGTGGTTGAAATCCCTACCACAAGGTTCTATCACTACTTGGGATCAAATAATCAAGAGGTTTTTGCTGAAGTACTTTCCACCTGCTAAGACAGCCAAATTGAGGAATGATATCTCTTCCTTTGTAAAAATGGATTTAAAGACTTTATATGATGCATGGGAGAGGTATAAGGATTTATTGAGAAGGTGCCCTTACCATGGGCTACCTCTATGGTTACAGGTTCAGACTTTTCATAATGGGTTAAACCCCTCAACTAGGCAGATGATCGATGCAGCCGCCGTGGTACCATAAATAATAAAACACCTGAGGAGCTTATGAGTTCATAGAGGAGATGTCACTGAATAACTATCAGTGGCAAGTCATGAGGACAAAGCCTAATAAAGCAACCGGTGTTTTCAACCTCGACGCGGTCACCATGTTATCAAACCAGGCAGAACTCTTAAATAAAAAGATTGATGGTTTATGTGTTTCTACGCAGGTACATTCAGTAATGCAGTGCAATACAAATAGAGGAGGAATGAACAACATAGAATATCAGTCCTACAACCCTAGCATAGAGAACGAACAGATCCACTATATGGGTAATAATTTTAGACATCGAAATAATCCATATAGTAACACTTATAATGTAGGTCGGAGGAACCATCCCAATTTCTCGTGGGGTGGTCAAGGACATCTAAAACCGCAACCACCTCCAGGTTTCCAACAACCACCTTAATAGCAGGAAAAGAAGCCGAACCTTGAGGAGATGCTAACGAAATTCATCTCGGTGTCAGAAACTCGCTTCCAAAACACCGAAACCGCACTAAAAAATCAACAAGCGTCGATTCAAGGGCTCGAAAATCAAATTGGTCAACTTGCAAAGATGATTTCAGAATGACCACAAGGTAGCTTACTGAGTAATATCGAAACTAACCCAAGGGAGCAATTTCATATGATTTCTGTTCGAGATGAAGAAGGGTTAGTTGAAGATGAACCAAAATCGAGACAAGAAGATATGGTAGGTAAAGGTAAGGTTGAGGTGAGCCGCAACGAGCAAAAACCGATCATTAAGGAATATAAATCTCATGTGCCATATCCAAATGTGACAAGGAAAGACCACACAAATGAATAATTCGGTAAATTCCTTAAACTGTTGAAAAAATTACATATTAACTTACCATTTATTGAAGCTCTTTCGCAGATGCCAAATTCCGTTAAATTTTTGAAGGAGCTTTTAGCAAATAAGCAAAAGTTAGATGATTCGTTGCACGTGGAGCTAAATGCAGTGTGCTTAGCCATTTTGTAGAATAAACTGCCCAACAAATTGAAAGATCCATGGAGTTTTACTATTCCTTGTTTAATTGGTAGTTTAAGTGTTAATAATGCTTTGGCTGATTTAGGGGCTAGTATTAATGTCATGCCCTACAAAAAATTTAAGCAACTAGGTCTTGGGAAACCCAAACAAACTAGGATGAGCATTCAATTAGTAGATAGAACAATTAGATTTCCTAGGGGTATTGTTGAAGACGTACTCGTCAAAATTGATAAATTCATTTTCCCAGTTGATTTTGTTGTTCTAGACATGGATGAGGATAGTGATGTACCATTGATTTTAGGGCGACCCTTTTTAACAATTGCTAGAACTACCATAGATGTTGGTACAGGTGAGTTAATACTTCGTGTAGGTGATGACACAATTAAACTCAAAGCTTATGATTCTATTAGGATATCTTGTGATTGAGATGATATTACGAGCTCTGTTAATGTTAATAACCTTGTAGCTCAACATTCTTTGTAGGAAACACCTCGAAAAAATGTGACAGAACTGCAACCCAGTTTACATAACAAAAACAAAACAAATCATGAAGAAAGAAGATTACAAATCGATGAACTAGATGAATGGCAGACACACATCGAGGAGAAACCTAGAATACATGATGAACCAAAGCGACTCCATCATGAGCTTAAGGATAGGACGAACCAATTAAAGATTGGCGATCAGGTATTGTTGGATAAAACGGACCCTCGAATCACTACTTTAGAGCATAATGCAAACGGAGCAACTCCTTTTACGGTATTGAATATTTTCCCATACGGTACAGTCGAGGTAAATTATTCTAAATTTGTCACTTTTAAGATAAATATTACTCGGCTAAAACCTTATGTTGATAATATAATTGACAGTAAGAAAGAGGAGTTTCGACTCTGTGAACCACCGTAACCGTGAGAATACGAGGTAGGTCGAGCTTAGACTTTAAATAAGTGCTTCTCTGGAGGCAACCTGAGTGTTAACACTGCTAATTTTCTTAACATTATTTCATGATTTTTTTTAAAATTAATCAATTTTCAAAATCTAAAAAAAAAGTGTGTTTTTGACCCACAAGGCCTGGCCACACAGGTGTGTGGAGCGTACGGCCTGGCCACACGGGCATGTGGGATCTCACATGGGCCTAGGAAAAGTGAAGGAAAACACACACGGCCTGGTGACATGGCCATGTGACCCACACGGCCTGGACACACCGGCGTGTCCTAGGTCGTGTGAAACCTGGAGCTATTTTTTTCAAAGTCTGAGAGCTACACGGCCTGCCCACACGAGTGTGTGAGGTCTCACATGGGTGTGGGAGAAGCGAAGGAAAACACACACGGCCTGGCGACATTGCCTTGTGACCCACACGGCCTGGCGACATGGCCTTGTAACCCACACGGCCTGGCGACATGGCCTTGTGACCCACACGGCCTGGCGACATGGCCTTGTGACCCACACGGCCTGGACACACGAGCATGTCCATGGCCATGTGAAAATTGGGTTAATCACCCCAATTTTATTTTATTTTATTTATTTTTAATTGTTATATTATTTATTTTTATTTTACTAATTAATTAATTAATTAATTAATTATTCTTATACTTATATTTTTTTATTTTTTTATACATATTTTTTTATTATTTCTAATTTTATTTTTATTTTTTCTTTTCTCTTTCATATTTTTTTTACTATTATCATTACAATTACCTTTTAAGTTTAATGATATCATTGAGTTTTTTATTATTATTTTATTATTATTATTATTATTATTATTATCTTTCTTTTTAATTTTGTTTTAGTTGTTTTATTTTTTTCTCTTCAACTTATTTTCATTATTATCTTTTGAAAGATTTATGGTTGTTTCTAATCGAGTTATAACCCCTTAATTTTCTTTATTATTTGTGTTTATTTTCTTGTTAGTTTTCTCGGAATTATGAGTTACATTTAAATTTGACTGCAGTTCCAGTTTTCACTATCCTGAAGATTTCATCCAATATTCAGGGCAGTTTCAGTTTTCTCCCTCTCTTATGATATTCTGTTTATACTGTGTTTATATATGTTTGTACATTAAGGACAATGTACATCTTAAGTGTGGGGAGGTTATCTATAGAATTATTAGAAAATCCCTAAATTATGTCTTGTGTTTAAGTAATTTTCTCACATTACTATTAGAATGAATTTTTATTGATTTATGATTATCATTGATGTGTTTTAGATTAAATTCATAGGTAATTGTGCATTGATTGTTTAAACTTTAAGACACTAGAGAATCAAGCATGATAAGTCTATTTTTAGAATTAAAAATTTTAGGTTGTTTCCCTAAATTAATGCATTACCTTGAAGTTTGGAATTTGCAAGATTGACATCAAAAGTCATAAATTTTGTGAGATTTTGAGCCTTTAGAGCATACATTTTTCTTGCTCACTTTATTATTGGTTATGAGTGTGTCAATATTGATTTGTTATTCTAGAACTTGCTTCGATTATACATGTCGAGACCACACCTTTGATTTGATATACTGAGATGATAAATGCACCTAGGTTTTAACCCACTTATCCCATAAAAAGCCTACCTTCATAATTAACCCTTAGTGAACTACTTTGAGCCTAACAAACCGTTTCTTAATTTACCATTCATATTAACCCATAACTTTTTTTTTGATTCATTAAGAATTGTTTCCCGTTTTGTTGACTCCCTTTTTGTTGAGATTTGATTTGGTTAGTTCCTTAACTATGTTCTTTTGTTTCAGTTGTTTAATTTTCTCTTATTATCTATTGTTCTCAAAAAAAAGGAAAAAAAATACATATATTTTGATTGTAATAACCCAAATTTGCCCGGCCCGTAAAATAAACAGAAATAATAATAAAAGTTCTTTTACAGTCAATTTACAAAACCCAAATTGCTATCCTATTTACATAGCCCAATTGAAACACTACTTAGGGCACATTTACAAACCACACCAGTAGCCCACATTTGAACCTCATTACACCTAAAACCCTTTAGCCCAAATACTCAAACTAGACCCAAATTAGCGAGGCCCAAGAAGGCCCAATGCCTAAACTGAATCAGGAAACCCTAGGGTTTCCAGAAACCTTCGCGCCGTAAACACGATCCCAATCATCACGCCGTAGTCAGCGGTCCCTTATCTCACACCACAATCGGTGTGCCAACCCCTTGTCACCGGGTCTTCGTTCGCCTGCAAAAGGAAAGAAACAGCAGAGAAGTACCAATATAGCAAGAAATAAAATTAAATATTGTAAATGTTATTTTATGTTGATTTTCAGTGGCTATAAAAGCCCGAATCGAAACAATGTAAAGGGGACTACGTTTTTACAAGCATATATACAATAAAAATCAAGAAACAGAGGTGATTTACTTTTTGTTGTTGTTGTGAATACATACAAATATTACTAAAAATATAAAAAAAGGGATTTACCAACGAATTTACGCTAAAAATTGAAGCTCTTCAGCTTCCGGTTGCCGTATCCGGCGGGGTTGACGACGGCGCGTGGGAGTGTGAGTTCGATGACCGGGGCTTTGCCCTACGGAGGCTGGAGCTCGGAGGGCTTCCTCTCTTCTCCTCTTTCAGAGGATTTCTGTTTTTTTTAAAACCAAGGGCTAAAATGATTTTTTTAAAAGTTTTTTTTATATTTATAAACGACCCGTACGACGTCGTTTTGGGATGACCGTTTAGTGACCAAACGGTGTCGTTTCAAGACTGAAGATCCGCGCATTGACCCGTGACCCGAGAGGGATCCGCGTGTTTTTGTTTAATGGGCTAATTGCCCAATTGGTCCTTCCGCATTTTCAGCCTTTATAATTTCGTTCAATTCAAATTTTATTTTTATTTAAATTTGGCCCTGACCTTTATTTTTGTTTCAATTAAGTCCTAGTTACTATTACAAGGCCTATTTTGGAACGACGCCGTTTTGGGATTAAGGTCAAATTGCCCAATGAGTCCCTCAGCTTTTATCGCGTGTTTCAATTAGGTCCTTTTTTATTTTAAATTTAACCCTAGAGTTTTATTTCCATTTAATTTTAATCCCTTCTAATTTTATATATATATAATTTATTTATTTTAAATATTTTATATATTATTTATTTTTACTATAAACATTATGTATATATGAATAATTTATTATATATATTATTTTTACTTATGCATTGTTTATCATATTATTATTAATTCATTATATATTTTATTTATATATTTTATTATATTATATCATTTTACTATATATATTATTCATTATGTTATTTTTATATTATATTATATTATATTATATTATTTATTATTATGTATAATTTTAAAAATTTGTAAACTATTATTAAATAATATATATATATCATTATTAAATATTTAGTATATTATGTAAAATTCTAAAATTTACTATTAAGTTTTGCTCCTATTTAATATAATATTATTTATATAAATATATATTAAGCTATTATATCATATAATATATATTTTTAAAAAATTTCTCCTTTATTATTTATATATTGTTTTAAAAAAATTTTACCTCATTTATTTTTTCTAATTGTATTTAGATTTTATTTTTTTGTGTTCATAATTTGTTTGTTTATTTTTTGTATCCTTTTTGTATTTATTTAGTATTATTTTAATATGTTAATTTTATCTCATAAATTATTTGTTATTTTTATGTTATTTATTGTTTTATATATTTGCATGAAAATTGATTATTTATGTTGTTATTTTAAGTTATATTCGCATGAAATATTATTACATATATGCAATTTATATTGTTATATTCATTATTTTCTATTTTGTGTTTTGCATGAAATGATAATGTATGTATATTTATGTTATTTATGATTATATATACATAAAATGTTAATGTATATTGTGTACTTTATGTCGTTATTTATCATTTTCTATAGTATATTTGCATGAAATGTTAAAATATGTATTAGGTAGTTTAATTTATTTAATATTGATCTTTTGTAATATGTTAAATGCATCATTGCTTTAAAAAATTTATATTTCATTTAACCTAAAAAATTTTAAAAAATGAGGCAATGTTTTTATATTTAGGAATTCGGGAAGTAGTGCCCTAACGTGCTGGGTTGCGATTTCCCATTTGTCTAAATGTCTAAAGTATCCTTTTAAATAGATTTTTTAAATTACGAGATGATTTTAGTCACGAAAGTTTAAGAATATCGTGTCTAATCATGCTGGATATGATGGTTGTACTCTTTTGGAGCGAAAGAATCTCGATTTTCAGCTCAAATTGTTTCGTTTTTTAAAAAAGAATCTGATTTTTAAATTCTTTCAAACTTTTGACATTAAGATAGAAAACTATTCAATTTGGTACCAATTTTGGGCGTTGCGAGGGTGCTAATCCTTCCTCGTGTGTAACCGACTCCCGAACCTGTTTCCTCACATTTTTCGTAGACCAAAATGTTTTATAAGGTGATTCAATCACACCTAAAAAGGTTGGTGGCGACTCCCGTTTTTAAAATTCTCTCTCTTTTTTTTTAAAAAAAGGGTTTCGATAGCTTGGCGACTCCACTGGGGAATTCATAAGAGAGTCAAGCCAAGAAATTGATTATTTTTTTTGTCTTAATGTTAACAGTTTGAAAATATTTTAAAAAATATCGATCTTTTTACATGTGTTTACTGCATATGTTTGTTATTTTATTTTCGCACACATTGCATTTGTATGACCGCTGTGGTCGCACCCTTAAGTAGGAGTGAGAAACTACACTTTCGTGAGGTTTTCACCTCCGTATGGGCTAGTGGATTGCTTCCGGGATACACCCGTACCTATGTTTTCGTGAGATTTTCATCTCCGCATGGCCATAGGGAAATGTGTCCCCCTGAACTGAACTTGGTCCATATGAGCCTATAATGGGTGAGGATCGAAGAATCTGCTGGTTCAGGTACCCTCACTTTAGAACTAAAACACATATAGTGAACTTTAAGTGCTTACCCTAGGGAGTATAGTGATAGCCTTTAGTAAGCTACCCTTATAAGTGCTTGTTTATTATGCCTTTTATATATGATACTGACTTATGTTATTTTGCTATTATTGCATGTCACTCAACATTTAAAGGTATCAATTCACGGTTCGGTTTCTAGATTAGAAAGCTTTGTAATGAGAAACAAATATCTTGATAAAGTGGAGGACAACGCTTCTGTCTGTGCGTGGTCAGAGAAAACCCAATTAGAGAAAGGAGATAGTGTCATCGAAGGGTATACGTCAGATTTGTGGGACTTCACTCGTATTAGTTCGACACAGAATGAGTTTCAGGAGTTGAAGAACATTTGGGCCTAATGGGATGACGAGGCTAAGCAGCTGTTCTACCAGAATTATGGAGATCTTCCCTATTTGCTAGACATCAAGGTGGATAAGCATCTGTTTCGAGCTATGGTACAGTTTTGGAACCCTGCTTATAGTTGTTTTACATTTGGAGAGGTAGATTTACTACCTATTTTGGAGGAGTATACGACCTTGCTTCGCTGTCCAAAAATTCAAGGTAACAAAGCTTATGTTAGGTTACTAATCTCCCAACTTTCGTGAAGAAATTAATGATGATCACAAGGATAAGTGAACAGTGGGCCGCAGCTCAAATCCAACAAAAAGGTGATGGTAAATGCATTCTGTGGGCAAGTTTGAGGGATCTAATATTGGCACACCCAGATGTGAAGAAGAGGGTTGATGTTTTGGCCTTAAGTATTTATGGTTTGGTGATTTTCCCCAAAGCTATGGGGCACATAGATGAAGCAGTTGTGGATTTATTTGATAGACTTGGTAAACAGAACACACCTGTGCCTGCAGTCCTAGCCGAGACGTTTAGATCTTTGAGTGCATGTCGGAGAGCCGGTGAAGGTAGATTCATTGGATGTGCACAGTTGTTGTTAGTATGGTTCCACAGTTACTTTTGGAAGGTCGATAAGGTTCCTTACTGAGTGTTCTTTGAGGATTATTCTCCCTTAAAGGAAGCAGCAGCTACGCCAAGGAGGGATGACATTACAGAGGAAAGGTGGATGGAAATACTTTAGAATCTCCAAGAGGAAGATGTTATGTGGAAAGCCCCTTGGATGGCTCCTAATGAAGTCCTTTATTGTTGCGGAAGTTTTGATTGGGTACCTTTTCCTGGAATTTGGGGAGTTGTTGGTTACGCGCCATTAATCGTCCTGAGGCAATACAAAGCGAGGCAGTTTATACCGGCAACACAAGGGTTAGCTCAAAGTGATTTCTCATATAAGGGGGATCATTATAAGAAAAAGATGTGAGAGATTTCCGAGGCTTGGAAGAAGATTTGCTGTGTGAAGATTTTGACTAAAGGCCCGACGACAACTCTTGAGTACAAAGGGTGGTTTAGCAAGAGGATCAATGGTAACATCCCTAGGCTGAGTTTGGGTGCTGCTCGATTGATGGAAGAGAGTTTACAGTGATTCCATCGGAGTTATAGGTCATAAAGTAAGAGTTCAAAAGGAATAATTTAGAGCTCGGGAGAAAGATAGAAAGGCTTGAAGAGGAGAAGATGTACCTAAGCTTAGACGTCGACGTTCAAAAAATTGAGGTCGAAAAAGTGAAGAAAGAAAAGAGGAAGATTGAGGAAGACCGAGATGACTTGAAGACTCAATATAAGAGGATACAACTATCAATGAAGAGAGCTGGATTGGGGAAGTCTTCAGAGCAGTGGCAACAAGAGGTTCAAGAAGAAAGAACCAAAGCCGAGTATTGGGAGAAGAAGTTTCAAGAGATGCAGGCATAGAATCAGGCCCCAGAGAAAGAGAATCAAGGATTAAAAGTTAAGGTGACGGAGCTTGGACGATCTCTTCATCATCATCGAATTCGTAACTCTGCGGTCGAATTAAAGGCAAGTCTGAACAAGATCGAGGAAATGAAGCACAATATTGGAGGGTTGGAAGTAGCATTGCAGAACTGTGAACTTCAGATTGAGTAGCTCGAGGAAAGAGAAGGACATTGGAAGGGAGAGCTTCACCATTTTCAGGATCAAGTCAGAGATAGGGACTATCTCATGGGAGAAGCCATAGTCCAGATTCGAGAGGCTGTTGATCATTTACAAGACCTGGCAACGTAAGCTAATGTATTGAGTGCAAAGTATGAGTCAGTGTCAGATAGAGGTCGAGAGTTAGCTTTGTTATTGGATAGGGTTAAAACTCTAGGCCTGAGGGCGAAAGCATATTTGTAATTCGTTTTGTGTAAAGATTTTTGTTTCTTAAATAACATTTTCTAAAATAAACTGAATCAGAATCGATATCTTTTTTACATTCATGCATTTGTATCTCATCACATCATATGCATTCGAATTTATAGAAAGACCCTAATTAGTTAAAATTACAGAGAGAAAGAGAGTGAGAGAAAAAGAAAACCTGGAAGCAACACATCCTTACGGCACACACACTAAGAAAAAGAATATCGATCAAAGACTTGACCAGATCCAGAAAGAAATGCAAGAGCAATTGCAGGAACAATTGGCAAAAATCCAACAAGAGATGAAGGATCAAATGTTGGAGGCTCAAAGGAATATGATGGCTGAAATAGCCCAGCTGCTGAAGGGGGCAACGGATAAAGGAAAGGCCCTTATGACTGAAGAAGATAATGAGGATCATCCTTCGGGTTTTACTCCACCCCATGTGCAAACTCAACCTGACGCATATCCCCGAAGGCCGTCCATCACAATAAGGCCTCAACATGGGCAAGTCGATGCTGGAATACCCATGAACTTTCAAACTGGCTCAGGATTCAACCCGGGAGATAACCCTACCAATCCAATCATCCCTAATTTGGATGTAGCTGAGAGGGAAGAGATAAGGCTCGAATCATCAAGGCAATTAGAGAAACGTTGTAGATGGTTAGAGGAGAAATTTAAGGCATTGGAAAACGCTGATAATCGTCAGGGAATTGATGCCAAGGACTTGAGTTTGGTCCCAGATTTGGTGCTTCCTCATAAGTTCAAGATGCCGGCGTTTGAGAAATACAATGGGACTACTTGCCCTGAGGCCCATATCACCATGTTCTGTAGGCGGATGACTGGCTATGTAAACAATGATCAATTATTGATCTATTGTTTTCAGGATAGTTTGGTTGGGGCAGTGGCTAGGTGGTACAATCAATTGAGTCGCGCAAGGATTGGTTCTTGGAGAGACTTAGCGCAAGCCTTTATGCAGCAATATAATCTTGTGTCTGACATGACTCCTGGTAGAATCACTTTGTAGAACATGGAAAAGAAGCCTAATGAGAGCTTTAGGCAATATGCACAGAGGTGGAGAGAGGTTTCCATGCAAGTTCAACCACCGCTTTTGGAGAAAGAAACTACCATGCCGTTCATTAACACCTTGAAGGCTCCATTCATTACTAATATGATTGGAAATACCACCAAGAGCTTTGCTGATATAGTTATGGCAGGAGAAATGATTGAGAATGTCATAAGGGGTGGTAAGATAGAGAGGGAAATTGCTAAAAGATCGGCCCCAAGAAGGAAAGATAATGAGGTGAACAATACGAGTAGTTATAATTCAAAAGTGATTACGGTTAGTCAGCTCAGAGCAACTACAGTTGGGCAACAGGATTCCCAAAAGCAGGGATCTGGTTCGAGACAAAATTTTGAAAAGGTCTCATTTACACCTATCCCAGTGACGTATCGGGAGCTTTATCAAAGTTTATTTAATGCGCATGCAATAGCTCCTTTTCATTTGAAACCACTGCAACCACCATATCCCAAATGGTACGATGCAAACGCCAAATGTGAATACCATGTAGGGATATCGGGGCATTCAATCGAAAATTACATTAGCTTTAAAAAAGTAGTGGAAAGACTTATCAAGATAGGGGTCGTAAAATTTGATGACACCCCTAGTACAAAGAACCCGTTGCCAAACCATGGTGATCAAGAGGTAAATACAATTGGGGAAACTAGAATGAGAAGGATTAAAGAGGACATGGCCATGGTAAAAATACCGATGAAAGTAATCTGGGACGAAATGATGAAATGAGAAATGATAATCTCTGAAGAGGGAAAAAAATGAGCGAAGGACTACTATGAGTTCCATGCAGAAGAGGGACACGAGATCCAAGGATGTGACGAGTTTAAGGCTTTGGTACAAAGCCTTATGGATAATAAGGAGCTGGAATTTTATGAAGCTGGCTCAGATGAGGGACATGTATGTGCATTGGAAGGTGAACCAAAGAATCAAAGAATCAACGGGCCAAAGATCATTATTTTTATACCAAGGAATAATGAAGTTGAGACACAAATAGTGCCGAAAGTCATTATTCACAAACCCGTTTCCTTTTCTTATAAGGATAACAAGAGGGTACCCTGGAATTATGACTGCAATGTGACAATACCGGAGAGAGAAGATATAGCTAGTACTTCTAAGGAGGCTCAAGTTGAAGGATCCTATACACGCAGTTGGAAGCATTATGATGCAAAAGGCATTAGAGTTAAGCCTACAAAAGTGAAAGCCTTTGATGTTGAGAAGGAGAATAGGGCTGAGGTACTTGTTAATGAGCCAGTGAAGGACGAAGAAGCTAGAGAGTTTCTAAAATTCCTGAAACACAGTGAGTACAGCGTGGTTGAACAATTGCGCAAACAACCAGCTCGTATATCAGTATTGGTTTGCTTCTGAGTTCAGAGGTACATCGTGAGGCGTTAATGAAGGTGCTCAACAAGACTTACGTTACTAATGATATATCCGTCAACAAGTTGGATAGATTGGTTAGTAACATAAGCGCTGACAACTTCATTTATTTTAATGATGATGAAATCCTACCTGGTGGCATGGGATCAGCTAAAGCTTTGCACATCACCAGCCGCTGCAAAGGATATACATTGCCGAGTGTGCTTATTGATAATGGGTCAGCTTTAAATGTCCTACCATTGTCCACATTGAACAAATTGCCCATAGACAGTTCTCACATGAAAACATGCCATAATGTAGTGAGAGTATTCGATGGCACGGAAAGAAATGTCATGGGAAGAATTGATATCCCTTTGCTGATCGGGCCAAACGTGTATGAGGTAGACTTTTTAGTGATGGACATCAAGCCCTCTTATAATTGTTTGTTGGAGAGGCCTTGGATACATTCGGCAGGAGCGGTCCCTTATCTTTGCACCAGAAATTGAAGCTAGTAACAGGTGGACTGCTGGTCACCATAAATGCAGAGGAAGACATTATAGCAGCAGTCACCAATGACGCACCCTATGTAGAGGCAAGCTAGGAAGCTGTTGAGTGTTCTTTTCACTCTTTAGAATTTTTTAATGCAACATTTATTTAAGAGGGGAATGAGGTGTCGGTGCCTAAGATATCCAGAACCACAAGAATGGGTTTGCAGATGACAATAGGGAAAGGAGCCTTACCAGGAAAAAGATTGGGAAGATATCTCCAAGGAGGGATTCAAGTTCCAGAACTAAAGGAGAAGAGAGACTATTTTGGCTTGGGTTTCAGGCCAGATCACAGGTAGAGGAGGAAGGAAATAGAGAAATGTCAAGAAAGAAGAAAGGTGTATTTAAGTGGAAGAGAAGTAGAGTGGGAATCAATGACGTTCCCTCATATATCCCAGACCTTTATATCAGGAGGGATGATTCACCCTAAGAGAGGATTGCTCGAAAAAGGAAGTCATCATATCAATGCTGTATATAATGAAGAGTCTAAACGAAGAAACCTTGAGGGCATTCGCCCTTACGAACTGGGAAGCTCTTTAAACAATTAGACTGTAGAAGAACTTCCTGTAGTTTTTAAAAATTTTTCAGAGTAATTTTCAGAACACTCTTGTTGCTCTAGAGCCTAGGAATAATAAGATTTCATTTGTAAAATAGGCTCTTGTTCAGATATTTGCATATCAATAAAACATGACTTTTGTTATCAATCCGAGCGAATATTCTTTTATACCGATCAATATTCTTTTGACCTTTTTTTTAAATCCTTTCAAATTTTTCATTTCATACATAACACATAAATAAACATTCTTAAAATTCATTCATTCTTTGTACATTCTTTCGTACCCCTCAGGTCCCTAGATATCAATGACATGAGCACTGATACTACAAATCTTGAATTCTCTTTTGAGCAAGACATGTGTTTAGAAGAACCTCAGGATTTTGAAGATAACAGGGATTGTGATGTGTCTCCAGATTTGTTGAGAATGGTGAAACAAGATGAGAAACAAATCCTACCCAGAGAAAAATGGGCAATAGAGAATGTAGCCTTGGAGGAAGGAAGAGAGGTGAAAATTGGGACACATATTTCAAAGGACACGAGACAAGGTCTTGTTGAGCTACTACATGAATTCAAAGATATCTTTGCATGGTCATATGAGGATATGCCAGGGTTGAATACTGATCTCGTGGTACATCGTCTCCCTATAAGACAAGATTACAAGCCAGTCCAACAAAAATTACAAAGGATGAGGCCTGATATTGTGCTGAAAATAAAAGATGAAGTCAAGAAGCAGTTTGATGTTGGATTCCTACAAGAGGTTAAGTACTCAGAATGGGTGGCTAACATTGTGCCTGTCCCTAAGAAGGATGGGAAGGTACGAATGTGTGTTGATTACAGAGATTTGAACAAAGCTAGCCCAAAGGACAGCTTTCCTTTACCGCACATCGACACTTTAGTGGATAATACGACGGGATATTCGTTGTTTTCCTTTATGGATGGCTTCTCAGGGTACAATCAAATAAAGATGCATTCTGAAGACATAGATAAAACCACATTTATAACATTGTAGGGCACCTTTTGTTACAAGGTAATGCCCTTCGGGTTGAAGAATGAAGGGACAACATACCAAAGGGCTATGGTGACCTTATTCCATGATATGATGCACAAGGAGATTGAGGTGTATGTTGATGACATGATTACCAAATCTCGAACAGAGACGGAGCATATTGAAGTCTTGAGGAAGTTGTTCCTAAGATTGAGGAAGTTTCAGTTGAAGCTTAATCTGGCAAAGTGCATATTCGGAGCTAGGTCGGGGAAGTTATTGAGCTTTGCGGTCAGTGAAAGGGGAATAGAAGTTGACTCACACAAGGTTGGAGCCATACGAGAATTGCCTCCACCACGTACTCAGAAGGAAGTTTGGGGTTTTCTTGGAAAGTTGAATTATATTGCTCAGTTTATTTCACAATTAACCGAGAAATGTGATCCTATATTTCGCCTCTTTAGAAAACACAACCAAGGTACTTGGGATGAGGAATGCCAGAATGCTTTTGATAAAGTTAAACAATACTTGTTAAACACTCTAGTGTTATCTCCGCCCAGTCCAGATAGACCATTAATTCTGTACTTATCAGTGTTTAGTAATTCTATGGGATGTGTGCTTGGTCAACATGATGAGTCAGAAAGAAAAGAGAAGGCGATATATTACCTCAGCAAGAAATTCACAGAGTGTGAGATGAGATATTCACCAATTGAGAAGTTGTGTTGTGCTTTAATCTGGACGACTCGAAGGTTGAGGCAATATATGCTATATTATACGACTTGGCTAATTTCGAAACTTGATCTATTAAAGTACATGATAGAGTCAACAGCCCTAAATGGAAGAATGGCAAGGTGGCAAGTACTGCTTTCAGAGTTTGATATAGTCTATGTGAGTCAAAAGGCTATAAAAGGAAGTGCGATAGCAGAATTTCTGGCTAGCAGAGCTCTAGAAGATTATGAGCCATTGAGCTTTGATTTCCCTAATGAGGAGTTGATGTACGTGGCAACTACTGAAGAATATCCATGGAAGCTGACTTTGACGGTGCATCCAACGCGGTAGGAAATGGAATTGGGGCAGTCTTGGTATCCCCAAACGGTGATCATTATCCATTTACATGTAAATTGGATTTTGACTGTACGAACAATATGGCCGAGTATGAAGCATACATCATAGGGATTCGAGCGGCCAAAGAGCGAAAAATTAGAACCCTGGAAGTATATGGAGACTCTGCGTTGGTGATTTACCAACTTAGGGGTGAATGGGAGATAAGTGACCCCAAATTGATTAATTATTAAAAGGTAGTTTTGGAGTTAGTTGAGGAGTTTGATAACATTACCTTCAATTATCTCCCACGGGACGAAAATCAGATGGCAGATGCTTTAGCAACACTGGCTTCCATGATTAAAGAAAATAAAAAATGGGATGTGAGACCAATTCAGATGAGTATTTTTGAGGTCCCAGCTCATTGTTGTAACATCGAAAAAGAGGAAAAGGAGGACCATCCTTGGTATCAAGATATATTGCGGTATGTGAGAAATCGTGAATATCCTGAGTAGGCAACCGAGAATGACAAAAGAACCTTGAGAAGGTTAGCTTGCGAATATGTACTAGATGGGGACATCCTTTATAAAAGAAGGAAAGGTTAGGTGTTTTTGAGATGTGTCAACGCTGTAGAAGCCCGAAAAATCTTGGAATAAGTACATGAAGGTGTTTGTGGGACACATGCTAATGGCTTTACAATGGCAAGGCAAATCATGAGGTTTGGATACTATTGGTCTACTATGGAAGGAGATTGTATCAGCTATGCCAAGAAGTGTCATAAATGCCAGATATATGGGGACAAAATTCATATACCACCTTCACCTTTGCATGTTATGACTTCTCCATGGCCCTTTTCCATGTGGGGCATGGATGCCATTGGGCCAATATAACCAAAAGCATCGAATGTGCATCGTTTTATTCTCGTGGTCATTGACTACTTCACGAAATGGGTAGAGGCAGCTTCATATGCTAGTGTTACCAAGTCGGCAGTAAGTCGTTTCTTGAAAAAGGAGATTATTTGTCGGTATAGAATGCCTGAGAGGATCATATCGGACAATGCATTGAACTTGAATAACAAAATGATTGCAGAAGTCTACAGCCAATCCAAGATCAAACATCATAATTCATCTCCATATCGTCCAAAAATGAATGGGGCAGTGGAAGCTGCCAACAAAAATATCAACAAGATAGTGGGGAAAATGACTGAGATATACAGAGATTGGTATGAGAAATTACCATTTGCACTCTTTGCCTATCGAACGTCCGTTAGAACAATTGTAACACCCCGAACCCGAGACCGTCACCGGAGTCGAATACGAGGTGCTGACAGACTTTTTTTTTTTTTTAATTTTCCAGACACTGCCCAGTCTGAGTACTAGTCGCTTCAAAAATCATATCTTGAGTTTCACAACTCGAAAATTAGTTTTGTGATTTTTCCCTGAAACTAGACTCATGTCCCCACCTATGTAATTTTTTCTAGAATTTTTGGTCTGCCCAATTAGTACAGTTTATTAGTCAAAGTCTCCCATGTTACAGGGGCCGACTACACTGACCTTTTCCCATTACGACTGGGATATCTCTCTGCACAGAGCTTCAATACTAATGCCGTTTGTTTCTATGGAAACTAGACTCAGAGAGGAATCCATACATATATGGTATGACCCCTAATTATCTCTGGTCAATTTATAGTGAATTTCCAAAGGCGGAACAGTGAATCCAGAAACTGTTCTGGCCCTGTTCCACAAGAACCCGAATATCTCTTTCTGTACTGTTCCTATAATTGTTTCGTTACTTCCATATGAAAGTAGATTCATCAAGGTTCGATTACATAATTTATTCACTATTTAATTCCACTCCTACGAATTTATGTGATTTTTCAATTCTACACCACTGTTGCTGTCAAAATCTGTTTTCAAGATAAACTTTACCTATTTTGTGGTTACCATGGACCAACTAGGGTTTTGCCATACATAGGTCCACATGTGATCATATTTAGCCATTCCAATGGCTGATCATTAGCCCAACACTTCCATTTCAAACCATAGTCACATCGTGAAACCATATATATACATACATAAACACAAATGGTCTAATGCCATACTCCACTTTTACAAGCCATTTTCGCATGGCTTTACACACATACATCACAAAAGAACTTAAACAACAGGGGTAGTCCTATACATGCCATATCCAGAGTTCAACTAAAAGAGTACCAAAAGAGCTTGATAGTGTAGATGACTTCGACTTCGCTGATCCCGAATCCGATAGATAACGAACAAAATCTATAAAACAGAGAGCCAAAGCAACCGGGTAAGCATTTTAAGCTTAGTAAGTCTCAAGTAATGAAATCGGCTTTGACTACAGTATTACATTCACATAGCTAACTAAATCACTTTATTAACACACATTCTCATAATCATACTTACTTCACACTTCATCAACATAGATACACAAGGTATCAACCTTTCTAAAAGCCGAAAATTCGTTAGCCGATCGCACGAATACTATTTAAAACGAACCGACTTTTCCAATGCACATGCAAACATACCTTATCATTCGGGTTGGTCAAGCATAATTATTAAATTAGTTACAGCACAAAACGCTCACATTCAAACCCAAGTTTCTTCGGTATTTAACCGAATACAGCCGCAAACACATTTGCCTTCGGGTCTTAACCCGGACATATCAACTCGCATAATTGCCTTCGGGTCTTAGCCCGGATATATCATCTCGCATAATTGCCTTCGGGTCACAGCCCGGATATATCAACTCGCATAATTGCCTTCGGGTCTTAGCCCGGATATATCAACTCGCATAATTGCCTTCGGGTCTTAGCCCGGATATATCAACTCGCATAATTGCCTTCGGGTCTTAGCCCGGATATATCATCTCGCATAATTGCCTTCGGGTCTTAGCCCGGATATAATCCAATGCTCATGCACACATATATCAATAATCATAACACATCCATATCATTTCTTCGTTACTAAGGCTCAAACACAAAACATTTATTAAACCTTTCAATTTTCGGCTCAGTAACCACACACAAAGAGCATGATTTCAATTGGCTTTATAAGATAGTCTCTAAGCACATTCGACTATCCGTCATAGTATGACTATTCATTTCAATATAATTCAAGTAGGGTCATTACTCGAAGACTTACCTCAAATGTCGTCGAACGACTTCAACGGCTATTCAATTACTTTTTCCTTCCCTTTATCGGATCTAGTTCCCCTTTGCTCTTGAGCTTAAGTTCAACAAAATTTAAAATAGTCATTAATCGACTATTCAAGTATTACTTTCAGAATAATATATATATATTGATCCGACTTTCACACACATAGATTTTATTAAATAACTTATCAATTTAGCTATTCGATTTAATACATGTAAACCATACAATTAAGTACAAATGATGTTATTAACTAGATATTAAACATCATACATATGCTCTACTCATGTACCAACGAACATAATACTAGCTTAATACCATGCATAATCGAATTTATTTAACATCATTTAGTTTCATATAAATACACATATCGTCCCAAATCGACACAAGAGTCAAATTCATCACTCAAACATTCACACCAATTTATTTTAATATTTTGGCCGAAACCCTCAATTGGCTATCATAGCCTTAATAATTCAATATAAATATGTATACATATATATACAATCTAAATCCCTCACTTAACACATAATCTACTAACTTGGAAATTATTTTCTAACAAATTTTAACTTACACTAAAGCCGAGTGTTACTCAAGCTTTAAGCTCATGTTCTTTCATTATTAAGCAAGTGTTATAACACAAGGATTCATGGCCGAAACCTATGCATAACATTATTCAAGATTTAAACTCTTAAATTCATTTACAAAGCCGAACCTTTTGATTTATATATATAAAATAATCTCTAATTATTTTATTCAAGCACCCAATGGCATTTTCTTTAATTTAACCCTAAGATAAACAAAAGATTTATTCATGCAACTTAATAAGTTCAAGTTCATCTCTTTCACATATAAATACCAACAATTAAGTATTTACTAGTTCAAACTCCATTAAACCGTTAGAACATCAATCTATCCCTTACCATATCTCCCAAAAAAAACGAATGCACAAATATATATAAATGAAAAATAATGTTAAATGTCATTAACAAATAAAGCCATACACACACAACTTATAAGTAAATTCCATCCTTGCAAAGCCTATAGTTCACTCGGCCACTCAACCCACAACCTATCGAAACTTCAATTCAAACTCATTAGCCGAATATACATATACTTATAATAAGCACATATGACATCTTCTTCAAGACACATTCGGCTATGGCATAATTTCCTTATAAAACCCAATTAATCAATCCACCATCACATGTATCATTACAAAGCTTCACACTTAGCATGCTAATGACATCAAAACAATCCACCTTAACCGAAACTTAACTCATACAAAACCTATCTTCAAACCATAAAATAGGTAGAAGTTAAACTAATCATCCAAATGGTGCATAAGTTTTTCCAAGAATGACATTGAACTTACCTTACTTTAGGTATCCACCTTAGCCGAATTTTCTTCCCCAAAGACTTTTCTTCCTCCTCTTTCTCTAGTTACGGCAATGGAGGAGAAAACATAGGCTAACTTTGGTTTCTCCTCCCACTAACTTGTATTTTATTAACCTTATTCATTATTTCATTTTGTAACATAAACTATTAGCATAAAATAGTTATAATATTCTTTAATCTATAACATGGCCGGCCACTATCTAAAATTTGGCTAATTTGACATGCAAGTACATTTTTTTTGACATCATGCACTATTAGATCACTTTTACCTTTGTCTAGCACATTTCTAAATTTTCTCATATAAGTCCTATTTAATAAAATTCACTTACAATTAACAAAATTCAAACATGAAATTTTCACACATGCATATATACATATAATAAGCATCAAATATGACGGTTAATTATTTTTACGACTCGGTTTTTGTGGTCCCGAAACCACTTTCCGACTAGGGTCAACTTTGGGCCGTCACAACTCTCCCCCACTTAAGAAATTTTCGTCCCCGAAAATCTTACCGGTAAATAGGTTTGGGTATCGTTCTTTCATCGAGCTCTCGGTCTCCCAAGTAGCTTCCTCGATCCCGTGTTTGAGCCATAACACCTTTACTAGCGGAACTCTTTTGTTTCGCAACTCCTTTACTTCACGAGCTAGGATACGCATCGGTTCTTCTTCATAGCTCATGTCGACTTGAATTTCAACCTCCGATGGGCTAATTATGTGCGATGGATCAGATCGATAGCGTCGAAGCATCGAAACATGAAAGACGTCATGAATCTTTTCAAGCTCCGGGGGCAAAATCAATCTATACGCAACCGGGCCAACTCGTTCAGAGATTTCGTACGGCCCAATGAATCTTGGGCTCAACTTGCCCTTACGGCCGAACCTGAGTATCTTTTTCCAAGGTGAAACCTTAAGGAACACTTTGTCTCCCACCTGATACTCGATGTCTTTTCGTTTCAAATCTGCGTACGATTTCTGACGATCCGTGGCTATCTTCAGACTTTCACGGATTACCTTTACTTTCTGTTCAGCATCTCTAATCAAATCAACTCCGAAAATTTTACTTTCACCGAGCTCGGTCCAAAACAATGGTGTACGGCATTTACGACCGTACAAAGCCTCGTAGGGTGCCATCTTAATACTTGACTGAAAACTATTGTTGTAAGCGAATTCAATCAAAGGTAAGTACCGTTCCCATGAACTACTGAACTCGAGGATGCAACATCTCAACATATCCTCAAGTATCTGAATTATCCGCTCGGATTGACCATCTGTTTGTGGATGAAAAGCGGTGCTAAAATGCAGCTTGGTACCCAAAGCTTCTTGCAATTTCTTCCAAAATCGCGAGGTGAATCTCGGATCTCTATCCGACACAATAGAAATCGGTACCCCGTGTAATCTCACAATCTGAGAAACATACAATTCAGCTAGTTTATCCAATGAAAAATCCGTACGCACGGGGATAAAGTGAGCCGACTTAGTTAGTTTATCGACAACAACCCATATCGCATCCTTCTTACTTGCTGACAAAGGCAGTCCGGACACAAAGTCCATTGTGACTCGATCCCATTTCCACTCGGGTATCATGATCGGCTGGAGTAATCCTGAAGGCACTTCTCACCAAACAGATAATGTCGCCATATTTTTAAAGCAAACACGATGGCAGCTAGTTCGAGATCATGGGTCGGATAATTCCTCTCGTGTGGCTTCAATTGTCTCGACGCATAGGCCACGACTCGACCTTCTTGCATCAATACGCAACCCAACCCAAGTAGGGATGCGTCACTATAGATGACAAACTCTTTACCTGATTCGGGTTGCACCAAAATTGGAGCTTCAGTCAAATGAGTTTTCAGTTGGTCGAAACTTTTCTGACATTTCTCCGTCCACTCGAACTTAACATCCTTTTGAAGTAGCTTCGTCATTGGTGTGGCTATCATCGAGAAACCTTTCACAAATCGTCGGTAATAACCGGTGAGCCCCAAAAAGCTCCGAACTTCAGTAACATTTCTCGGAGGTTTCCAGTCAAGTATGGCTGAAATTTTGTTCGGGTCAACTCGAATACCCGACGCGGATACCACATGACCCAAGAAGCTAACCTCTCTTAACCAGAACTCACACTTACTGAACTTAGCATATAACTGCTTATCCCGTAAAATTTGCAACACTAGTCTCAGGTGCTCAGCATGTTCGGTCTCATCTCTTGAATAGACCAAGATGTCATCAATGAACACAACTACGAACCGATCCAAATATGGTCTGAAGATCCGATTCATCAAATCCATAAATACTGCCGGGGCATTAGTGAGCCCAAACGGCATCACTAAGAATTCGTAGTGACCGTACCTCGTTCTGAAAGCAGTTTTGGGTACGTCTGAATCTCGAATCCGCAACTGATAATAACCCGATCTCAAATCTATTTTTGAGAACACTGAGGCCCCCTTTAGTTGATCAAACAAATCATCGATACGCGGTAGTGGATATTTATTCTTTATCGTCACTTTATTCAGTTGACGATAGTCAATGCACAACCTCATGGTTCCGTCCTTCTTTTTCACGAACAATACTGGTGCACCCCAAGGTGAGAAACTTGGCCGAGCGAAACCTCTATCCGTCAATTCTTGCAGCTGAGCTTTCAACTCTTTTAACTCGGTTGGTGCCATACGATACGGAGCTATCGAGATCGGCGTAGTCCCAGGTACAAGCTCAATACCAAACTCTACCTCCCGAACAGGTGGTAAACCCGGTAATTCTTCCGGAAAAACATCCGGGTATTCACAAACCACCGGCACAGATTCGGGTTTCTTTCTAATTCTTTGTCATCAAGCACATATGCAAGGTATGCTTCGCACCCTTTTCTCACATATTTCTGTGCCATCATTGCTGATATTACAGCTGGTATCCCCTCCAAGTCCGCGGACTCAATTCGGACTACTTCGTTGTTTGCGCACCTCAAATCAATAGTCTTGCTCTTGCAATTCACAATCGCATCATGCGCGGTCAACCAATCCAACCCAAGGATAACATCAAATTCATCAAACGGCAGAAGCATCAAGTCCGCCGGAAAACAAGAACCTCGAATTTCCAGGGGACATTTCTTACACACTTTGTCGACAAGCACATAACGACCCAAGGGATTTGACACCCGAATTACAAGCTCAGTAGACTCAATAGGTAAAGTCTTACTGGATGCTAAGGTTTCACATATGTAAGAATGAGTAGAACCGGGGTCAATCAAAGCAATTACATTAGTATCAAAGAGAGTAAAAGTACCGGTAATAACATCAGGCGAAGAAGCATCCTCGCGGGCACGTATAGCATATGCTCTAGCAGGTGCACGAGCCTCGGATCTGGTCGTAGCATCTCTAAATCCTCTCTGACCACCACTAGCATTGCCCATATTTCTAGATGGTCTACCTCGAGCAGTGGTAGCACCCGGTTTCCCACTCTGATTTACATTCTGTTCGGACAGCCTCGGGCAATCTTTAATGAAGTGGTCCACTGATCCGCACTTGTAACAGGAGCGGTCATGGAATCTACAACTCCCCAAATGCCATTTACCGCAATGTCGACATTCCGTTCGGCCTCGACGTTCATTCCCAACACTGGCGACTGAAGTGCCTCGTGTACCCACAGGGGGTCGATCACGATCTCGTCTAAAAAGGCCCGAAGTGCTTTTAGACCGGCCCACATCATCTCGAAATTTCTTCGATGCCTGTTGAAGAGACTTTCCCGAGAATCTTTTACGAAACTCCCCGGTTCCCACATCAACTTTTTGTTTTTCCTTTCTAAGCTCTTCGGCTTTACAAGCTCGCTCGACAAGTACTACGAACTCTCGTATTTCAAGAATGCCAACGAACATTTTTATATCTTCATTCAGCCCATCTTCGAAGCGTTTACACATGACAGCCTCGGACGAAACACATTCCCGAGCGTATCTACTAAGTCTAACAAATTTTCGCTCGTAATCAGTAACTGACATAGAACCTTGCTTAAGCTCGAGAAATTCCTTCCGTTTTTGATCAACAAATCTCTGACTGATATACTTTTTCCGAAACTCAGTTTGGAAAAACTCCCAAGTTACTTGCTCCCGGGGCACAACAGAAGTCAGAGTACTCCACCAATAGTAGGCAGAATCACGTAGCAAAGAGATAGCACACTTTAGGCATTCATCGGGTGTACAAGATAGCTCATCGAGTACCCGGATAGTGTTGTCCAACCAAAATTCAGCTTGCTCGGCATCGTCGCTATCCGTAGCTTTAAATTCAGTAGCCCCATGTTTTCGGATTCGGTCAACTGGGGGCTTATTTGACCTTATTTGGTCAGTTACCGGAGGTATTGTAGGTGCGGGGGTGGTGTTTGTCGGGAATGGAGGTTGTGGAACAGCCGTATTAGTTCGAATGTATTGGTTGAACCAATCATTCATCACGCTATAGAAAGCTTGTCTAGCTTCATCGTTCGGGTTACTCGCATTAGGTTGAGAGTCCACCGGCGCTGTCCCTTGTGCGGGAGCAGGCGCTACACTCTCAAGATCATCAGCTACCGCTCGGTTGGGATCGGGATCCATTACTATAAATAAACACATTTGCAAATGTCAGAAATCACCACACTATCAATTAATCACATAAAATGGCATGTATAGCTAGACCCCAACACATTACGGTAGTCCTAGAATCGACTAAACCGTAGCTCTGATACCAATCAATTGTAACACCCCGAACCCGAGACCGTCACCGGAGTCGAATACGAGGTGCTGACAGACTTTTTTTTTTTTAATTTTCCAGACACTGCCCAGTCTGAGTACTAGTCGCTTCAAAAATCATATCTTGAGTTTCACAACTCGAAAATTAGTTTTGTGATTTTTCCCTGAAACTAGACTCATGTCCCCACCTATGTATTTTTTTCTAGAATTTTTGGTCGGGCCAATTAGTACAGTTTATTAGTCAAAGTCTCCCATGTTACAGGGGTCGACTACACTGACCTTTTCCCATTACGACTGGGATATCTCTCTGCACAGAGCTTCAATACTAATGCCGTTTGTTTCTATGGAAACTAGACTCAGAGAGGAATCCATACATATATGGTATGACCCCTAATTATCTCTGGTCAATTTATAGTGAATTTCCAAAGACGGAACAGTGAATCCAGAAACTGTTCTGGCCCTGTTCCACAAGAACCCGAATATCTCTTTCTGTACTGTTCCTATAATTGTTTCGTTACTTCCATATGAAATTAGATTCATCAAGGTTCGATTACATAATTTATTCACTATTTAATTCCACTCCTACGAATTTATGTGATTTTTCAATTCTACACCACTGTTGCTGTCAAAATCTGTTTTCAAGATAAACTTTACCTATTTTGTGGTTACCATGGACCAACTAGGGTTTTGCCATACATAGGTCCACATGTGATCATATTTAGCCATTCCAATGGCTGATCATTAGCCCAACACTTCCATTTCAAACCATAGTCACATCGTGAAACCATATATATACATACATAAACACAAATGGTCTAATGCCATACTCCACTTTTACAAGCCATTTTCGCATGGCTTTACACACATACATCACAAAAGAACTTAAACAACAGGGGGTAGTCCTATACATGCCATATCCAGAGTTCAACTAAAAGAGTACCAAAAGAGCTTGATAGTGTAGATGACTTCGACTTCGCTGATCCCGAATCCGATAGCTAACGAACAAAATCTATAAAACAGAGAGCCAAAGCAACCGGGTAAGCATTTTAAGCTTAGTAAGTCTCAAGTAATGAAATCGGCTTTGACTACAGTATTACATTCACATAGCTAACTAAATCACTTTATTAACACACATTCTCATAATCATACTTACTTCACACTTCATCAACATAGATACACAAGGTATCAACCTTTCTAAAAGCCGAAAATTCGTTAGCCGATCGCACGAATACTATTTAAAACGAACCGACTTTTCCAATGCACATGCAAACATACCTTATCATTCGGGTTGGTCAAGCATAATTATTAAATTAGTTACAGCACAAAACGCTCACATTCAAACCCAAGTTTCTTCGGTATTTAACCGAATACAGCCGCAAACACATTTGCCTTCGGGTCTTAACCCGGACATATCAACTCGCATAATTGCCTTCGGGTCTTAGCCCGGATATATCATCTCGCATAATTGCCTTCGGGTCACAGCCCGGATATATCAACTCGCATAATTGCCTTCGGGTCTTAGCCCGGATATATCAACTCGCATAATTGCCTTCGGGTCTTAGCCCGGATATATCAACTCGCATAATTGCCTTCGGGTCTTAGCCCGGATATATCATCTCGCATAATTGCCTTCGGGTCTTAGCCCGGATATAATCCAATGCTCATGCACACATATATCAATAATCATAACACATCCATATCATTTCTTCGTTACTAAGGCTCAAACACAAAACATTTATTAAACCTTTCAATTTTCGGCTCAGTAACCACACACAAAGAGCATGATTTCAATTGGCTTTATAAGATAGTCTCTAAGCACATTCGACTATCCGTCATAGTATGACTATTCATTTCAATATAATTCAAGTAGGGTCATTACTCGAAGACTTACCTCAAATGTCGTCGAACGACTTCAACGGCTATTCAATTACTTTTTCCTTCCCTTTATCGGATCTAGTTCCCCTTTGCTCTTGAGCTTAAGTTCAACAAAATTTAAAATAGTCATTAATCGACTATTCAAGTATTACTTTCAGAATAATATATATATATTGATCCGACTTTCACACACATAGATTTTATTAAATAACTTATCAATTTAGCTATTCGATTTAATACATGTAAACCATACAATTAAGTACAAATGATGTTATTAACTAGATATTAAACATCATACATATGCTCTACTCATGTACCAACGAACATAATACTAGCTTAATACCATGCATAATCGAATTTATTTAACATCATTTAGTTTCATATAAATACACATATCGTCCCAAATCGACACAAGAGTCAAATTCATCACTCAAACATTCACACCAATTTATTTTAATATTTTGGCCGAAACCCTCAATTGGCTATCATAGCCTTAATAATTCAATATAAATATGTATACATATATATACAATCTAAATCCCTCACTTAACACATAATCTACTAACTTGGAAATTATTTTCTAACAAATTTTAACTTACACTAAAGCCGAGTGTTACTCAAGCTTTAAGCTCATGTTCTTTCATTATTAAGCAAGTGTTATAACACAAGGATTCATGGCCGAAACCTATGCATAACATTATTCAAGATTTAAACTCTTAAATTCATTTACAAAGCCGAACCTTTTGATTTATATATATAAAATAATCTCTAATTATTTTATTCAAGCACCCAATGGCATTTTCTTTAATTTAACCCTAAGATAAACAAAAGATTTATTCATGCAACTTAATAAGTTCAAGTTCATCTCTTTCACATATAAATACCAACAATTAAGTATTTACTAGTTCAAACTCCATTAAACCGTTAGAACATCAATCTATCCCTTACCATATCTCCCAAAAAAAACGAATGCACAAATATATATAAATGAAAAATAATGTTAAATGTCATTAACAAATAAAGCCATACACACACAACTTATAAGTAAATTCCATCCTTGCAAAGCCTATAGTTCACTCGGCCACTCAACCCACAACCTATCGAAACTTCAATTCAAACTCATTAGCCGAATATACATATACTTATAATAAGCACATATGACATCTTCTTCAAGACACATTCGGCTATGGCATAATTTCCTTATAAAACCCAATTAATCAATCCACCATCACATGTATCATTACAAAGCTTCACACTTAGCATGCTAATGACATCAAAACAATCCACCTTAACCGAAACTTAACTCATACAAAACCTATCTTCAAACCATAAAATAGGTAGAAGTTAAACTAATCATCCAAATGGTGCATAAGTTTTTCCAAGAATGACATTGAACTTACCTTACTTTAGGTATCCACCTTAGCCGAATTTTCTTCCCCAAAGACTTTTCTTCCTCCTCTTTCTCTAGTTACGGCAATGGAGGAGAAAACATAGGCTAACTTTGGTTTCTCCTCCCACTAACTTGTATTTTATTAACCTTATTCATTATTTCATTTTGTAACATAAACTATTAGCATAAAATAGTTATAATATTCTTTAATCTATAACATGGCCGGCCACTATCTAAAATTTGGCTAATTTGACATGCAAGTACATTTTTTTTGACATCATGCACTATTAGATCACTTTTACCTTTGTCTAGCACATTTCTAAATTTTCTCATATAAGTCCTATTTAATAAAATTCACTTACAATTAACAAAATTCAAACATGAAATTTTCACACATGCATATATACATATAATAAGCATCAAATATGACGGTTAATTATTTTTACGACTCGGTTTTTGTGGTCCCGAAACCACTTTCCGACTAGGGTCAACTTTGGGCCGTCACAACTCTCCCCCACTTAAGAAATTTTCGTCCCCGAAAATCTTACCGGTAAATAGGTTTGGGTATCGTTCTTTCATCGAGCTCTCGGTCTCCCAAGTAGCTTCCTCGATCCCGTGTTTGAGCCATAACACCTTTACTAGCGGAACTCTTTTGTTTCGCAACTCCTTTACTTCACGAGCTAGGATACGCATCGGTTCTTCTTCATAGCTCATGTCGACTTGAATTTCAACCTCCGATGGGCTAATTATGTGCGATGGATCAGATCGATAGCGTCGAAGCATCGAAACATGAAAGACGTCATGAATCTTTTCAAGCTCCGGGGGCAAAATCAATCTATACGCAACCGGGCCAACTCGTTCAGAGATTTCGTACGGCCCAATGAATCTTGGGCTCAACTTGCCCTTACGGCCGAACCTGAGTATCTTTTTCCAAGGTGAAACCTTAAGGAACACTTTGTCTCCCACCTGATACTCGATGTCTTTTCGTTTCAAATCTGCGTACGATTTCTGACGATCCGTGGCTATCTTCAGACTTTCACGGATTACCTTTACTTTCTGTTCAGCATCTCTAATCAAATCAACTCCGAAAATTTTACTTTCACCGAGCTCGGTCCAAAACAATGGTGTACGGCATTTACGACCGTACAAAGCCTCGTAGGGTGCCATCTTAATACTTGACTAAAAACTATTGTTGTAAGCGAATTCAATCAAAGGTAAGTACCGTTCCCATGAACTACTGAACTCGAGGATGCAACATCTCAACATATCCTCAAGTATCTGAATTATCCGCTCGGATTGACCATCTGTTTGTGGATGAAAAGCGGTGCTAAAATGCAGCTTGGTACCCAAAGCTTCTTGCAATTTCTTCCAAAATCGCGAGGTGAATCTCGGATCTCTATCCGACACAATAGAAATCGGTACCCCGTGTAATCTCACAATCTGAGAAACATACAATTCAGCTAGTTTATCCAATGAAAAATCCGTACGCACGGGGATAAAGTGAGCCGACTTAGTTAGTTTATCGACAACAACCCATATCGCATCCTTCTTACTTGCTGACAAAGGCAGTCCGGACACAAAGTCCATTGTGACTCGATCCCATTTCCACTCGGGTATCATGATCGGCTGGAGTAATCCTGAAGGCACTTCTCACCAAACAGATAATGTCGCCATATTTTTAAAGCAAACACGATGGCAGCTAGTTCGAGATCATGGGTCGGATAATTCCTCTCGTGTGGCTTCAATTGTCTCGACGCATAGGCCACGACTCGACCTTCTTGCATCAATACGCAACCCAACCCAAGTAGGGATGCGTCACTATAGATGACAAACTCTTTACCTGATTCGGGTTGCACCAAAATTGGAGCTTCAGTCAAATGAGTTTTCAGTTGGTCGAAACTTTTCTGACATTTCTCCGTCCACTCGAACTTAACATCCTTTTGAAGTAGCTTCGTCATTGGTGTGGCTATCATCGAGAAACCTTTCACAAATCGTCGGTAATAACCGGTGAGCCCCAAAAAGCTCCGAACTTCAGTAACATTTCTCGGAGGTTTCCAGTCAAGTATGGCTGAAATTTTGTTCGGGTCAACTCGAATACCCGACGCGGATACCACATGACCCAAGAAGCTAACCTCTCTTAACCAGAACTCACACTTACTGAACTTAGCATATAACTGCTTATCCCGTAAAATTTGCAACACTAGTCTCAGGTGCTCAGCATGTTCGGTCTCATCTCTTGAATAGACCAAGATGTCATCAATGAACACAACTACGAACCGATCCAAATATTGAAATAATGATTGATGAACTAAATATTTTTACAAATGAAGTTTTGCAAATTACTCTGGAAATCTCTAGATAATACAAGAAACTGAAACAAGACAATTGTTTAAAGAATTCCCATGAATGAAGGTCGGAGGTACTGGAAAATTTCTTCTTCAGTCTAAAGGTTGATTGGACAATTCAAATGATTCAATCCTAGGAGAGGATCATCTCTGGCAGGTCGTAACATTCGAAGAAAGGTACAATAGGACCAATTTGATTCAAAGCATACGAGCAGAGTATGATTGATACTTCGAGAAAAATAATGATAAAACTTTGATGGATGAATGAGTAAAGACGTCCGAAATAGGAGTCATTTCCATAACATTTTGCATCATAATATGTCTAATTAGGAGTATTTGACTCATTTTGATTATGGCATCCTATTCATTAGGCATGAGCACATACACATTCTACAGGTTATGTCCTTTAGGGGACAATGTAGATAGCAGATTTGGCATCTCTATATTGACAGGGAACAAATCGAAGAAGTAGATTTGGCATCTCTGTATTAGGCGGGGAGTAGATCGAAGATAGAAGATCTGATATTCATGTGTTTACATCGAATCAGATCGAATATGACAGATTTGGCGTCTCCATATTAGATGGGGAGCAGATCAAAGATAGTAGATCTGACATTCGTGTGTTTACATCGAAGCAGATCGAAGATGACAGATTTGGCGTCTCCCTATTAGACGGGGAGCAGATCGAAGATAGCAGATCTGACATTCGTGTGTTTACATCGAAGCAGATTGAAGATGACAGATTTGGCATCTCCGTATTAGACGGGGAGCAGATCGAAGATAGCAGATCTATGTTGACATCAAAGTAGATTGAAAATGACAGATTTGGCGTCTCTGTATTAGACGGGAAGTAGATCGAAGATAGCAGATCTGACATTCGTATGTTTACATCAAAGCAAATCGAAGATAGCAGATTTGGCGTCTCTGTATTTGACGGGGAGCAGATCAAGGTTATTAACATGGCATTTTTGAGTTTGCAATGAGCAAATTGAAGACCAGGAAGTCAGGATCTGATAAGACCGGGCAAATTTGGTCCTTTTATAGTCTTTGCTCTATTCCTGTTACACAGTAATGAGCAAAGAGGGGCAGATTAATAACCCAAATTTGCCCGGCCCATAAAATAAACAAAAATAATAATAAAAGTTCTTTTACAGTCCATTTACAAAACCCAAATTGCTAGCCTATTTACGTAGCCCAATTGAAACACTACTTAGGGCACATTTACCAACCACACCGGTAGCCCACATTTGAACTTCATTACACCTAAAACCCTTTAGCCCAAATACTCAAACTAGACCCAAATTAGCGAGGCCCAAGAAGGCCCAATGCCTAAACTGAATCAGGAAACCCTAGGGTTTCCAGAAACCTTTGCACCGCAAACATGATCCTAATCATCACGCCGTAGTCAGCGATCCCTCATCTCACACCACAATCGGCATGCCAACCCCTTGTCACCGGGTCTTCGTTCACCTGCAAAAGGAAAGAAATAGCAGAGATAGTACCAATATAGCAAGAAATAAAATTAAATATTGTAAATGTTATTTTATGTTGATTTTCAGTGGCTATAAAAGCCCGAATCGAAACAATGTAAAGGGGACCACGTTTTTACAAGCATATATACAATAAAAATCAAGAAACAGAGGTGATTTACTTTTTTTTGTTGTTGTTGTGAATACATACAAATATTACTAAAAATATAAAAAAGGGATTTACTAACAGATTTGCGCTAAAAATCGAAGCTCTTCAGCTTTCGGCTGCCGTATCCGGCGGAGTCGATGACGGTGCGTGGGCGCGTGAGTCTGATGACCGGGGCTTGGCCCAACGGAGGCCGGAGCTCGGAGGGCTTCCTCTCTTCTCCACTTTCAGAGGATTTCTGTTTTTTTAAAACCAGGGGCTAAAATGATTTTTTTAAAAGTTTTTTTTTTTATATTTATAAATGACCCGTACGACGTCGTTTTGGGATGACCATTTAGTGACCAAAACGGTTTCGTTTCAAGACTGAGGATCCGTGCGTTGACCCGTGACCAGGGAGGGATCCGCGTGTTTTTGTTTAATAGGCTAATTGCCTAATTGGTCCTTCCGCATTTTCAGCCTTTATAATTTCGTTCAATTCAAATTTTATTTTTATTTAAATTTGGCCCTGGCCTTTATTTTTGTTTCAATTAAGTCCTAGTTACTATTATAAGGCCTATTTTAGAACGACGTCGTTTTGGGATTAGGGTCAAATTGCCCAGTGAGTCCCTCAGCTTTTATCGCGTGTTTCAATTAGGTCCTTTTTTATTTTAAATTTAACCCTAGAGTTTTATTTCCATTTAATTTTAATCCCTTCTAATATTTTTTTTTATATATAATTTATTTATTTTAAATATTTTATATATTATTTATTTTTACTATAAACATTATGTACATATAAATAATTTATTATATATATGTTATTTTTACTTATGCATTATTTATCATATTATTATTAATTCATTATATATTTTATTTATATATTTTATTATATTATATCATTTTACTAAATATATTATTCATTATATTATTTTTATATTATATTATATTATATTATATTATTATTATTTATTATTATGTATAATTTTAAAAATTTGTAAACTATTATTAAATAATATATATATCATTATTAAATATTTAGTATATTATGTAAAATTTTAAAATTTACTATAAAGTTTTGCTCCTATTTAATATAATATTATTTATATAAATATATATTAAGCTATTATATCATATAATATATATATTTTTAAAAAAATTCCCCTTTATTATTTATATATTGTTTTAAAATTTTTTTACCTCATTTATTTTTTCTAATTGTATTTAGATTTTATTTTTTTTGTGTTCATAATTTGTTTGTTTATTTTTTGTATCCTTTTTGTATTTATTTAGTATTATTTTAATATGTTAATTTTATCTCATAAATTATTTGTTATTTTTATGTTATTTATTATTTTATATATTTGCATGAAAATTGATTATTTATGTTGTTATTTTAAGTTATATTCACATGAAATATTATTACATATATGTAATTTATATTTTTATATTCATTATTTTCTATTTTGTGTTTTGCATGAAATGATAATGTATGTATATTTATGTTATTTATGATTATATATACATAAAATGTTAATGTATATTGTGTACTTTATGCCGTTATTTATCATTTTCTATATTATATTTGCATGAAATGTTAAAATATGTATTAGGTAGTTTAATTTATTTAATATTGATCTTTTGTACTATGTTAAATGCATCATTGCTTTAAAAAATTTATATTTCATCTAATCCAAAAAATTTTAAAAAATGAGGTAATATTTTTATATTTAGGAATTCGGGAAGTAGTGCCTTAACATGCTGGGTTGCAATTTCCCGTTTGTCTAAATGTCTAAAGTATCCTTTTAAATAGATTTTGTAAATCACGAGATGATTTTAGTCACAAAAGTTTAAGAATATCGTGTCCAATCATATTGGATATGATGTTTGTACTCTTTTGGAGCGAAAGAATCTCGATTTTCAGCTCAAATCGTTTCGATTTTTAAAAAAGAATCCTATTTTTAAATTCTTTCAAACTTTTGACTTTAAGATAGAAAACTATTCAATTTGGTACCAATTTTGGGCGTTGCGAGAGTGCTAATCCTTCCTCGTGCGTAACAGACTCCCGAACCTGTTTCCTCACATTTTTCGTAGACCAAAATGTTTTATAAGGTGATCCAATCACACCTAAAAAGGTTGGTGGCGACTCCCGTTTTCAAAATTCTCTCTCTTTTTTTTAAAAAAAGGGTTTCGACATTGATTATTATAATTTCTTTGTTCTGAGCTTAAGTAGTTAATTTCATATTCTGTGAAGAAGCTTGTGTTATTCTTTAATAATTTCGGTTGATGTAATTTTTCAGCATTAGCTTATTTTTCTAGTTAGGTAATTAATCAATTCGATCTCGATTCTAACCTTCTTTTTCAGCCTTTATCTACACCTTAAACCAAGCCCCATTACAACCCTGTAAAGACCTTTTGATTTGTGTATCATCTCATTTTATAGTGGTGGAGATTTGATTTTCATGCAAGCCTATGGTAATAACTTTTCATGTTTGACTTTTGAGTGCTTAATTTTTAAACCTTAAACACTTTGAGTGATTTGAGTGAATATCTAGGGAGGATGTCAATTCTTGTCGGTTTTGAATTAAAGGTAATTACTTAAATAAGGGGAAATACCTATGTTTTCATGCTTTAAAAAAATGTTTGACTTGGATTATTTGAATCTTTAGTGGTCTTTTAGTTGAATTATCAATGTGTAATTATTTGTGAATTATGATAAAACATTATTGATGAGAATTATGAATTGAGAAAGTTTAATTTTAATTGTGAGTTGAGGATTTTGCTTGAGGACAAGCAAATGTTTAAGTGTGGGGATATTTGATAAACCATAAATGTAACATATTTTAATTCCATGCTTGGCATATTTTTGGATGATTTGTGATGAGAATTAGTGAATTTGATGCTCCTAATCCCTTAAATATATGTTTCTATACTTAGGAGAGCATTTGGGAGCAAAAGGAGTGAAAAAGGGGCCAAAATCAGACTTTTTAGGATCCACATGGCCTGGGCACACGCCCATGTGATCCACATGGGCAGGCCACACGCCCATGTGCTAGCCCTTTACGATATCGCTTCCTATTTCCCAAACACACTGAAAAAGCCAATTTTTAGGTTTTCTAAGCATTCTAAAGCCTAGATAAACACACTAGAAGAAGACCTAAGGGGAGTCGTAGAGCAGAAAGTAGAAATTACTCGAAGGGAGACGTTTGAATCATCTCGGAAGCAGATCCACTTCAAGATTGAAGATTTCCATTCAAATTTCTCTCGAAGTTTATTTGGGTTTTTTTATGTCTTGTTGTTGTTCTAAATTTGAGATGTTTTCCTTTTACATTATGAACTAAACTCCCTAAATACCTAAAGAGGATGAAACCTATGATGGATCTTATTATTTAATTTTCTGAATTATATGATAAATACTTGTTCTTGTTCTTAAATATGTGTTATTAATTCTTGCCTTAATATTTTCAAGATATTAATTCAAGTTTG
This sequence comes from Gossypium hirsutum, assembly GCF_007990345.1. Classification (NCBI taxonomy): domain Eukaryota; kingdom Viridiplantae; phylum Streptophyta; class Magnoliopsida; order Malvales; family Malvaceae; genus Gossypium; species Gossypium hirsutum. Next base: position 6,521,119 of record NC_053435.1, on the reverse strand, counting down.
ATGTGCTTATTCAGTGGAGCAAAAGTCCTTGTTTAAGAGTAGATATGACATAATTAAGTGGAGTTGCATGCAATCCTAGAGATAGGACGATATAAATCTACCGGATTAGAGTCAAATCTAAAAGGGCATCCATAGATCAAGTTAATGCGACGATAGGGGTTTTAATTAGAAAGAGATTTCAATTAATCAACCTAGAGTTAGTTGTTCTTAGTCTTGAAAGAGATATTAACATAATTTAGGGATTTCTACGGATCAAAACAAGTGAATAAATCGTTTGATTCGGAGTCACAGTAATAAGTGAAGTCTAGGTGGATTCTTTCCTGGGTATTGTCTTCTCTATAAGTTTTCTTCAAGTATTCTTCCCAATTTGCTCTCTTTCGCATTTAGTAGTTAATTAGTTAAGTTAATTTTAGATTAAAACAAATCTCTTATATATATTTTAGGCTAAATAATAAAAAGATAGTTAATACTAGTACTTTTAGTCCTTGTGGATACGATATTCTGGTCTTGCCATAACTATACTACCATTCGATAGGTGCGCTTGCCTTAGTCGTGATCGTAGTCTAATTTAGTGTTTCATAAAACAATCATCAATATACATTCGACATTCATTTATATAAATTCACATAATTCAATTTCAGCATATAAACTCGTAAATAATCAATACTAACAATATCTATTAGCTTATAAACTTACCTCGGACGACGAAAAACGGAACAGGACAACTAGTTGACAACTTTAGTTTTCCCCCGATCCAAATCAATTCCCTTGGTTGTTGATCTAAACATATTCAAATTAAACTCATTCAAACATATTTTCACTCCTTTTAGTCCAAAAACACATAAATAGGTAAATTACCATTTTACCCTAACATTTTACACTTTCTACAATTTAGTCCAAATTGCACAAAACACAAAACATGCAAAATTTGCACACACCATGCTTAGGCCGAATATTCCTAGTGTTCATACAGTCCATAAATTTCACGTATTTCACATTTTAGTCTCTCAATTTATTATTTTTTCAATTTAGTCCTAATTACTCAAAATCATCAAAAATTCCAATACAAAACACGTTAATCTATCACATATCTTTCATATTTCACCAACTAACTTCACAAAGCTAAAATATTCATCAACGGCATAACTCAAAATATTCACCAAAATCAGAAATTCGAGCATGGGCTTTGTAAATAACTTAGCAACGATCTCAAAAACGTAAAAATTATCAAAAACCGAGCTAGAACTCACCTTGAATCAAGCTTGAGAATGGCCGAATACCCGAAGCTAAATTTTTTTTCTCTTTTCTTTAGTTTCGGTCACCAAGAACAAAACATGAATGAATTATAATTATTTTATGTTTTATGATATATTAACATATTATACAATTTACATAATTAACCTGTTTAATGAAATATAAAACCATTTTAAATCATGGTCATTACCGTCCATTACATGTTATCATGGGAAATTTACAACATAAATACCTCCATTTATAAAGACAACAACAATTCGGCCCTTTCTTATTTAACCATCAAATTTTCAATTCATGCGATTAAATCCTTTTATTTAATCAGGCACTTAAATGACAAAATTAAATCATGAAAATTTCACAGATATAAATTCACACATAATAAACACAGAAAATAATTTTAAAATATTTTTTGACTCGGATTCGTGGTCCTGAATCCACCATTCCAATTAGGGTCTAAATTGGGATGTTACAAGATGTCCCCACAAGGCATCTCGAGCATGATACACATGAGGATGATCGAGCGGCGTCATGGAGTGGACCCCCTTAGTATCGATTGTTTCATTCTGACAATCAGAATGAACCAGAAGACTTATCTGATGATGTTCCTCCCTATCATTAGGACCCACCACGGCCTCCACCTTCGAGTCACCAACCTGTTCCTTCTTCTGCTAGCTTCCGAGGAGTATCCATCGAGGAGTTCACTAGCTTTCATCAGTACTGCATTCAGAGGTTTGACGGTATTGATGCGACATTGCAGTAGATTTGTCAGCATTTCCATATTGCTCCTCTAGCGCCGACGACTCACGATGCTGATGCGTCAGATGATGAGGACCATTGAGTCCATTTATTTTTATTTTTATTTTTACTAATTATTTTTATTTTTCTGTTTATTTTTTTTCCTAGACTTTTTCTATTTTATATTTTGAACTATATTTTATTATGGTTGTTTCTAATCGAGTAACCCTTTAATATTCTTCAGCATTGTGTTTATTTTCTTATCAGTTGCTCAGAATCATGCACTACATCTACATTTATCTACACTTCCGCTTTTCACTATTCTGGGAATTTCATCCAATATTCAGGGCAGTTTCAATTCTGTCCCTCTGTTATGATATTTTGTGTCTACTGTGATTATCTATTTTTGTACATTGAGGACAATGTACATCTTAAGTGTGGGGAGGTTATTTAATCCCTGAATTATGTCTTGTGTTTAAGTAATTTTCTCATATTACTATTAGAATGAATTCTTATCGATTTGTGATTATCATTGATGTGTTTTAGATTAAATTCATAAGTAATTTTGCATTGATTGTTTAAACTTTAGGATATGAGAGAATCAAGCATGATAAGTCTATTTTCAAAATTAAAATTTTTTAGGTTGTTTCCCTAAATTTAAGTATTACCTTGAAATTTGAGATTTTCAAGTTTGACATAAAAAATCATAATTTTTGTGAGATTTTGAGCCTTTAGAGCATACACTTTTCTTGCGACTTTATTATTGGTTATGAGTGTGTCAATGTTGATTGGTTATTCTAGAACTTGCTTCGATTATGATACCACACCTTTGATTTGATATATTAAGATGATAAAGGCACCTAGGTTTTAACCCACTTATCCCATAAAACCTACCTACATAATTAACCCTTAGTGAACCCTGTTGAGCTTAAAACGTAGTTCTTTGATCTACCCTTAATATTAACTCATAGCTCATTCTTTTTGACTCATTGAGAATTTTTCCTATTTTATTGACTCCCTTTTTGTCGAGATTTGATTTGGTTAGTTGCCTAACTATGTCCTTTTGTTCAGTTGGTAAATTATTTCTTATTGTTTCTTGTTCCAAAAAAAAAAGAGAGGAAAAAATACATATACGTTGATTATTACTAGTTCTATGTTATTTGAGCTTAAACAGTTAATTTCATATTTTGAGAAGAAGCTTTCGTTTTTCTTGATAAGTTTTCAATTAATATAATTATTCAGGATTAGTTTATGTTTCTAGTTGGCAATTTATCAATTCGATCTCGATTTTAACCCTTTTTTTTTCAGCCTTTATCCACACCTTTAACCCAAGCCCCATTACAACTCTTTAAAGACCTTTTGATTTGTGTATCATCTCATTTTATAGTGGTGGAGATTTGATTTTTATGCAAGCTTATTGTAATGACTTTTCATGTTTGACTATTAAGTGCTTATTTGTGAACCTTAAAAACTTTGAGTGATTTGAGTGAATCTTTAGAGAGGATGTCAATTCTTGTCAGTTTTGAATTAAAGGTAATTACTTAGATAAGGAGAAATACCTATGTTTTTCATGCTTTAAAAATGTTCAACTTGGATTGCTTGTATCTTTAGTGCTCTTCTAGTTGAATTATCAATGAAAGATTATTTGTGAATTATGATAAAACATTATCAATGAGAATTATGAGTTGGGAAAGATTAGTTTTAATTGTGAGTTGAGGATTTTTGCTTTAGGACAAGAAAACGCTTAAGTGTGGGGATATTTGATAAACCATAAAAGTAACATGTTTTAATCCTATTCTTGACGCATTTTTGGATGATTTATTATTTAATTTAGTGAATTTGATGCTCCCATTCCTTTAATTTCATGTTTCTATACTTAGGAGAGTATAGGGGAGCAAAAGGAGCAGAAAATAAGTCAAAATCGGACAAAACGAGCTACTTTCAGGATCCACATGGCTTGGCCATTCCCACGGGCTGAGCAGACGCCCGTGTGAGGGCTAGCCACACGCCCATGTGCCAGCCTGTGTCGATATCACTCCCTGTTTCCCAAACACGCAGAAAAAAACAATTTTTAGGGTTTCTGAGCTTTCTAAAGTCTATAAAAACACACTAGAAGAAGACCTAAGGGAACACGCAGAGAAGAACGAAGAAATTACTCGAAGAACGCCGTCGGAATCAACTCAGAAGCTGGATCTCCTTCAAGATTGAAGATCTCCAGTCAATTTCTTTAGAAGTTTATGAGTTTCTTTATGTTTTGTTGTTTTCCTAATTTTGAGATGTTTTCCTCCCAAAGTATGAACAAAATTCCCTAGATACCTAAGAAAGATGAAACCTATGATGGATCTTGTTATTTAATTTCTGAATTACATAATAAATACTTGATTTCTTGATCTTAATTATGTGTACTTTTCCATGTTTTAATGTTTTTAAGATATTATTTCATAATTGATGTGTTTATTTCAGTGGAGCAAAAGTCCTTGTTTAAGAGTAGATCTGGCATAATTGAGTGGAGTTGCATGCAATCCTAGAAATAGGACAACATAAATCTACCGAATTAGAGTCAAATCTAATAGGGGAATCCATAGGTCGAGTTAATGCGACAATAAGGGTTTTAATTAGAAAGAGATTTCAATTAATCAACCTAGAATTAGTTATTTTTACTCTCGAAAGAGATATTAATATAATTTAGAGATTTCTATAGATCAAGGCAAGTGAATAAATCGTTTACTTCAGATTCAGAATAATAAGTGAAGTCTAGGTGGATTTTTTCCTGGGTATTGTCTCTCTCATTGATTCATTTGAATATTTTCTTACTTAATTCTCTGTTGCATTCTTAGTAATTAGTTTAATTTTAGATTAAAAACAATCCTTCAATTTATAGGCTAAATAATAAAAGATAGTAATTACTAGTACTTTTAGTCCTCGTGGATATGATATTCCTGACTCACCATAAATATACTACTATTCGATAGGTGCACTTGCCTTTGTCCTGATTTTAGTTAAGTGAATCATCAAAAGTCCATGTATATATATTATCTAAAATAAAGTTCATGCATATAATATAATATATGTAAAACAACTCACGCATATATATTTATTTTACAACCCTACTTAAATATATATATATTATTTATATACCACCAAAGGAAACACATTTATATGTATATTACAACCCCCCTTATATATATTATATATAACCCCCTAATAATATATATACTTATACAAAATAAAACCCATGTATATATATTATAAGTTCATGCATTTTGCACCATTAAAATCACACAGTGTATATACTTTGTAATAACCTGTTTCTGCCCGGGCCCATAATTAAATAAAACCAGAAACAAAAAAAATAAATAAACAAAGGAATGTTTATTACAGTCCATTTACAATACACAGCCCACTAACCCGTAGGCCCAAAATCAGATACCTAAAACTACCCAGCAGACCCGTTACACCCAGACCCAAAGCATACAAAGCCTAAGAGGCCCAAATTGTTAATAGAAAGCAGGAAGGCCTAGGGTTTCAGAAACCCTAGGCACCGCAAGCAGACACGCCTCTCCACTTTCCCCGTAACTCTGGCTCCGAGTTACGTCGTTTCATCTCGCGTCGATCCAGCTACCCTCCATCAGTGCCGCAAGCCAGCGCGCAGTCAGTGCCTGGTCTGTCGTCACCATCGCCAAGCCTCCATCACCACTGGATTTTTCGGTGTTACCTGCAAAAGAAGGAAAGAAACAGCAGCAAACAAACAAAACAAGCATGGAAAGAAATAAAAGGATTTCTTCCCAAAATGTAATAGAAACAGTGGCTATAAAAGCCTCATTTGTAACCGGTAAGACAGAAGGTTTTTTGAGAGATAGATACACAGAGATTCAATAAAAAATAGAGCTCATTTTTTATACTAAAAATCGACAGTCAAGAAAGAATACTCAGGTGATTATTATTTTTCTCTTTAAATACGTGCAAATATAGTAGAAAATAAAAAGGAAAGGGATATACCTTTTGTCGAAACCACCCCTTTTTCAAATATTTTAAAATTTTTAAATTTAATGAAAATACGGGAGAATCGACTTTTGAAAATAAAATATGGAGTCGCCACCAACCTTTTTGTTTAGGTGTGATCGGGTCACCTAAGAATTGGGTTATTTTAATAAAACATTTTTTTATTTACTAAAACAACGATTTTGGTCTACGAACTTTGAGAAAGCAGGTTCGGGAGTCGGTTACTATAAGAAAGGATTAGCACCCTCACTACGCCCAAAATTGGTACCAAATTGATTAAATACTGTCCTTATGTCTAAAATTAAAAATATTTTTGAAATGTGGTTCTTTTTTAATAGTGTTTGAGTAACCCGAGTTGGTCGCCAAAATCTTCTTGTTTTGATGTCCGAAAGCTTATAATTCGAGAATTACAAAAGGATGCTCAACTATTTAGTCCCACGAAAAATCGAAACCCAGCACAGTAGGGTACGATTCCTCGAATTTCCAAACATCGACCGTTGCCTTGCCTTATAAAATACGTGTGAAATTCTGAGGAGATATTCGATCATTTTGGAGAAATGAAAAAGCGCAACCCAACACGATAGGGCTCGATTCTCAAATCGCCAAACATCGAACATCACCTTCATTTTGAAAGATTTTAGAAAATGTGAGTGAAATTCCAAAGGGATGTTCAATTGTTTCGAACCAATGAAAAAGCGCAACCCAGCACGATAGGGCACGATTCTCAAATCGCCAAACATTGAACATCGTCTTCATTTTTAAGTATTTTCTATAAACATGAGTGAGAATATAAAAGAATGTTTGATCGTTTTGAGCAAACGAGAAATCACAACCCAACACGATAAGGCATGATTCTTGAATTGTCAAACGCCAAATATTGTCTTCGTTTTAAATAATTTTTAGAAGATATGAATGAAATTTTGAAGGGATACTCGATTATTTTGAGCAAACGCGAAATTGCAACCCAACACGTTAGGGCACGATTCCGCGAATTGCCAAACATCGAATCTCGTCTTCATTTTGAAGAATTTTTGAATGAATGATTATAAAGCTAGCTTAGGACATATTAATTCGATTTGAAATAAGGCGGAGTTAATCATAAAACTTGGGTTTTAGAACCACATTTCAAAAATCAAAAGGAAAACAATGAATGGGGTAATATGTACATGCGAGATACAATGCTTAACGAATGAAAATATTAATCAATTAGCAGAACAAGCAATTAAATATAATTAATCTAAGTTGACCTAATTTCAATCGCGTACTAATAATAATTGACATATCAACAGAATGAATACCACACGATGATAATGTATATGCTACAATATAGAACAACCGACAAAATATGTGCAAAATGGAATAGAATTTAAGAGTCAAAGTAGTATAAAACGATGTCGGAAAAAAGGCAATCTAATGAACCAATAATTTATACGACATGCGAATTAATGAATTGAGACACTTTAAATCTATTTAAAAAAAACTAGGGATATATACACTTGGTACATATTGTAAAATGAATGTATTAATCGGATATCATGCCAAAACATAATATTGGTTTTTTTTAAAAAAATGAGGATTTATAGTATGAAAAATTTAAAATATGTGTAAAATATATTACAAATAATAATAACAAAAATGTATAATATGATATAGTCTTCAAAAGACATAACGGTTCTACAAATTATGTGTATATATAAATAATTTTTAAAAATAATTATATGTAAAAACATGCAAATACATGCATGCTTAAATGAATGTTATAAAAAAATTATATAATAGCTTCAAGAATGTGCTTACATATATGTAATAAGGAAAACTATGTAAAATACATAAATTAAATAATATCTACCTAGATCAAATATAAGCATTAATATACATATATACATATAATAATAATTTAAAAGATGCGTTTTGTAGGATTATATAAAATACGAGGAAAAAGAATTGATAGTAGTATATACATGTGAAATGAAACCAACTTTAGTACAAAATATGCATGTACATAAACAAAATGGACTAAAACATACTAATGTGTGCAAGGTATATTTATTTTTTTTTTTTTGAAAATGTACATAAGGTTTATATATATATACACGCATGGATTCAAAAGGAAGAATGTATGTGTCTAAAGGTAAGTACATGCAAATTTAGATAATGTATATACATGCTTAATAACGTGTATGAATCAAATCCATGTACTAATATAAATGGATACAAAATAATTTAAATTCAATGTGAAACATATATAAAGCATATTTGAATAATAAAAAATATTGAAATGCAATGATATATTGATAGAGTCAAAAGCCATTATGTATAAAAATAGATTAACATTATTATATAATATATATACGTACGTATATAATAATGTACATGAAACAAATATTTGAAATGTACAAAACATGATGCTAGGATTGCTAAAAGAGAACAGTTTATAACAATGGAATAGCCATGACTTAAAATTAAAAATAATTAATTAAGAACACACAAAAGGGCTACGAACTAAGGGACTTAATCGAAATTAAACTAAAACAAGAGGGGAAAATTAAGACAATGGAGCAAATAATAAAAAAAAGGGACCCATGCGCGAGGCACGATAATGCAGAAGGATCTAAACTGGAAATATACCAGTCCTCACAATGCAGCATTAAAACGCGGTCTAAATTGCAAACACATGCAAATTGTAAAGACAAATTAAAAAAGAAAAACGAAATAAATAAAGCCACATTCGAACGCCCATACAAAAAGGGAGGACCTATAGAGAAATTACCCCCTCTCCGCCAGAACGTGCGGGTCATAGGGGTTGGGAATCAGGTCGGTCGGGTCTTATATACACGGCATCGTTTTGGAGCCATTGGAGTGGGATCAAACGGTGTCGTTTTTAGTCGCTTAAAAGGGCCCCAAAGATGAGCTATTCGACTGAATCAATGGAGAGGGGAAACCCTAATCCTCTGCGCCGTTCAGCCTCTGTTTCGTCCTTTCAAACGATGAATATCGCTCCGATAGTGCCCTTTTTCCTTCCTTATTCCGAATCCAACCCTATAGTCTGCCGATTTCAGCCTTGGAATCTTCCCAAGCTTCGACGCCGACGAAGAAGATAGATTCCAATGGCTCATACACAAAGGTAAGTCTTCGTTTTTTTTAATGTAAAATGATAGAAAACAAAAAAACGAAGGAAATAACAAATAGAATCGAGGGATAAAGATCACCTTCTCAAGAAGTGACTCTCTGATTTTCAAGCAAACTATATTGCGTATGTATTGTGTGTTTGTATTCTCTGTGAATGTAACCCATTACAATGAAAATTTTCTGGCTTTATAGCCAAAACGAAAAAAATGAATAAAGAAAATACAATATTTTCCCTTTTGTCTCTGTTTGTTGCTGTGTTTGTCTTGTTCGTAGGTACAGAGCAGAGGACATGCGCTGGCCCTTGGCTCGAAGTGTACGAGGTGGTTCTGGCGTGTGTACGGAGCGTGCGTGGCTCCAGGAGGATGCTGGGGTTGCTGGTTGCTACGACGCACACAAGCTGCTAGGGTTCTGCCCTAATCTTGGGCCACTTGGGCCCATCGCATTTGGGCTCAGATTTAATTGTAAATGGGTTGATTCATTTTGGTTTTAAAGTTGGGTTATGTAACTTGGACTGATGGACTTTATTGGACTGTTGATATATTTTGTTTGTTATTTTTTGGTTTTGTGTTTATACGGGCCCGGGCTAAATTGGCCCATTACACCTTTAATCGGCGTTGGAAGGTGAGGTTTTTAAACCTCCGGCCACCGTATGCGGCGGAGACGAAAGGGGTGAGGGAGCGCGTGCGAACCCCTGGACGGAGGTCTGGTGACACTCCGAGAGCCCCTCCCCAACTCTCTTTCAGAGAGTTTCTTTCTTTTTTTTTTAAAAAAATTGATTTCAAAAATGATTTTTAAACTTATAATTTGACTTATATAGCCTAAACGAAACGGTGCCATTTTGGTTTAATTCAATAAGCCTAAAAACGGCGTCGTTTCGAAGCATTAGGGTCTGTGTGTTGACCTGTACCCGGGGAGGATCCGCGTGTTTTTGTAAAATGGGTTAATTTCCCAATTGGTCCTCTCGCAATTTTAATATTTATAATTTCATTTTATTTATTTTTTAATTTAGCTCTAACATTTTAATTTTGTTTCAATTTAGTCCTCATAGTGATTTTAAAACGGTATTTGGGAAACAGTGTCGTTTTGGGATTAGGGCTAAATTGCCCAGTGAGTCCTCTGAATTTAACGCGCATTCCAATCAGGCCCAGAATTTTCATTATTTTGCAAATTAACCCCCAAATTTCTTAATTAAATTCAATTTTAATCCTTTTTATTTTATATTATTTTTAAAAAAAATACTAGTTATATAAAATAGTATATATTATTCATTAGATTATTATTATACATTTTTAAAAAATTTCTTTTATTATATATATATTTATTCTGTTTTTTATATGTTTTATATTATATACTATTTATGTTACTACATTTTTGTATGTAAAATACTTATTATGTTATTACTATTATTTTATATATCCCTTATCATATTATATTTCATTATATTCTATTTGTATATATTTATTACATATTATATTTTACTAGACATCATGATATTTTTTATATTATATTATATACATTATATTATATTTTTATATTATAATTTACATTATCATATATTTTTATTTGTAAATTATGTTATACACTATATATTATACTATATTTCCTTACATTCCCTTTATTTTATTATAAAGTATATATTATTTTGTTATTTATTAATTATATACATTTTTAAAAAAATTTATAAATAAATGTAATATTAATACTTAGTACATTTTTTATATATAGTTATTATACCCTATAATATAACTTATATGTATGTATCATTATTAAAAAAGTAGGGGGTTCTCTTTTATCGCTCTTATATTATTCAATATATTTCTAAATATCTTGTTTTTATTGGATTTATATTTTATACATTTTAATTTATTTATTTATTTTTAGTTTTCTCTTATTTTGATATAGTGGGTTAAATTTTTACATATCATTTGTTTTCGTATATTTGCATGAAATTAATTATTTATGGTGATTTGCATAAGATATTATCATATATGTATATTGCAATTTATATTTGTTATATTTATTATGCATTATATGGTGTTTAGCATGGAATAATAATGCATGAACATTTATGTCGTTTATGATAATATATGCATAAAGTAATAATGTATATTGTGTAATTTATGTCATTATTATTATTTTCTATACTATATTTGCATGAAATTATAAAACATGTATATTGTAATTAGATTTATGTAATTCCTTGTGATATACAAAACAAATCATTATTTTTTAAAAAAACCAAAAGATATATTTCACTTAATTCAAAAGAATTTTAAAAGTGAGGCAATGTTTTGATGTTTGGAAGCTTCGAGAAAAGTAGTGCCCTAACTTACTGGGTTGCAACTTTTCTCATTGAGTTCGAATAGTCAAGCACCCTTCTAAGTTTTAAGGTTTTCAAAATACGAGCAACTATCTTGGGATTTCAAAACATAGTGTCCTAACTTACTGATATGGCGTTTCGTTGTTTCGAGATAGAAATTTTCGAAAGACGAGCTTAGTTTCGAAGGTTTTAAAATGTTGCGTCCTAACTTACTAGATGTTATGTTTTGACTCGTTTGAAATAAATGTGCCTTAATTTTCAAAATTGAGACATTTTAATTAAAAGAGGTTTTCATCTTAAAAGTTTCAAAATTCCGAAATTAAAGACACTTGATAATCAATTAGGTACCAATTTTTGGGCGTTATGAGGGTGCTAACCCTTCCTCGTATGTAACCAACTCCCGAATCCGTTTTCTCGACTTACGTAGACCAAAATTAATGTTTTAAAACAAAACATTTTATAAGGTGATCCAATCACACCTAAAAAGATTGGTGGCGACTCCTATTTTCGTTTTTTATAAAGTCGAACGCCATTTTTTCAAACGATTTAAAAATAGTTTCGACAACTTGGCGACTCCGTTGGGGACTAATAAGAGAGTCAAGCCGTATAATCGATTACCTTTTGTCTTAATGTCGAAAATTTGCAAAATTTTAAAATTCAATCCTCTTTGCATTACATGTGTTTGTATTATTGCATATGTTATATATTCTAATACGCATTGCATTTGCATGACCGTTGTGGTCACACCCTTAAGTGGGAGTGAGAAACTACACCTTCGTGAGGTTTTCGCCTCCGTGCAGGATAGTGGATCACTTTCGGGATACATCCGTACTTATGGTTTCGTGAGATTTTCATCTCCGTGTAGCCATAGGGAAATGTATTCCCCTGAACTAAACTCGATTCAAATGAGCCTATAATGGGTAAAAATCGAGGAATCTGCTAGTTCGGGTACCTTTAACTTTAGAACTAAAACCTCATACAGAAAAACCGTAAGAGTTCAATTTGAATAGTGGTACTCTAGATTATTACCCTTATAAGTTATTTGTAGACACTCAATTTTGCCCGGGCCCAAAAATAAGTCCAAAAACAAAAATATAATAAACCCAAAAAAAAATGAAGTCCAAGTTTAGTCCAGAAAGATTTAAGGTCCATCTACAAGCTTGACTTATATGGAAATATAATCTTCAATGATATGCAATCTTAGATATGATACAATCTTAGATATGATTGCAATCATAGATATGATATGCAATCTTAGATATGATACAATCTTAGATATGATTGCAATCTTAGATATGATATGCAATCTTAGAAGATATGATTTTGTGGCTTAGTGGCAAGTAGCGTGTGGAGCATTTAAGGGGAGGCATGGGCTCGAATCCCATGGCAAGCAAAAAGCATTTATTTTGCTAACAGGGGGCGGCAAGAGTTGGTGGTGAATTTAAACTCTGATGATGGAGGGATCCCACATCGGGAAGCTAACATAAGAGTGGATGCAAAGCTGGCTTTAAATAGAGAGAACCATGAGGAGAGTAAAGGTACCCTTCTGGGCTGATCCCTTTCGCTTTGTGGCGTGCTCGGTTGGGTTGGGCGCCGGCTAAGAGTGCTTGGAGCGTGGATTAACACCAGTCTCCAATCAGGTGTGTATTTCTCACTACTCTAGCTGTAGGATGGCTACTTCGGGCCGCGATGGGCCGAAAGGGGACATGTGGGCCCAATTGGATAAGTTGTTTGATTGTGTAGTAAATATTGGACTAGGCTAGGTGAATCTCATATCTGTGGCTAGATTTGGGCTAAAAGGGCCACACGAGCGTGTGGGCCTATTTGGGCCGAGAAAGGGCTTTAGGCCCATTTGTATTGTTATTCCTGTTTAGAATACTTTAGTTTACCAAATTACCAAAATACCCCTGGTTTGTAAAATTACTAAAATACCTTTGGTTTATAGAATCACCAAAATACCCCTAGTTTGTAAAATTACCAAAATACTCTTGGTTTACAAAATTACCAAAAATACCCCTGGTTTGTAAAATTACTAAAACACCCTTTGTTTATAAAATTACCAAAATACCCCTGGCTTGTAAAATTACCAAAATACCCCTGGTTTGTAAAATTATCAAAATACCCCTAGTTTGTAAAATTACCAAAATACCCCTGATTTGTGAAATTACTGAAATACCCTCGACCTGTAAAATTATTGAAATACCCTCGACTTCTAAAATTACCAAAGTACCCCTGATTTATGGAATTACCGTTTTACCCTCGATTTACAAAATTACCGAAATACCCTTGTAGGGTAGAAATACCGAAATACCCTTGTAGGGTAGAAATACCGAAATACCCCTGTAGGGTAAAATTACTAAAATACCCCTGTAGGGTAGAATTACCGAAATACCCTTGTAGGGTAGAAATACTGAAATACCCTTGTATGGTAGAATTACTGAAATACCCCTGTAGGGTAGAATTACCGAGATACCCTTGTGGGGTAAAATTACCATTTTGCCCTTTTGGGCAAGTGACTGACTTGGACTATGTGGTTGACAGATTTGATTGTGAATATATGTTGGTGATATGAATGACTTGACTGTGATTGTTTGATTCAAATATGGACATGATATTCTAATTCTGTAACTTGGACTGATGGGCTTTTATTGGGCTGTTGATATATTTTGTTTGTTATTTTTTGGTTTTGTGTTTATATGGGCCCGGGCTAAATTGGCCCATTACAACTGCCCCTCTTTGCTCATTGTCGTGTAACGGGAATATAGTAAAGACTTTAAAGAGGGTTAATTTTGCCCGGTTTTTACGGAATCATGATTTCTTTGGTCCTTCTTTTCTTCGAGTGACTTTGACCTGCTCCATTGGAGACGAGATATGTAATCTCCGGCCTACTCCACTACATCATTAGGGAGCTAGGATGGTGGCTTAAATCTACTTCATTGTAACTTCAGGAAGCCGAAATTCGTCGTCTTCGATTTGTTCTTTGTCAACACAGAGATGCCAAATCTGCTATCTTCGATCTGCTCTTCGCCAATACAGAGACGCCAAATCTGGAATCTTCGATCTGCTCTCCGCCAATACAGAGATTCCAAATCTGCTATCTTCGACCTGCTCTCCGCCAATACAGAGATGCCAAATCTGCTATCTTCGATCTGCTCTTCGCCAATACAGAGACACCAAATTTGCTATCTTCGATCTGCCCTCTGCCAATACAGAGATGCAAAATCTGCTATCTTCGATCTGCTCTCCGCCAATACAGAGATGCCAAATCTGCAGGATTCGCCAATGCAGCTACACTGCCTTCTAAAGACATGATGTGTAGAATGGGTTTCCTGTATCTGTGTATGTCAAATAACTAGGATGCTATGATCGAAGTGAATCAAGTGCTCCTAACTAAATGAATGATTATGAATGTAGAATTGTTATGATAGTGATTCCTTTTAAAATGCTTAAGGTGTCATTGCTCATAATTCACCCGGGTCCCATCATTGATGTGCTATCGTGTAACACCCCGTACCCGAGACCGTTGCCGGAGTCGGACACGAGGGGTTCACAGACTAAATTCGCTTACTATTGCAGTCCATTTTAAATTTTCCAGGCAAGCTGGCTAACTGCATCACTGTCACCTTAAAAATCATATCTTGAGTTTCACAACTCGAAAATCAGCTTCGTGATTTTTCCCTGAAACTAGACTCATATATGCATCTAAAAATTTTTTTCTAGAATTTTTGGTTGGCCCAATTAGTACAGTTTATTAGTCAAAGTCTCCCATGTTACAGGGATCGACTACACTGACCTTTGCGCATTACGACTTGGATATCTCCCTGTACAGGGCTTCAATACTGATGTCGTTTGTTTCTATAGAAACTAGACTCAAAAAGGAATCTATTCATATATGGCATGACTTCTAATTATCTCTGGTTAATTTATAATGAATTTCCAAAGTCGGAACAGGGAATCCAGAAACCGTTCTGGCCCTGTCTCACGAAAACTTTAGCATCTCATAATATACTGTTTATATGAACGTTTTGTTACTTTCCTATGAAAATAGATTCATCAAGGTTCGTTTGAATAATTTATTTACTATTTAATTCCATTCCTACTATTTTTAGTGATTTTCCAAATCTACATCACTGCTGCTGGTAGCATCTGCCTTTAAGGTAGACTTTACCTATTTCATAGTTTCCATGATTCAACTAGCCCTTTTAGCATAAATAGCACAAATTATGATAGTGATTAACCATTCCCATGGCCAATCCTTGTTAAGCATATCCATACCAAATGAGTATAACATTATGCTCAAACATATATAAGCCATTTTCGCATGGCTATCCAAAATTATACAAATCCAAAGGGTCCATGACCCACTACAAAAAGGGTAGTCCTATACATGCCATTTTCAGAGTTCAACCAAAAGTGTACCAAAAGGGGGCTTTGATAGTGTGGGCGACTTCGACTTCAAAATCCCGAGTCCGATAGCTGAAGAACCAAAATCTATAAAACAGAGAATCAAAGAAACGGAGTAAGCATTTAATGCTTAGTAAGTTTTAAGCAAGACAAAGTGTTCTCAATCACTATTATTGGTCATTCATTTCAACTGTTCGATGAAGTTAATCTAGAGCTTCATCTCGATCTATAATATCATTAAACGCAACACTTGGCTGCCACATATATACTTTCGAATAATAATGACCTAGATGGTCAAATATTTCCAAAGCACATTCTCACATTTGGAGTTATAATATTAATCACATTTACCTACCTCTTTGATACTGATAATTCACCTCGAAATCACTCCACCGATGAGTAAGTAATACGTACCTGAACATCTTGAATACATAATACTTATTTGATGGTAACTTAATGCAGATACTCAATATCAAAGTCTTACTTGAATCCTAGCATTTAGCCGTCGGGTCTTTAAAGCTCGGATATAGTACGAGCACGAAGCCTACGGACATTAATCAGGATAATACTCTCGCATAAAGCCTGCGGGGTTTTAACCCGGATATAGTACTGACACAATTGCCCTTCGGGACTTATCACATTTATACACTTTCACATCCATCACGTTGGCCACTCGGCCCTGTCACATATATACACTTTCACATTCATCACATCGGCCATTAGGCCTCATCACATATATACACTTTCACATTCATCACATCGGCTATTAGGCCTTATCACATATATACACTTTCACATTCATCACATCGGCCATTAGGCCTTATCACATATATATACACTTTCACATTCATCACATCGGCCATTAGGCCTTATCACATATATATACACTTTCACATTCATCACATTGGCCATTCGGCCTTATCACATATATACACTTTCACATTCATCACATCGGCTATTAGGCCTTATCACATATATACACTTTCACATTCATCACATCGGCCATTAGGCCTTATCACATATATATACACTTTCACATTCATCACATTGGCCATTCGGCCTTATCACATATATACACTTTCACATTCATAACACATCGGCTATTAGGCCTTATCACATATATACACTTTCACATTCATCACATCGGCCATTAGGCCTTATCACATATATATACACTTTCACATTCATCACATCGGCCATTAGGCCTTATCACATATATATACACTTTCACATTCATCACATTGGCCATTCGGCCTTATCACATATACTATCATGTATACACTTTGTCTTGGCCGAATCTACATTAATCATTTCCCAATGAATAATTCAATTTCACGCCATACTATCATTTCATATTCGAATACTCATAAACTTACAATTTCACAAATTTTAATATCAAAGATCCATCTAACACTCATGTATCGTTTTACAATATCACGATTTAGAATTCACGTATGGGTTTAATCAATAGCTTATGAGTAACTAAAACAAGTTTTATCCATGTTTACAACAAAATCACATATTCACTACGAGCTGTTTTCCTGAGCAGTAGTCACTAAATTATTTATAACTGGAGCTACAAAACTCCAAATCACTTGACGTTAATTTTCCCTGAATATAGACTCGTATATCTTCCATCCATAAAATTTTCAGAATTTTAGGTTTGGCCAATGAATACCAGATTTTTCTTAAAGTTTCCCCTGTTTCACTGTTTGACTAATCTGACCACTCTTCACTACGAATCAAATTTCTAATTTTACAGAATTCAAAATGTGTTGTATTTGATTTCATTTGAAACTAGACTCATTAAGGAGTCTAAGCATATAAATTTTATCTTATAACCATTTTTGTCCAATTTATAATGATTTTCTAAAAACAGAACAGAGGATTACAGTGTCATTCTGCGCTGTCTCACACAACTTTAAGTATCTCATTATCGAAAATTCCTTTGCTTACACGGTTTCTTTTATAAGAAACTAGACTCATTAAGCTTTAATTTCATGTCTCATTCAGCCTCTAATTCAAATCCATAAATTTATGGTGATTTTCTAAAGTCACATTACTGCTGCTGTCCTAAGCAGACTATTTCAAATTACCCTTAAATTCCCAAGCTCAAACACTTAAGAACTTACCATTTGAGCTTAGAACATATCATGGCCACATCATATCTTATTAAATCAACTCATCATGTCCTATTATAATTGAATTTACTCAATGTTTAAACACTTAAAACTTACCTCGGATGTGGTCGAACGATTTCGGCGGCTATTCGATCACTTTTTTCCTTCCCTTTATCGGATTTAGATCCCCTTTGCTCTTGAGCTTAATTTAAACAAATAAATTCATTTAATATTTTCACTTGGGCAATTCCATTCAATACATGTATGTCATACAATTTAAGTACAATGACCTTGCTCAATACTATTTAAACATCATGCATTACCGAACTTCATCAACACCATCTAACTTCATATAGAAACACATATCGTCCTAGGTCGGTACACAAGTCAAATGCATCATTTAAATTGTCAAAGTCCACAATTTAGTCATATTTCTCTATCATAGTTTCTTCACTTAAACCGAATTAACAAGCCCATATAGTCCTTGGCCAAATGCTATTTAACCCAAGTCATCAAGAATTTCATTATTTAACACCTTAGATATCCATAGCTAAATAGGTTATTTGTACATACATATATATACATAAGTGCATAGATACTATGTTACTAACAATTATTTCCTTGCTTAACAGCCGAACCAATATACACATTACTTCATATCTACCCGTCACGTTATCTCTACTTAAACCGAATAAACTTGCACATAAGGTCCTTGGCCGAACCTCACTAAAACAAGTCAACCAAAATCTTAGTATTTATCATGTGTATAACCTTATTTACCTTCCAAAAATCGCAAAAACATCAAACTCTTAATGTTTATGTACAAGGCCGAATCTTAACATGATCCAACCTCCAACTCATTCCTTTCAACAACCAAAACCGAATGCTCAAGCCATCACCGAGATTTCGAAATTTTGCCATGGTTTGTGTAAGAAATTTGCTAATTAACTAGAAACAAGTTTAAAACTTAAGAATTTAACACAACATACTAACCTCCCCTTAAGCTCAAGGTGACCGAAACCTCTCTTCTTCCTCCTTTCAAACCGGCCAAGAAGAACCAAAGGATGAAGCCTTTCTTTTTTTTGTCTAGTTTCGGCAAAATGGGGGAACAACCACACACTTTTTTTTTGTTTTCATCATATTCCCTTTCATTATTTTATTCCCATGCTCCTTATTTTATCATACTTCCCATGAAACACTAACTTAACATGTTTATGACATGTTCTTGCCCATCACACTTGGTCTACCATACTTGTCATGGCCGGCCACTACTAATTAGGGGGGAAATTGACATGCAAGTCCCCCCTTTTTATTTCATGCACTAATAGATCCTTATGCTTTGACCTATCACATTTCAAAATTTTCTCACATAAGTCCTATTTACTAAAATTCAGTTACTATTAACAAAATTCAAACATGAAATTTTCACACATGCATATGTACATATAATGAGCATCAACTATGATGGTTAATTATCTTTATGACTCGGTTTAGTGGTCCCGAAACCACTTTCCGACTAGGGTCACTTTAGGGGTGTCACATATCGCGTCTTCTTGCTTAGCCGTTATTTCTGACAGAAAATTTGAAGGAATAATCCTAATTTGGATTACTCTTTTTCCAATGTTTTTCAACTTTGAACCTGGTTAGTTCTGACTAGTGGCCCTGTTTCAGGTCCTTGCACTATTTAGAGACTTTTCCAAAGTAATATGCATAACAGCTTTTGTGTAAATATTACGTGTCCAAAAATCACGATTTCAACAAAAATGCTCGAAAGAGATTATCATAATGGACAATATGGAATTTTATTAAGCAAAATTTGATGTGAATACATAGGATAACGAGTCTGATAAGGTGCAAAAAATGAGAAAAGAGGTGCCCCAGATATCGCAGCACGAGTTTCACTATTCCAATTTCTCAAAGGCTCCTTCGAACCAAATGTGTATTCAGGAGATTCTTCGTATTTTTTAATGCTCCGAGGTGTACTGTTCTTCTGTCTCGTTGATTTTAGGGGGACAAGACTACCATATGCCCCATATTCAAAATTTGAGCTGCCCGTTTTTCGGGTTTTCAACTCAAAAGCCCCTTTGGTTCCAAAGTGCCCTTTGCGAGTTTTCACCTTGGCCTCTTCGTTTTTTTTATTTCAGAGCGTCCTTTGTGGGTTTTCACTCTGGCCTCTCTTTCTTCAGGTAAAATACTTCTTGACCGAATCCAAATTTACAGGATTGGGCAAGTTTCTGCCGTCCATCTCGGCTAGAATCAATGCTCCTCCGGAGAAAGCTTTCTTCACCACGTAAGGCCCTTCCCAATTAGGCATTCATTTCCCTCGAAAATCCTTCTATATGGGAAGGATCTTTTTCAAAACCAGGTCTCCCTCGTGGAATTCCCTAGGGTGAACCTTTTTGTTATAAGCTCGCATCATTCGCTTTTGGTACATCTGACCATGACGGATAGCTCTTAACCTTTTTTCTCAATTAGGTTCAATTGATCATATCGAGACTGGATCCACTCAACTTCTTCCAACATTAACTCCGAGAACACTCGAAGTGACGGGATCTCAACTTTGATCAGCAACACCGCTTCCATTCCATAGACCAAAGAGAAAGGGGTTGCCCCAGTTGAGGTTTTGACTGACGTTCGATAAGCAAAGAGGGCAAATGGTAACTTTTCATGCCAGTCTCTATAAGTCTCGGTCATCTTCCCCACGATTTTCTTAATATTTTTATTGGCTGCTTCCACTGGCCCGTTCATTTTCGGGCGATATGGTGACAAGTTGTGATGTCTGATCTTGAATTGACTGCAAACTTCCGCTATCGTACTATTGTTTAGGTTTAATGCATTGTCAGATATGATCCTCTCTGGCATTCCGTATCGACATATGATCTCTTTTTTCAGGAACCTGCTTACTGCTGACTTTGTAACACTAGCATAGGAAGCGGCTTCTACCCATTTGGTGAAATAGTCGATAACCACGAAGATGAACCGATGCCCATTGGAAGCTTTAGGCGATATTGGTCCAATTACATCTATGTCCCACATAGAGAATGGCCATGGAGAAACCATGACATGCAGCGGTGAAGGAGGCACATGAATTTTGTCTCCGTAGATTTGGCACTTATGGCATCTCTTAGCGTGATTGACACAGTCTCCTTCTATGGTGGACCAATAGTACCCGAACCTCATAATTTGCCTGGCCATTGTAAAGCCATTAGCATGTGTCCCACAGACGCCTTCATGGACTTCTTCCAAGATTTTCTTAGCCTCTACAGTGTCTACACATCTTAGTAGCACTTGATCCTTTCTTCTTTTGTACAGGATATCCCCATCTAAGACATAGTCAATGGCCAATCTTCTTAGCGTTCTTTTGTCATTCTCGCTTGCCTGGTCCGGGTACTCACGATTCTTCACGTATTGTATTATATCGTGATACCAAGGGTGATCATCTTTCTCTTCGTCTTCTTCTATATTGTAACAGTGGGCCAGAACTTCATAAATGCTCATCTGGATGGGTTTGACATCTTCTTGTTTGTTCACCTTGATCATGGAGGCTAGGGTAGCCAAAGCATCAGCCATCTGATTTTCATCTCGTGGAAGGTAGTGGAAGGTGATGTCATCAAACTCTTTAATCAATTCAAGGACTAGCTTCCGATAATCGATTAACTTGGGGTTTCTGGTCTTCCATTCTCCCTTGAGTTGATAAATCATTAGCGCAGAATCCCCGAACACCTCTAGAACTTTAATCTTGCGATCTATGGCTGCGCGGATACCCATGATGTACGCTTCGTATTCTGCCATGTTATTCGTACAATTAAAATCCAATTTACTAGTGAATGGATAATGATCTCCATTTGGGGATACCAAGACGGCCCCAATTCTATTGCCCACATCAGTTTCCAAGGAAGTTCTTCCAGAGCCCCCTCTTTAGTGGTAGCAACACAGATTAGGTCTTCATTCGGGAAGTCGAATTTCAAAGGCTCGTAGTCTTCCAAAGCTCTACTGGCCAAAAAATCTGCTATTGCACTTCCTTTTACTGCTTTCTGGTTCACATAGACTATGTCGAATTCAGAAAGTAGAATCTACCATCGGGCCATCCTTCCATTCAAGGCAGTTGACTCCATCATGTACTTTAAAGGGTCCAATTTTGATATGAGCCAAGTGGTGTGATACAACATATACTGCCTCAGCCTTCGGGTTGTCCAAATTAAGGCACAACACAACTTCTCTATCGGCGGGTACCTTGTCTCACATTCTGTGAACTTTTTACTAAGATAGTAAATGGCCTTCTCTTTCCTTCCTAACTTATCATGCTGACCCAATACGTATCCCATGGAATTCTCGAATACTGCCAAGTACAGTATCAACGGCTTATCGGGGCTAGGTGGCATCAGCACCGGGGCGTTGGATAAGTACTGTTTGACCTTGTCGAAAGCCCTTTGGCATTCTTCATCCCATTCACCTGGGTTATGTTTCTTGAAGAGGCGAAAGATAGGGTCACATTTCTCAGTCAGTTGTGAAATGAATTGAGTAATGTAATTTAATCTTCCTAGAAAGCCTCGAACTTCTTTCTGAGTGTGCGGTGGGGATAGCTCTTGTATGGTTTTAACTTTGTCCGGATCGATCTCAATCCCTTTCTCACTAACCACGAATCCGGGCAACTTTTCAGACTTGGCTCCAAAGGTACATTTGGCGGGGTTGAGTTTTAGCTGAAACTTCCTCAACCCCAAGAAAAATTTCCTCAGGACTTGCATGTGTTCCTTCTCTGTTCGAGACTTAGCGATCATATCATCGACATAAACCTCGATTTCTTTACGCATCATGTCGTGAAAAAGGGTTACCATGGCTCTTTGATAAGTTTCCCCCGCATTCTTCAGTCCAAACGGCATCATCTTGTAGCAGAACATGCCCCACACGGTTACAAATGTGGTCTTTTCCATATCTCCAGAATGCATCTTGATCTGGTTATATTCGAAAAAACCGTCCATGAATGAAAATAGTGAGTGTCCTGCCGTGTTGTCCACTAGGGTGTCGATATGAGGTAGTGGGAAATTATCTTTCAGGCTGGCTTTATTCAAATCTTTGTAGTCCACACACATTCGCACTTTTCCATCTTTCTTAGAGACGGGGACGATGTTGGCTACCCAATCTGAGTATTTTACTACCTTCAGGAATCTGGCATCGAACTGCTTTCAAACCTCTTCTTTTATTTTTAGCAAGACGTCGGGCCTCATTCTTCGGAGTTTTTGCTGAACTGGTTTACACTATTCTTTTATGGGAAGTCGGTACACCACGATATCATTGTCCAACCCGGACATATCTTGGTATGACCATGCGAAGACATCTTTGAATTCTTGAAGTAGTTCAATGAGGTCTCGCGTTATTTCCGTAGTGATACATGTTCCGATCTTCACCTCTTGTCCTTCTCCTAAGCTCACAATTTCAACTGATTCTTTGTGAGGTAGGATTTGTTTCTCGTCTTGTTCTACCATCCTCAACAAATCAAGAGATAGGTTACAGCCTTGGTCATCTTCAAAATCTTGAGAATCATCCATACACACATCTTGCTCGAAAGGAAATTCTAAGTCGCTAACAGTGTTACTCATATCATTAATATCTGGGGACCTGTTATGAGGATGAAGGCAGATACAAAGAATCAAAAGAAGTCAAAACATTTATTTGCGTGGTATGATTATGAATGACGAATGAAAGAATATTTAGAAGTATGTTTCAAGGATAAAAGAATCCAAAAGTAATCATTTGTATGGTTATGAATGAAATTGAGAGGACGAGAGAACATTTGCTCAAAAATGATAATAACCGTGCATTTTATTGAAACAACGTTTTTAAACATCAGCCTATTTCACAAAAGATCCTTATCACTCCTAGGCCTAGAGCAATTAGTGTGTTTTGGACATTACTCTGAATTTGTTCTAAAAACTACAGGGATCTCTTCCACAGTCCAGTTGTCCAGAACACTTTCAGGTGTGTAGGGGCCAATGTCCGATAAAATTTCTCTTCCAGCCTCCTCTTCGTACATGACGTTGATGTCCAAGCTTTTTAGCCTTTCTCTATAGCTCCCGTCATTGGCGTGTCTTTCTCGGGATGAATGATTCCCCCAGACACAAATGTTTTCGATATATGGTGGAATATCATTGGTTCCCACTTGATTTCCTCCCCCGTTAATTGAGCTCTCCTTCTTTCTTGCTTCTTTTCCAGCTCCCTTATCCTTTGTTTCACATCTGGCTTAAATCCGGAGCTGAAGCGGTCTCTCTTGTCTTTCAGCATTAACGTTTCAGTCCTTTCTTGTAGATGTCTCCCAAGTCCCTTTCTGGGTAAGGCTCCTTTTCCAATCGTCAACTGGAGGCTCATTTTCGTGGTTTTGGACAATTTCAGCACCAGAATTTTGCTTCCCTCAGCGATGAACGTCGCATTAACAAATTCCAAAGATCGAAATGAGCATTTGATTGCTTCATCCGTCTCCAAATAGGGTACGTTGTTGCTCACAGTTGCAATAATATCCTCTTCGGCCTTGATCGTTATCAACCTCCCCTCCGATACCAGCTTCAATTTTTGATGCAACGAGGAAGGCACTGCCCCAGCTGAATGTATCCAGGGCCTCCCCAATAAGCAATTATATGAGGGCTTGATATCCATCACGAGAAAATCCACCTCATATGTGTTTGGCCCAATCTAAAGAGGTACCTCGATTCTGCCCATCACCTTTCTCTCCGTGCCATCGAATGCCTTCACGATGTTCTGGCACTCCTTCATGTGAGAGCTGTCTATATGAAATTTGTTCAGCATGGTCAATGGCAGGATGTTCAAGGCCGATCCATTGTCGATCAATATGCCTAGCAGCGTATACCCTTTACAGCGTATGGTGATATGCAGAGCTTTAGTCGACCCCATGCCCCCGGGTGGTATCTCGTTGTCATTAAAGAAGATATAATTGTTGGCACTTATGTTGCTCACCAAACGGTCTAGCTTGTTAACGGAGATATCGTTGGCAACATATGTCTCGTTTAAGACCTTCATTAGCGCGCTACGATGAACTTCCGAGCTTAGAAGTAAGGCCAGCACTGAAATGCAGGCTGGTTGTTTACGTAGCTGTTCCACCACACTGTATTTGCTATGCTTTAGGAATTTTAAAAACTCCTTGGCCTCCTCTTCGTTAACTGGCTCGTTAACAGGTTTGGTTGCTTTTTCTTTCATTTCCTCAGCTATTGGGGCTTTTCCTTTTACGGGTTGTACCTCATCATTTGCTGCATTGTAACGTCTCCCGCTACGTGTATAGGAGCCCTTGTCTTGACCCTCTTTTGAAGTATCCACGAGGCTTTCTTTCCCCGGCATCATCACACTACAATCATAATTCCATGGAACCTTTTTGCTATCCTTGTAAGGGAAGACTGCAGGTCTTTAGATTAAGACCCTCGGTGGCATTTGTACTCCAGCTTCATTATTTTTGGGTCTCGATATGATAACCACAGGGTAGTTGGTCGTTTGATTCTGCGCCTTCGATTCTCCCTCCGATGCTCATATATCTCCCTCTACGGGGTCTTCAATCTCTTCATAGAATTCTATTTCCTTATTGTTCATCATGTTTTGTACTAGGGCCCTAAACTCCAGGCAATCTTGGATTTCATGCCCCACATCGTCGTGAAACTCACAGTAGTTTCTCTCTTCTTCGGATTCTTCCCTCGAATCCAACACAATCAATCCTCTCTTGGCCATCTCCTTCTATATCCGCCTCAACGGGGTTCTGACTTCTGCCACTTCATACTTGGTCTTCTTGTTCAAGCCTTCACTTATCCCATTCACTCCTTGGTCGGTATGATTGGGGAGTGGGTTTCCTGCTACATTGGGTGTGGCTGGGTCGTCAAATCTCACTATCCCCATCTTAATGAGTCTTTCGACTAATTTTTTAAACGCAGTGCAGTTTTCGATAGATTGCCCGGTGATTCCCGCGTGGTATTCACATTGGGCGTTTGTGTCATACCATTTGGGATACGGGGGCTGCAGTGGCTTAAGGTAGAAAGGGGACACCACATGAGCGTTGAACAGGTTCTGGTACAACTCCCTATATGTCATGGGTATAAGGGTGAATTGTGGCCTTTTTGGGTTCTCCCTCGCGTTGGATTCTTGTCTTACAGAGCTTTGCTGCTTAGTGGTCACCACCTTGGGTTGATTTATGGTGAATGACTTGGACTGACCTGTGTTAGATGTGCTCATGTTGTTCACTTCATTGTCTCTTTTCCTCGAGGCTGACTTCCTAGCGCTCTCTCCTGATTCTATCTTGCCGCTCCTTACGGCATTTTCAATCATTTCCCCCATCATCACTATGTCAAAGAAGCTCTTGGTGGCACTTCCTAACATATGCGTGATAAAAGGGGCTTTCAAGGTGTTAATAAAGAGCATTGTCGTCTCTTTTTCTAGAAGCGGCGGCTGAACTTGTATGGCCACTTCTCTCCACCTTTGTGCGTACTGTCTGAAGCTTTCATTTGACTTGTTCTCCATATTCTGGAGAGTGATTCTGTCGAGGGTCATGTCCGTCGCATGACTGTATTTCTTCATAAAGGCCTGAGCTAGGTCCTTCCATGAGTTAATTTTAGCTCGGCTTAATTGGTTGTACCACTTAGACGCCGCCCCGACCAGACTATCTTGAAAGCAGTGGATTAATAGCTGGTCATTGTTAACATATCCTGTCATTCGCCTGCAGAACATAGTGATGTGGGCTTCAGGGCAGCTCGTTCCATTGTATTTCTCGAATTCGGGCACTTTGAATCTAGGGGGAAGGACTGAGTCTGGGACTAGACTCAGGTCTTTGGCATCAATCCCTTGATGATGATCTGCGCTTTCCATGGCTTTGAATTTCTCCTCGATCCATCTACACCGTTCTTCCAATTGTTTTTGCGAATCCATCATCGCCTTTTCTTCTTAGCAATTTCATCCAAGTCGAGAACGGACGGATAGTTCGGGTTGTTGACAAAGTTAGAGCCTGAGCCAGTTTGGAGGTTCATCGGTATTGAAGCTCCAGCCTGAACTTGCTGGGGCATGATCGTGACAGATGGTTTCAGTAGATTAATCTCGGGCTTCATCGGTACATGTGTCAGAGTAAAGCCAGGGGGGTATTGAGGATCCTCATTAGTTTCTTCAACTTTGTCCATAGGGCCCTTTCCCTTATCCGTTCCTCCCAACAGCAGTTTGGATAACTGGGACATCATTTCTCTCTGGGACTCCATCATTTGCTCCTTCATTTCTAGTTGAATCTTGGCTAGTTGCTCTTGCATCTGAGACTGCATTTGATCTTGCATGTCCTTTTGCATTTGCTCCAATTTCTCGAGTCTCTTATCCATTGATTTTTTTCTTGTACCGTAGGGGTGCGTGGTTGGTTGGTTTTCGTTGGTTTCCAGGTTACTGAAATAATTTTTAATTAATTAATTAGAAAACTCTTATGGCCTTTAATGCATAATGATATGGTGTAGTGCAAATGCATGAATGCAAAGGAGGCATCCATTTTGATTCAATTGCCCTTAGAAAATTTTACTTGAAAATAAAATCTTTTACATAAAGTCGAGTTACAAATAAGATTTTGCTCTAACACTTAGAGTCCTAATTTTTCTAAGCAACGAGGCCAGCTCTTGTCCGCGCTCCGACTCCAACTCATATTTCACGCTTAGTGTGTCCGCCTGGACCGCTAAAGTTTGCAAGTAGTCCGCTACCTCCCGAATCTGGGTTATGGCTTTCCCCATAAGGTAATCTCTGTTTTTGACTTGGTCTTGCGCATGGTGAAGCTGCTCCTTCCAACGATCCTCGTTTGCCTCGAAAAACTAGATCCGCATCTCACAATTTTGCAATGACGCTTCTAACTCTTCTATTCTTCCTTTCATTTCTTGTATTTTGCTCAAGCTTGCCTCAATTCTATTGCGGTGTTGCGGTTTCGGTACTGATGTAGAGACTTTTCAATTTCTGCCACTCTAGCCCTTAATTCCCCTCGCTCATTTATGCTTTCCAACAGACTTTTCTCCAAATCTTCGTTTCGTGCCTGAGCTTCTCGGAATTTCCTTTCCCACCGGTTGGTATTGGCCTTTTCTTCTCGAATTTCATGGCGCCATTGTTCGAAAGTTTTACCTTAACCCGTAGTCTTCATATATAGGCGCAGCTTCTTGTAGTCCGTCTTTAAGCTGTCTAGATCCTCTTCGGCCTTAGTTTTCCCTTTTCTCCACTATTCAGCCTCTGACCTCTGGATATCAACTTCTAACCTTAGGTGCATCTTTTCTTCCTCCAATTGTTTGATCTTCTTCCCAAGCTCCGAACTCTTCTTCTCGAAATCTTGCCTTATAATCTCCAATTCTGACGGGGCGACTTGTAATTGTTCCCCGATAGGTCGAGCATTCTCCAAGCTTGGCCTAGGAACATTATCATTAACCCTCTTTTTAAGCCACTTGTTATACTCGGGCGTTACCATGGGACCGACGGCTAACCTCTTCATCCAACAAGTTTGTTTCCAAGCATCTGATAATTCCCGAACTCTCTTCTTATAATGAGCACCTTTAAACAAGAATTCACTCTGAGCAAGCCCACAAGTCGTGGGTACAAATTTCCTTGATTTATATTGTCTCAAGGCTAGTAATGGAGTATACTTGGTAGCTCCCCAAATTCCTAACAACGGTACCCAATCAAAGTTACCACATCGATACATGATCGTCAGGAACCATCCAATAAGCTCTCCACTCGATATCCCCCTCCTTGAGGTTTTGAAGAATATCCATCCACTTCTCCTCCGAGATATCCTCTCTCCTCTGTATAGCTGCCTCTTCTTTCAAAGGGGAATAACTTTCGGAAAAGACTCAATAGGAAACCTTGTCTACCTTCCAAAAGTGCCCATAAAACCATACCATCAATAGTTGAGCACATCCAATAAATCACCCCTCGCCCATCTTCCGACATAAGCTTAAAGATCTGAATGTTTCTGCCAATATTGCTGGTACCGGTGTGATTCCCTTTTCAAGGCGATCGAACAAGTCGATGACCGCCTTGTCTACGTGCCTCAAAGCCTTGGAAAGATCACTAAACCGTAGATGCTTAAGGCAAATATATCGACCCCCTTTCTTTCATCCAGATGCGTTAAGATCAAATCTCGCAAATTCTCCCAAGGGATACATTTGCTATCTCCTTTTTGCTGAATCCGAGTAGTGACCCAAGGCTCGCTCATCCCAGAAATGCCCATTAGCTTCTTCACGAAAGCCTGATTACTAAAAACCCGGGCATAAGTCTTTCGGACCTGAATTTTGGGACACCTGAGCAAAGTAGTGTATTCCTCCATGGTAGGTACCAAATCCACTTCTCCAAAAGTGAAACACTTGTACGCAGAATTCCAAAACCGCACAAGGCTCGGAACAAATGCTTATCCACTCTAATGTCTAGCAGGTAGGATATGTCACCATAACCTTGGTAAAACAACTGCTTGATCCTTTCATCCAACTAGCCCAAATGTCTCTCAACTCTTGCAGCTCATTCTGTACTACATTGACACGAGTGAAATCCTGCAGCTCCGACACATACCCTTCTGCCAAGCTATCCCCTCTCTCTGATTGTAGCCTCTCTGACCATGCACGAACGGCCGCATTATCCTCGACTTTACTAAGAAATTCATTCTCCATGTCAAACTTTCTAATTTAGTAATTGAATATGGATTAACGCCTCCTTTAGTATGCAATGTCATGCAAGAAAGACAATCAAAACAAAACACCGGTTAGTATCAAATAATAGCAATAGAATGCAAGCACATAAACGATAATTATAACACATATACGGAAAAGTACTAAGGCTCGATGCAGCTTCACCCAAGGATAACTCCTAAGGTTCACTATATGTGGTTTAGTTCTAGGAAAAGGGGTACCCGAACCAGTAGATTCCTCAATTCTCACCCATTATAGGCACATATAGATCGAGTTCAGTTCGGGGGGATACATTTCCCTATGACCATGCGGAGATGAAAATCTCACAAAATCATAGGTACGGATGTACCCCGGAAGCAATCCACTAGCCCATGCGGAGGTGAAAACCTCACAAAAACGTAGTTTCTTACTCCCACTTAGAAGGTGTGACCACAGTGGTTATGCAATGGAATGCAGTGCTCTTCTACAAGACCTGCACAAACATACAATCAAATGCAATCGAAAGATACATGATTTTTAAAATAAATTTTCGGTCTTTTAACAAAAAAACAGTAAATAATCGATTTTTATGGCTTGACTCTCAAGTTCCTTCCCCAGTGGAGTTGCCAAGCTGTCGAAACCACCCATTTTTCAAATATTTTAAAATTTTTAAATTTAATGAAAATATGGGGGAATCGACTTTTGAAAACAAAACATGGAGTCGCCTCCAACCCTTTTTGTTTAGGTGTGATCGGGTCATCTAAGAATTGGGTTATTTTAATAAAACATTTTTTTATTTACTAAAACAATGATTTTGGTCTACGAACTTTGAGAAAGCAGGTTCGAGAGTCGGTTACGTATGAGGAAGGATTAGCACCCTCACTACGCCCAAAATTGGTACCAAATCGATTAATTACTGTCCTTATGTCTAAAATTAAAAATATTTTTGAAATGTGGTTCTTTTTAAAAGTGTTTGAGTAACCCGAGTTGGTTGCCAAAATCTTCTTGTTTTGATGTCCGAAAGCTTATAATTCGAGAATTATAAAAGGATGCTCAACTATTTAGTCCCACGAAAAATCGAAACCCAGCACAGTAGGGTATGATTCCTCGAATTTCCAAACATCGACCATTGCCTTGCCTTATAAAATACGTGTGAAATTTCGAGGAGATATTCGATCATTTTAGAGAAATGAAAAAGCGCAACCCAACACGATAGGGCTCGATTCTCAAATCGCCAAACATCGAACATCACCTTTATTTTGAAAGATTTTAGAAAATGTGAGTGAAATTCCGAAGGGATGTTCAATTGTTTCGAACCAATGAAAAAGTGCAACCCAGCACGATAGGGCACGATTCTCAAATCGCCAAACATTGAACATCGTCTTCATTTTTAAGTATTTTCTATAAACATGAGTGAGAATATAAAAGAATGTTTGATCGTTTTGAGCAAACGAGAAATCACAACCCAACACGATAAGGCATGATTCTCGAATTGTCAAACGCCAAATATTGTCTTCGTTTTAAATAATTTTTAGAAGATATGAATGAAATTTTGAAGGGATACTCGATTATTTTGAGCAAACGCGAAATTGCAACCCAACACGTTAGGGCACGATTCCGCGAATTGCCAAACATCGAATCTCGTCTTCATTTTGAAGAATTTTTGAATGAATGATTATAAAGCTAGCTTAGGACATATTAATTCGATTTGAAATAAGGCGGAGTTAATCATAAAACTTGGGTTTTAGAACCACATTTCAAAAATCAAAAGGAAAACAATGAATGGGGTAATATGTACATGCGAGATACAATGCTTAACGAATGAAAATATTAATCAATTAGCAGAACAAGCAATTAAATATAATTAATCTAAGTTGACCTAATTTCAATCGCGTACTAATAATAATTGACATATCAACAGAATGAATACCACACGATGATAATGTATATGCTACAATATAGAACAACCGACAAAATATGTGCAAAATGGAATAGAATTTAAGAGTCAAAGTAGTATAAAACGATGTCGGAAAAAAGGCAATCTAATGAACCAATAATTTATACGACAT
Organism: Gossypium hirsutum; assembly: GCF_007990345.1. Classification (NCBI taxonomy): domain Eukaryota; kingdom Viridiplantae; phylum Streptophyta; class Magnoliopsida; order Malvales; family Malvaceae; genus Gossypium; species Gossypium hirsutum. The sequence goes on along the minus strand of NC_053435.1, from coordinate 6,489,435 downwards.
GCGAATTAATGAATTGAGACACTTTAAATCTATTTAAAAAAAACTAGGGATATATACACTTGGTACATATTGTAAAATGAATGTATTAATCGGATATCATGCCAAAACATAATATTGGTTTTTTTTTAAAAAATGAGGATTTATAGTATGAAAAATTTAAAATATGTGTAAAATATATTACAAATAATAATAACAAAAATGTATAATATGATATAGTCTTCAAAAGACATAACGGTTCTACAAATTATGTGTATATATAAATAATTTTTAAAAATAATTATATGTAAAAACATGCAAATACATGCATGCTTAAATGAATGTTATAAAAAAAATTATATAATAGCTTCAAGAATGTGCTTACATATATGTAATAAGGAAAACTATGTAAAATACATAAATTAAATAATATCTACCTAGATCAAATATAAGCATTAATATACATATATACATATAATAATAATTTAAAAGATGCGTTTTGTAGGATTATATAAAATACGAGGAAAAAGAATTGATAGTAGTATATACATGTGAAATGAAACCAACTTTAGTACAAAATATGCATGTACATAAACAAAATGGACTAAAACATACTAATGTGTGCAAGGTATATTTATTTTTTTTTTTGAAAATGTACATAAGGTTTATATATATATACACGCATGGATTCAAAAGGAAGAATGTATGTGTCTAAAGGTAAGTACATGCAAATTTAGATAATGTATATACATGCTTAATAACGTGTATGAATCAAATCCATGTACTAATATAAATGGATACAAAATAATTTAAATTCAATGTGAAACATATATAAAGCATATTTGAATAATAAAAAATATTGAAATGCAATGATATATTGATAGAGTCAAAAGCCATTATGTATAAAAATAGATTAACATTATTATATAATATATACACGTACGTATATAATAATGTACATGAAACAAATATTTGAAATGTACAAAACATGATGCTAGGATTGCTAAAAGAGAACAGTTTATAACAATGGAATAGCCATGACTTAAAATTAAAAATAATTAATTAAGAACACACAAAAGGGCTACGAACTAAGGGACTTAATCGAAATTAAACTAAAACAAGAGGGGAAAATTAAGACAATGGAGCAAATAATAAAAAAAAGGGACCCATGCGCGAGGCACGATAATGCAGAAGGATCTAAACTGGAAATATACCAGTCCTCACAATGCAGCATTAAAACGCGGTCTAAATTGCAAACACATGCAAATTGTAAAGACAAATTAAAAAAGAAAAACGAAATAAATAAAGCCACATTCGAACGCCCATACAAAAAGGGAGGACCTATAGAGAAATTACCCCCTCTCCGCCAGAACGTGCGGGTCATAGGGGTTGGGAATCAGGTCGGTCGGGTCTTATATACACGGCATCGTTTTGGAGCCATTGGAGTGGGATCAAACGGTGTCGTTTTTAGTAGCTTAAAAGGGCCCCAAAGATGAGCTATTCGACTGAATCAATGGAGAGGGGAAACCCTAATCCTCTGCGCCGTTCAGCCTCTGTTTCGTCCTTTCAAACGATGAATATCGCTCCGATAGTGCCCTTTTTCCTTCCTTATTCCGAATCCAACCCTATAGTCTGCCGATTTCAGCCTTGGAATCTTCCCAAGCTTCGACGCCGACGAAGAAGATAGATTCCAATGGCTCATACACAAAGGTAAGTCTTCGTTTTTTTAATGTAAAATGATAGAAAACAAAAAAACGAAGGAAATAACAAATAGAATCGAGGGATAAAGATCACCTTCTCAAGAAGTGACTCTCTGATTTTCAAGCAAACTATATTGCGTATGTATTGTGTGTTTGTATTCTCTGTGAATGTAACCCATTACAATGAAAATTTTCTGGCTTTATAGCCAAAACGAAAAAAATGAATAAAGAAAATACAATATTTTCCCTTTTGTCTCTGTTTGTTGCTGTGTTTGTCTTGTTCGTAGGTACAGAGCAGAGGACATGCGCTGGCCCTTGGCTCGAAGTGTACGAGGTGGTTCTGGCGTGTGTACGGAGCGTGCGTGGCTCCAGGAGGATGCTGGGGTTGCTGGTTGCTACGACGCACACAAGCTGCTAGGGTTCTGCCCTAATCTTGGGCCACTTGGGCCCATCGCATTTGGGCTCAGATTTAATTGTAAATGGGTTGATTCATTTTGGTTTTAAAGTTGGGTTATGTAACTTGGACTGATGGACTTTATTGGACTGTTGATATATTTTGTTTGTTATTTTTTGGTTTTGTGTTTATACGGGCCCGGGCTAAATTGGCCCATTACACCTTTAATCGGCGTTGGAAGGTGAGGTTTTTAAACCTCCGGCCACCGTATGCGGCGGAGACGAAAGGGGTGAGGGAGCGCGTGCGAACCCCTGGACGGAGGTCTGGTGACACTCCGAGAGCCCCTCCCCAACTCTCTTTCAGAGAGTTTCTTTCTTTTTTTTTTTAAAAAAAATTGATTTCAAAAATGATTTTTAAACTTATAATTTGACTTATATAGCCTAAACGAAATGGTGCCATTTTGGTTTAATTCAATAAGCCTAAAAACGGCGTCGTTTCGAAGCATTAGGGTCTGTGTGTTGACCTGTACCCGGGGAGGATCCGCGTGTTTTTGTAAAATGGGTTAATTTCTCAATTGGTCCTCTCGCAATTTTAATATTTATAATTTCATTTTATTTATTTTTTTAATTTAGCTCTAACATTTTAATTTTGTTTCAATTTAGTCCTCATAGTGATTTTAAAACGGTATTTGGGAAACAGTGTCGTTTTGGGATTAGGGCTAAATTGCCCAGTGAGTCCTCTGAATTTAACACGCATTCCAATCAGGCCCAGAATTTTCATTATTTTGCAAATTAACCCCCAAATTTCTTAATTAAATTCAATTTTAATCCTTTTTATTTTATATTATTTTTTTAAAAAAATACTAGTTATATAAAATAGTATATATTATTCATTAGATTATTATTATACATTTTTTAAAAAATTTCTTTTATTATATATATATATATTTATTCTGTTTTTTTATATGTTTTATATTATATACTATTTATGTTACTACATTTTTGTATGTAAAATACTTATTATGTTATTACTATTATTTTATATATCCCTTATCATATTATATTTCATTATATTCTATTTGTATATATTTATTACATATTATATTTTACTAGACATCATGATATTTTTTATATTATATTATATACATTATATTATATTTTTATATTATAATTTACATTATCATATATTTTTATTTGTAAATTATGTTATACACTATATATTATACTATATTTCCTTACATTCCCTTTATTTTATTATAAAGTATATATTATTTTGTTATTTATTAATTATATACATTTTTAAAAAAATTTATAAATAAATGTAATATTAATACTTAGTACATTTTTTTATATATAGTTATTATACCCTATAATATAACTTATATGTATGTATCATTATTAAAAAAGTAGGGGGTTCTCTTTTATCGCTCTTATATTATTCAATATATTTCTAAATATCTTGTTTTTATTGGATTTATATTTTATACATTTTAATTTATTTATTTATTTTTAGTTTTCTCTTATTTTGATATAGTGGGTTAAATTTTTACATATCATTTGTTTTCGTATATTTGCATGAAATTAATTATTTATGGTGATTTGCATAAGATATTATCATATATGTATATTGCAATTTATATTTGTTATATTTATTATGCATTATATGGTGTTTAGCATGGAATAATAATGCATGAACATTTATGTCGTTTATGATAATATATGCATAAAGTAATAATGTATATTGTGTAATTTATGTCATTATTATTATTTTCTATACTATATTTGCATGAAATTATAAAACATGTATATTGTAATTAGATTTATGTAATTCCTTGTGATATACAAAACAAATCATTATTTTTTAAAAAAACCAAAAGATATATTTCACTTAATTCAAAAGAATTTTAAAAGTGAGGCAATGTTTTGATGTTTGGAAGCTTCGAGAAAAGTAGTGCCCTAACTTACTGGGTTGCAACTTTTCTCATTGAGTTCGAATAGTCAAGCACCCTTCTAAGTTTTAAGGTTTTCAAAATACGAGCAACTATCTTGGGATTTCAAAACATAGTGTCCTAACTTACTGGATATGGCGTTTCGTTGTTTCGAGATAGAAATTTTCGAAAGACGAGCTTAGTTTCGAAGGTTTTAAAATGTTGCGTCCTAACTTACTAGATGTTATGTTTTGACTCGTTTGAAATAAATGTGCCTTAATTTTCAAAATTGAGACATTTTAATTAAAAGAGGTTTTCATCTTAAAAGTTTCAAAATTCCGACATTAAAGACACTTGATAATCAATTAGGTACCAATTTTTGGGCGTTATGAGGGTGCTAACCCTTCCTCGTATGTAACCAACTCCCGAATCCGTTTTCTCGACTTACGTAGACCAAAATTAATGTTTTAAAACAAAACATTTTATAAGGTGATCCAATCACACCTAAAAAGATTGGTGGCGACTCCTATTTTCGTTTTTTATAAAGTCGAACGCCATTTTTTCAAACGATTTAAAAATAGTTTCGACAACTTGGCGACTCCGTTGGGGACTAATAAGAGAGTCAAGCCGTATAATCGATTACCTTTTGTCTTAATGTCGAAAATTTGCAAAATTTTAAAATTCAATCCTCTTTGCATTACATGTGTTTGTATTATTGCATATGTTATATATTCTAATACGCATTGCATTTGCATGACCGTTGTGGTCACACCCTTAAGTGGGAGTGAGAAACTACACCTTCGTGAGGTTTTCGCCTCCGTGCAGGATAGTGGATCACTTTCGGGATACATCCGTACTTATGGTTTCGTGAGATTTTCATCTCCGTGTAGCCATAGGGAAATGTATTCCCCTGAACTAAACTCGATTCAAATGAGCCTATAATGGGTAAAAATCGAGGAATCTGCTAGTTCGGGTACCTTTAACTTTAGAACTAAAACCTCATACAGAAAAACCGTAAGAGTTCAATTTGAATAGTGGTACTCTAGATTATTACCCTTATAAGTTATTTGTAGACACTCAATTTTGCCCGGGCCCAAAAATAAGTCCAAAAACAAAAATATAATAAACCCAAAAAAAAATGAAGTCCAAGTTTAGTCCAGAAAGATTTAAGGTCCATCTACAAGCTTGACTTATATGGAAATATAATCTTCAATGATATGCAATCTTAGATATGATACAATCTTAGATATGATTGCAATCATAGATATGATATGCAATCTTAGATATGATACAATCTTAGATATGATTGCAATCTTAGATATGATATGCAATCTTAGAAGATATGATTTTGTGGCTTAGTGGCAAGTAGCGTGTGGAGCATTTAAGGGGAGGCATGGGTTCGAATCCCATGGCAAGCAAAAAGCATTTATTTTGCTAACAGGGGGCGGCAAGAGTTGGTGGTGAATTTAAACTCTGATGATGGAGGGATCCCACATCGGGAAGCTAACATAAGAGTGGATGCAAAGCTGGCTTTAAATAGAGAGAACCATGAGGAGAGTAAAGGTACCCTTCTGGGCTGATCCCTTTCGCTTTGTGGCGTGCTCGGTTGGGTTGGGCGCCGGCTAAGAGTGCTTGGAGCGTGGATTAACTCCAGTCTCCAATCAGGTGTGTATTTCTCACTACTCTAGCTGTAGGATGGCTACTTCGGGCCGCGATGGGCCGAAAGGGGACATGTGGGCCCAATTGGATAAGTTGTTTGATTGTGTAGTAAATATTGGACTAGGCTAGGTGAATCTCATATCTGTGGCTAGATTTGGGCTAAAAGGGCCACACGAGCGTGTGGGCCTATTTGGGCCGAGAAAGGGCTTTAGGCCCATTTGTATTGTTATTCCTGTTTAGAATACTTTAGTTTACCAAATTACCAAAATACCCCTGGTTTGTAAAATTACTAAAATACCTTTGGTTTATAAAATCACCAAAATACCCCTAGTTTGTAAAATTACCAAAATACTCTTGGTTTACAAAATTACCAAAAATACCCCTGGTTTGTAAAATTACTAAAACACCCTTTGTTTATAAAATTACCAAAATACCCCTGGCTTGTAAAATTACCAAAATACCCCTGGTTTGTAAAATTATCAAAATACCCCTAGTTTGTAAAATTACCAAAATACCCCTGATTTGTGAAATTACTGAAATACCATCGACCTGTAAAATTATTGAAATACCCTCGACTTCTAAAATTACCAAAGTACCCCTGATTTATGGAATTACCGTTTTACCCTCGATTTACAAAATTGCCGAAATACCCTTGTAGGGTAGAAATACCGAAATACCCTTGTAGGGTAGAAATACCGAAATACCCCTGTAGGGTAAAATTACTAAAATACCCCTGTAGGGTAGAATTACCGAAATACCCTTGTAGGGTAGAAATACTGAAATACCCTTGTATGGTAGAATTACTGAAATACCCCTGTAGGGTAGAATTACCGAGATACCCTTGTGGGGTAAAATTACCATTTTTCCCTTTTGGGCAAGTGACTGACTTGGACTATGTGGTTGACAGATTTGATTGTGAATATATGTTGGTGATATGAATGACTTGACTGTGATTGTTTGATTCAAATATGGACATGATATTCTAATTCTGTATGTTGTATGCGATGACATGTATATTTGTTGCGTGGGATATGGGTTATATTGATGGAGGAAGCGTTCTGGCAGCCTCGCTGCAATCTGGTGGCCTCGCCACATATATCTGTTCTGGTGACTTCGTCACAATATCTGGCAGCCTCGCTGCAATCTGGTGGCTTCACCACATATATATATATCTGTTCTGGTGGACTAGCCACAATATCTGTATCTGGTGACTTCGTCACAATATCTGGCAGCCTTGCTGCAATTTCTGTGGTGTGTAGTGGTTGGGTGGGTCGAGTAGTCTCCCCACATGGTGTAAGGTTGGCACGGGGGTGTATACGGCTGGATTGGGTTGGGATTGCATTCACATTCTGATTTTGATTCTATTACCTGATACTGATTCTGTCACTTGATTTTGATTCTGATTCTAATTCTAGTTCTAATAATGTTTCTTATTCTGTAATGGGTTAAAGCCCATCTGGTACTGTCTGTTATAGTGGGCTAAGGCCCAATTGATACTGAAACTGTAAGTAAGGCTGGGGCCAGACTTTTAATTCTTTTATATAACTGACTGTTCCTTTTTATAGTAGGGGATTTCACATTAAGTTTTCGTAAACTCACCCCATTTATTAACCTTTTAGGTAATTTCCAGCCTTAGACGGATCGGAGCTGCGAGGGGCTCGGAGGAAGCCACACACACTGTTTATGTTACAGTTTCAATTATTACTTTTAAATGTTTTTATGTGGGTTGTAGTAAAGCCGTTGTAATTTTCTGGATTTCAAAATTGGAATTTTATTTCTTGTTCCTATAATTGCTAGTATTAGAACACGGTTTTCCAAAGCAACTACTGTTGTTCAAAACATCACGTATCCACAATTGTTTTTAAATTAAGCTTCCGCAACTACCAAGATTTTTACAAAGTTGTTAAGAATGTTATTCAGCTGAGGTTTTCTAACAAGGTTTAAAAAGGGTATAAGTTTTTAATTATTAAGTAGGGTTTTTAATAGAAACATGGTTTTCGAAAAACACTTCAATGTGACACGCCAGATTCGAGCCAAACTTTCAGGCCGGGTTTGGGGTGTTACAGATTCTTTTGACCTTTGACATTATTTATAAATTTTCATTTCATGTAAATAGTCATTCTTAAATTCCTTGTATATTCTTTTGTGTGCCTATCATAGATCCCTAGATATCAATGACATGGGCAACGATACTACAGATTCAGAGTTCCTTTTGAGTGCAATATGTGTTTAGAGGAATTTCAGTACTTTGAAGGTAACAGAAATTGTGACTTGTTTTTGAATTTGTTGAAAATGGTTTTTACCCCACGAAGTGGTGGTAGGAAATATAGCTTTAGAGGAAGGAAAGATTGTGAAATTGGAATTAGCTGAGGAGACAAAACAAGACCTTGTTGAGACTATTATGGGAATTAAAAAATGTGGCCGAAAGACGCATGCAGGAGGATTTGCAATTGCCAGGATAAACATGAGGTTTTGGGGCACTGTTGGTCCACTATGGAAAGGGATTGCATCAGTTGTACAATGAATGCCAAATTTAAAGGAGTCAAGACTTATGGGGCATGTATGTTATGGGCTCGAGCTCGTCAAAAGTTTCAAGCTGACAATGAGTCATCTTTATGGACGTCAACTACTCCATTAAGAAGGGGAGACCGCTTCATATGCCAATATTACAAAGTCAAAAGTCATCCATTTCCTTAAAAAAAGATTATATATAACTGCACAATGCCAAAAGTTTGTAGTCTTTTCAAAGATAATGCGCCATACCACAGTACAACAAAGGTTGCCAAAAGAAAAGAAAAAGAAAAAAAACAAATTACAAAAGATGACCGAAACTGGTAAAAATTGGCATAAGAAACTACCGCCTACTCTCTATGCTTACGCTGGGTAAACACCTTCAATTCCAGTTGTTTCAAAGGTTCCAACCATCATTCTTGGAATGGGTTTATTGTTTAGCTTTCCTAAGCAGTCTGATATGCCACCAATAGCTACAAAGGTTAGCTCCAAGCGGTGGCCATTGATTTCCAGCTATGGGGCATCAGGCCGTACACAGTCTCTGAAGCTTAAAATGATAGATTCTTTCTTCAAAACCAGTTTCTGACAAAGTGGATGACGGTATCATGAAGGAAGCTCTCTTAGACTTCTATACAAGCTCAAAGAAGAGGAAACCTGATCAAATCATTATTTTCAGGGATGGGGTTAGCGAGTCTCAATTCAATCAAGTTTTGACCAAGTTATTGAGGCTTGCAAGTTCCTTGATGAGAAGTGGAACCCTAAAGATTATGGTTATTGTTGTACGAAAAACCATCATACCAAGTTTTTTCAGCAAGGATCTCCTGACAATGTGCTACATGGTACTGTCATTGACAACAAAGTATGCCATCCAAAGAACAATGATTTTTACCTTGGTACCCATGCTGGAATGATTGGAATCACGAGGCAGACCCACTATCATGTTCTCTTAGACCAGGCTGGGTTTTCGGTTGATGATCTGCAAGAGTTTGTTCATTCTCTATCCTATATGTATCAAAGGAGTACCACAGCCATATTTGTTGTGGCTCCTATTTGCTACGTTCATTTGGCAGCTTCACAGTTGGGGGCATTTTATGAAGATTAGGGATGCTTCAGAAACATCATCGAGTCATGGTGGGATGTATGCTCCGGGAGTAATCTCTGTACCTCAGCTTTCCAGGTTGAAGGATAAAGTTAGCAACTTCATTCTTGTCTACTAAGAATCATTGAACCATCTTTTTGTGGGGTTTGAAAAACAACAGCCAGGATTGCTACTGGGGCAATCCCTTTCTCATGGGTTTATGAACCAAGATTTTTCCTCCAAACTTTGATGGAGTCAAGAATTGAATACCTCTAGTAAACTTAACTTGAAAGTATTCATCCTAAGCAAATGTACCAAGAATGAATGACACAGACTTATGACAAAGAAGGTTCGTCCAAAATAATTTCATAAAGGAAACCTTGTGCTGAAAGAGATCCTTCCCATGCAAAAGGATGCCGAATTGGGAAGGGCCATATGTTGCAAAGAGGGCTTTCTCTAGAGGTGCACTGATTTTGACAAGAAATAGATAGGAAGAATTTATCTGATCCAGTGAATTCAGACTCGGTCAAGGAGTACTTTGTCTAAAGGAGAAGGGACGCCAAGGTGAAAACCCGCAAATGGCACTTTGGGACTTCTATTTCAAAAAAAAAGAAAAAAGAAAAATGGAGAGGCCAAGGTGAAAACCAGCAAAGGGCGCCTTGAGAACAAATGAGTTTTAAGTTAAAAACCCGAAAGGGCAGCTCAAATTTGGAAAGTCATGCAGTGACCTTGCTATACCGGATTCGACGAGAAGTGAAGTATGTTACATATCGAGGCATCAATGAATTACTTTGGATCTTTTAAACACATGTTGAACTCAAGAAAGTCTTCATGGAGCTGGTGTATAGACGCTTAAGCGGCGATATCTAGGGCATCTGATTTCTGTCCTATTTACTATCTTTGGATTCTTTTTCTTCGCAAAGATATGTTCTCATGTTAATTTTTTTTCATTCCTTCCAATAATGTGTCCAAATCTAATTATCCTCAAGATCAATTTATTTGTCTCCCATTATTCATAAAGCATGTTGCATTGAAATAATGATAAATGAACTAAAATATCTTCACAAACGAAGTTTTGCATATTACTCTGGAAATTTCTAGATAATACAAGAAACTGAAACAAGACAATTGTTTAAGGAATTCTCATATGTATGGGTTAGAGATACTCAAGAGATTTTCTTCTTCAGTTCAAAAGGTGGTTGGACGTTTTAAGCAATATTGATCTTAAGAAAGGATCATTTCATAAACATCTTCAGTGGGTCGTAACATTCGGGGAATGGTACGGTAGACCAAATTGATGGAGAAGATTCGAGGTATACGAGTAGAGTATTATTGATATGTCGAGAAAAACGAGTTGGAAAGCTCAATAGATGAATGAGTGGTGACATCTAGGATAGGGGTCATGTTCACAACATTTTGCATCACAACATGTTTAATTAGGAACATTCGACTTACTTCGATCATAGCATCCCAATTAGCAGGCATAATCATTCCACAGGTTATCAAAGATGACGCACCTTAATCCCCTAAGCGGTAGGGTAATAGGCCACAGTATAGTAGATCTAGCTGAAGCAAGATCCAAGATGGTTTGGCATCCTTGTGCTTACAAGGAGCAAATCGAAGACATAGCTAATTTGGTTTTCGCGTGCTTACGCTGAAGCAAATCTAAGATGATTTGGCATCTCTGTATTGTCAGAGAACAAATCGAAGTTTGGCATCTCCATTTCGACGAAGAGCAGATACATAGCAGATCTAACCTTCAGATGTTTATACTGAAGCAGATCCAAGATGGTTTGGCATCCTTGTGCTTACAAGGAACAAATCGAAGACATAGCTGATTTGGCTTTCACGTGTTTACGCTGAAGCAAATCTAAGATGATTTGGCATCTCTGTATTGTCAGAGAACAAATCGAAGTCTGGCATCTCCATTTCGACGGAGAGCAGATACATAGCATATCTAAACTTCAGATGTTTACACTGAAGCAGATCCAAGATGGTTTGGCATCCTTGTGCTTACAAGGAACAAATCGAAGACATAGCTGATTTGGCTTTCACGTGCTTACGATGAAGCAAATCTAAGATGATTTGGCATCTCTGTATTGTCAGAGAACAAATCGAAGTCTGACATCTCCATTTCGATGGAGAGCAGATACATAGCAGATCTAACCTTCAGATGACTGAAGCAGATCCAAGATGGTTTGGCATCCTTGTGCTTACAAGGAACAAATCGAAGACATAGCTGATTTGGTTTTCGCGTGCTTACGCTGAAGCAAATCTAAGATGATTTGGCATCTCTGTATTGTTAGAGAACAAATCGAAGAAACAAATTTGGCGTCTCTGTCTTCAGCGGAGAGCAGATCAAAGATATCAACAGGACAGTCATAAGTTTACAAGAAGCAGATTAAAGACATAGCAGATCTGACCTTCAGATGATTTTACTGAAGCAGATCCAAGATGATTTGGCATCCTTGTGTTCACAAGGAGCAAATCGAAGACACAGCAGATTTGGCTTTCACGTGTTTACGCTGAAGCAGATCTAAGATGATTTGGCATCTCTTTATTGTCAGAAAACAAATCGAAGAAGCAGATTTGGCGTCTCTATGTTCGACAGAGAGTAGATCGAAGATATCAACATGATAGTCTTGAGTTTGCAATGAGCAGATTGAGGACCATGATCCGATAAGGCCGGGCAAATTTGGTCTTTCTATGAGTCTTTACTCGATTCCTGTTACACAGCAATGAGCAAAGAGGGGCAGCTGTAGACACTCAATTTTGCCCGGGCCCAAAAATAAGTCCAAAAACAAAAATATAATAAACCCAAAAAAAAATGAAGTCCAAGTTCAGTCCAGAATTACAAATATAATTTGGCCCGATCAGAATGGCCCATTACTTGAAAAGATTTAAGGTCCATCTACAAGCTTGACTTATATGGAAATATAATATTCAATGATATGCAATCTTAGATATGATACAATCTTAGATATGATTGCAATCTTAGATATGATACAATTTGCAATCTTAGATATGATATGCAATCTTAGAAGATATGATTTTGTAATCTTAGAGATTTAATTTGTAGATACCTTTTAATCTTAACCGTTGATGTAATTGATCTATACCGTTGAATTTGAGGAGGTTCAACTATAAATAGAGGCCTCTCCCTTCATTGTAAATCACTTGAGTTTTGGGAAGCAATAAGAATTCTTGAGAGCATTCACTCAAATTTCTCTCCCTTTTGCGTTCTTACTCTCTGTGGTTTGTTCTTATTTTATTCTTCGTCTATCTTAGTTTTTCAACCCTTTTTTATTTTAATTTCTTTATTTTTCAAATATGTATATTTTTTTCCTATCTTTTATACCTTTGATTATGTATTTTATATATCATAATATTTAACCTTTTTATATAGTTTATTTTCAAATATATATTTTCTATGCATGTATATATATATTATATAATCATTTCATTATAAATATAAATTATTTTACATATTTGATATTTTATACATTATTTTTCTAAACCATTATATTTTATATTTTTTATATAATTATTATTCTTATAAATATATTTTTTATTATATATTATATTTTAAATTTATTATTAAATATCACACTTTTTATATGCTCATTCTATTTATCAATTGTTTATATTATACATATACTTTTAAAACTAATGTTTTTTTTATTATTATACAATATTTGTTTTTACTTTAGAATTAATGTATTATTGTTATGTTTTGTATTTCATATGTTATGTAATATCTTAGACTTTTATAATTTACTTTCAAATGCATATTTTTATATATGTACATTTATATATTGTATTATATGCATCATTTCATTTATTAATCCATTCATGTGTACATTAAATTATTGGATTGTATATTTTATATTTTATGTAGATTCTATTTATCCATTTGCTATGCATGTCATCTATTTTTACTCATACATATTTTACACATTAATATTTACCATGTTTTTATATTATTTAATGTTTTATTTATGATAAATATTGTATATAATTAGTGCATTTATTATGCTTTCTTTTGGGTATATTCCTATTTGCTTAGCATGATTATTTTTATTATTCTATTTTACCCTCTATATAGTGATTGCATTTATATAAAGTGTTATAATACTTTGTAATATACGCTATTTGAATATCTATGTTTCGTAATATAGAATTGTCAGTCTAAAAGGTCATTTAAAACAATTATTTAAAAGTTTTATAAAAATAAAAAAGGCAATGCTTAGTATTTGAAAGCTTCGAGAAAAGTAGTGCCTTCGAATAGTCAAGTACCCTTCTAAGTTTTAAAGATTTTCAAAATACGAGCAACTGTCTTGGAATTTCAAAGCGTTGTGTCCTAACTTATTGGATGTGGCGATTTGTCGTTTCAAGATAGGGATTTCCAAAAGGTTAACTTAGTGTCAATGTTTTGATACGAGTGAACCTAAATTTTCAAAATCAAAGTATTTTAAAGAGGATTACATCTTAAAATTTTTTAAATTTCCGACATTTAAGACATTTGATAATCAATTAGGTACCAATTTTTGGGTGTTACGAGGGTGCTAATCCTTCCTCGTACGTAACTGACTCCCGAACCCGTTCTTTTATTTCGTGGACCAAAACTAGTGATTTTAAAACAAAATGTTTTAAAGGTGATCCAATCACACCTAAAAAGATTGGTGGCGACTCCCGTTTTCGTTTTTTAAAATCGATTCCCATTTTCCAAAACTCGATTTGAAAATGGTCTCGACAGCTTGATGACTCCACTGGAGACTAATAAGAGAGTCAAGCCGTGTAATTGATTATCTCTTGTCTTAATGTCGAAAATTTGAAAAATTTTAAAATTCAATCCTCTTTGCATTACATGTGTTTGTATTATTGCATATGTTATATATTCTGATACGCATTGCATTTGCATGACCGTTGTGGTCACACCCTTAAGTGAGAGTGAGAAACTACACCTTCGTGAGGTTTTCGCCTCCGTGCAGGATAGTGGATCACTTTCGGGATACATCCGTACTGTAACACCCCTTACCCGTATCCGAGGTTGGGCCTCGGCATTACCAGACAAACATACAAACAATAAACTAAAATACGAGCCATAAAATTTTATTCATATTTCAAAGCGTTCATTCTCTTACACATAGTCCCTTATTTGAGTCTACGGAGCCCAAAACATACTTTAGAAAGGGTTTGGGACTAAACCGAGAACTTAAGAAAATCTTGGAAATTTCATGCTTTAAGGCTCCACACGCTCGTGTCCCAAAGTCGTGTTCCATACACGGCTGAGACACATGGTCGTGTCTCTGCCTGTGTAGAATATACCTAGGCTATTTTCCAAGCTTTGGTCAACCTTGATCTCTTACACACTTATACAAAATCAAAAGCATATAACATGGTATTCATTTAATGATTAAACATCCTTAATTAAACCACAAACATAGCATTTGTATGTCATCATACATGTGTCTCTCATACTCATTTTACCTTGTTTATTATAGTACCACTTATACATTTATACCAAGATTATCATCTTACCAAATATCTTCAGCTTAATCATCAAGCATTCATATTTAAAGCTAGATCATATCTTTATAAAATACCACGATTCAGATGCGCAGAATAACATGTTTGCCTGAAACATTTCAATTCAATTCCATACCCAACAAGCATTACATTGAGACTAGTCATATATATATATACATGTCATGATACATAACATTCTCTTTTTGTTTTCTTATAAACACATATCATTTAT
Organism: Gossypium hirsutum; assembly: GCF_007990345.1. Classification (NCBI taxonomy): domain Eukaryota; kingdom Viridiplantae; phylum Streptophyta; class Magnoliopsida; order Malvales; family Malvaceae; genus Gossypium; species Gossypium hirsutum. The sequence goes on along the minus strand of NC_053435.1, from coordinate 6,474,429 downwards.
TTATATCAATATTTCATATACCATAGTTTCCATGTATTCCACATATATTTATTTTCCTCCTCCTCCTCTCCATTCCACATCCTTAATGTATATAGCATTCTTGTAAGTACGATTTCACAATTTACTAATAAATGTTCACATCAAACTGTCTACACGAGTCATAGTCACTTAATTATTTATAATTCGAGCTACAGAGCTCCAAATTAAGATCCGTAAATTTCTCCTAAAACTAGACTCACATATCGTTCCACCATAAAATTTTCATAATTTTTGGTTTAGCCAATTAGTACAGTTTATTCATTAAAATTTCCCCTGTTTCACTTTCTGACAGTTCTGACCTCTCTTCACTAAAAAATAACTATCTCATAGTACAGAACTCGGATAATGTTCTTGTTGATTTATCTTGAAAATAGACTCATTATGGATTTTAAAAATATAATTTTTAGCCTCTAATTATTTTTCTCCAAATTTTTGTGATTTTCCAAAGTCAGAACAGGGGATCACGTAATCATTCTGAATCAGTCTTACGAAAACATAAATATCTCAAAATATAGAACTCCTTTGCTTTCTATGTTTCTTTTATATGACAATAGACTCATTAAGATTTAATTTTATATCTCATTCAGTCTCTGATTCAATTTATACTATTTTTTGTGATTTTTCAAAATCACATCACTGCTACTGTCCAAAACAGTTTTATTGCTAATTCACTCTTTCACACTTTCTTTGTATTAACCTCATTTTAACATACATATCACAAATTATTTTCACCACATTTCATACATCACAAGTATAGGCCCATGATCATAAGGTCACCATAAAACCATCCTCATGTATAACTTACTTGTTTATAACCTTACCACATCCTGGTCACTTAATGAACACATCATTCACATAACCAAGTTCCTGCACATATTCATCACAAAACTCACAAAGCAATACATAGAGAGTCTCCCGTTGAACACTTCGGATCAATCCTCGATACTTGGTGGTTTCAGCACATAGCTCCACCCATCATATAGTTCGGCTCTCTTGTACACATGGTGAACACTTAGTACCACCCATGTGACCTAGCCAGTTTATCTCGTAGCTCTCTTGTCTACATGGTGTCCTTCACTTGGAACCACGCATGTGACCTAACTACATATATCCCGTAGCTCTCTTGTCTACATGGTGTACACATAGTATCACCCATGCGACCTAGCTACATTATAATGTCTCGTAGCTCTCTTGTACACATGATGTGCACTCAGCACCATACATGTGACCTAGCTACATACCATCTGTATCATTCAATCTTTCCAAAGGTTCGACCGGGATTTTTCTCTCTTTTCCAACAATTTCACTAATCAAGTAATTATCAACAAACATATTTCCAATATTATTATAAAATATCATAAACTTACATATAAACTTACATCTCATTTAATATCAACACAATAACATTAAATTACACATTGTCTTATTAAAAATCATATAAACTTACAATTTCCCATAATATCCATAATCATAGAAATCACATTTATGTATGATAATTCAATGCACTTCATGTACCATAGACATATTTTTAAATCAATTCATAAACTTGGCACCATAATCATTTAATTTAACATAATTCAATTAATTCACTAAATTTAACTTTCAAATATAAATTACAGCATTATTGTTGTATTATTATCATACCAACTTACATACTTTCAACACCTCGGAGATCATAGTAAATATATCAATTTTACATTGAAACATGCATAAATTAATGCTTATTATACATATGAACTTACCTTGATATTAAAACGGTCATTTTACCAACTTTCCCAATTTTCGATTTTTCTCTCATTCTAGGTTCAAATCTCGTTTTCCGGGATCTAAAACATCATATTTTACTTATTTAATTAATGTAATATTCAAAACAGTCCTTAACTCAAACTTTGGAAAAATTACAATTTTGCCTCTAAACTTTTGCATATTTACACTTTTGCCCCTAGGCTCGGGAATTAAACTTCATCCCTTATTCTTATGTTTTATGACATGATGATCACTTTTCCCTTCTATGGCAACATCAAATTCTCACTCGAACATATATTTATGACTATTAGGTATTTTTAGCGATTAAGCCCTTTTGCTCGTTTTCACTTAAAACCGAGTAGCACAAGTTGTCTAACATAATTTAAAACATCATATTGTATCATAAAACACCAGAATACACAAATTTTACCCATGGGTATTTTTCCAAATATGAACCCTAGGTTGAATTATTGCTACCATAAGCTAAATCAAGTTATCGGGACTCCAAAAACGTAAAGAACTTGAAAAACGGGGTTAGAACGGACTTACAATTGAGCTTGGGAAGCTTGAAAACCCTAGCCATGGAGTCTCCCTTGGTATACACGTCCATGGTGAAGAATATGAGCAAAATTGGCTTTTAATTTTGTATTTTAATTCATTTTACCCTTAAATGACCAAAATACCCTTACTACTAAACTTTCCAAAAATTCCATCCATGTCCAATTTTTTTCCATAACTTAGAAATTGGTCAAATTTATATTTAAGACCTCCTAATTAATATTTCAAATCAATTTCATACTAGAAACTTCTAGAATGCAAGTTTTGCAACTTATTCAATTTAGTCTCTAACTTCGAATTAAGCACTTTATGCATAGAATTTCTTCACGAAATTTTCACACAATCATGCAATCATATCATAGACCTCAAAATAATCATAAAATAATTATTTATATCTCAGATTTTGTGGTCCCGAAACCTCTGTTCCAAGTAGACCCAATATTGGGCTATTACACGTACCTATGGTTTCGTGAGATTTTCATCTCCGTGTAGCCATAGGGAAATGTATTCCCCTGAACTGAACTCGATTCAAATGAGCCTATAATGGGTGAGAATCGAGGAATCTGCTGGTTTAGGTACCTCAACTTTAGAACTAAAACCTCATATAGAAAAACTGTAAGAGCTCAACTTAGTTAGAATTATACTTTAGATATTACCTTCACATATCATTCTTAAGTTTATTAATATTATGTGATACTGACTGTTTCTTTTTTTCATTGCATGTCATTTTGCATTTAAAAGGTATTGATTCACGGTCAGTTTCTAAGTTAGAAAGTTTTATTATGGAGAACGGACTTCTTAATAGAGTGGAGGGCAACGCTAACATCCATAGATGGTCTGAGCAAACTCAGCTAGGAAAAGGGGATAGCATAACTGTGGGATATATGTCGGAGTTGTCAGACTACACTCACATCAGTGTCACACAGAATAATCTGTAGGAGCTTAAAGCGATTTGGGATCAATGGGGCAATGAGACCAAGCAATCATTTTACGGTAAGTACGGAGATTTGGCCTATTTGTTTGATATTCAGGTTGATGAGAACTTGTTTCGAGCTCTCGCTCAGTTTTGGAACCCAGCATACAGTTGTTTTACCTTTGGAGAGGTAGATTTAGTGCCTACTGTGGAGGAATACACAGCCTTACTTCGGTGTCCTAGATTTCAGTGTGATAGGATTTATTCTCGAGCTGATTGTGTCCCAACCTTTGGTAAGAAGTTGATGACCATTACGGGGATGAGCGAGCAATGGATCATGGCTAGAATTAAGGAAAAGGGTGAGAGTAAGTGCATTCCGTGGGGAGCTTTGGAAGATCTGATCCAGACACATCCAGACGAGGCGAAGAGGGTAAACATTTTTGCCTTAAGCTTATACGGATTGATGGTTTTCCCCAAGGCCTTGGGATATGTGGATGAGGCGACCACGAATCTCTTCCATCGACTTAGCAAGCGGGTCACTCCTATTCCTGCGATTTTGGCGGAGACATTCAGGTCCTTGAATGCATGTAAGAGGGCCAGTGCGGGCAAGTTTGTTGGTTGTGCTCAGTTACTTTTAGCTTGGTTCTACAGTCACTTCTGCTTGATAGATAGGGTGGTTGGTCGGGTCTTCTTCGAGGATTACTCCCCATTGAAGGACATAGCAGCTTCAACTAGGAAAGTTGATGTTCTTGAAAAAAGTTGGATAGCGCTACTTCAAAATCTGTAGTCAAAGGACGTAGAGTGGAAGGCTCTATGGATAATTCCTGGTGAGATTCTTTACCGATACAGCAGTTTTGATTGGGTCCCTCTGTTGGGAATTTGGGGTGCCATTGGTTATGCCCTTTTGCTTATACTGAGGCAACATGGATTGAGACAGTTCATACCGGCAACTTACGGTTTGGTTCAGAGTGAGTTCATGTATAGAGGAGCTGACTACAAGAGGAAGGTCAGTGAGATCTCTAGTGCTCGGAACAAGGCTTGCCAATTAAAGGGGGTAGTTATTAGCTCTGCTACGACTTTGGAGTACGTCGAGTGGAGAGGTAGAAGGATTAATGATAACATCCCTAAGCCAAGCATGGAAGGAGCTCGACCGATAGAGGAATATTTGCAAGTGACGCCCTCGGAGTTAGAAATTATGAAGCAAGAGTTTGAGAGAAAGAACTTGGAGCTTGAGAAGAGGATAGCAAAGCTCGAGGAAGAAAAGATATACTTGAGCCTAGACGTCGATGTGCAAAAGATGAAGGTCGAGAAGGTAAAGAAGGAAAAGAGAAAGATAGAGGAAGATCGAGATGATTTAAAGGAGCACTACAAAAGGGCACAAGTATCCTTGAAGAAAGTGGGAATAGGAGGGTCTTCAGATTAGTTGCAAAAAGAGGTCCGAGGGGAAAAGTCCAAAGCCGAATATTGGGAGAGGAAGTTCCAAGAGATGCAATTACGGAATTTGACCTTAGAGAAAGAAAATCAAGGGTTAAAAATTAGGGTGGCTGAGCTTGGGCGATCCCTTCATCTGCAACGAAGTCGTGATTCTACGGTAAAGGTAAAGAAGCTAAAAGGTAAAGTTGAGGAGTTGGAATCAGCATTACAAGATAGTAAGCTTTTTATCGAGCAGCTTGAGGCACGAGAGGATCATTTAAAGGGAGAACTGCGCCAGTCTAAAGAACAAGTCAGAGATAGAGATTACCTTATTGGAGAAGCCATAATTCAGATCCGAGAGGTAACTGAACACGTTCGAGACTTGGTAGTATGAGCTGACGTATTGAGTATGATGCATGAGTCATCGTCAGATGTAGGTCGAGAGTTAGCCCTTTTATTAGATAGAGTTAAAACTTTGGGCATTAGGGCGAAAGTGTATTTCTAATCCATTTATATGTAAAGATATTCTTTTTCTAAATAAAGTTTTCTAAATGAGATTGAATCGTGATCGATACCTTTTGCATTCATTTGCATCTTATAGCATTTCATTGCATCATTTGCATTCAAAATTATAAAAAGACCCTAATTAGTTAAAGTTATTAAAAAGAGAAAGAAAAACAGAGAGAAAGAAGAGGGTCACGGTTGAGTGAAAAAGAAGTTGAATGAGAATTAACAACGTTCCCTTACATATCCCCGACTTTTGTGTCAGGAGGGATAGCTTACCCGGAGAAGGGGGTGTTTCGAAATGAAAATCATCCAATCAATGTCATACATGAGGAAGGGACTGAACAAAGAAACCTTGAGGGCATTAGCCCTTACGAACCGGGAAGTTCTTTAAGCAATTGGACTGCAGAAGAACTTCTTGTAATCTTTAGGAATTTTACGGAGTAATATTCAGAACACTCTTGTTGCTCTAAAGCCTAGGAGTAATGAGATTTCTTTTGAGAAGTGGGCTCATGTTCAGACATTTTTATTTTCAATAAAACATACTTTTATTATTTATTCGAGTAAATATTCTTTCATTCTGATTCTGTTACACCCAGAATTTGGGCCTAGAAGTTTTGGGCCTTAAGCATGGAAGCGTTTGAAGGCAACTTATAATATTTTTTTTGTGCATGTAAATTTCGTTAATGAAGGCTTGTTTTAGTGGTTAAATGTGCTGAGAAGTGTTGGAGAAGTCCTGGGTTCAAACCTGGACTCTAGCAAAAATTTTGGTTTAAGGTGAATCAAACCCTGGGTGTAGTAGGTAGGCCTTAAGAATATTGTTGGAGAAATTGTGACACAAAAAGCCTTGTGGCTTAGTGGCAAGTAGCGTGTGGAGCATTTAAGGGGTGGCATGGGTTCGGATCCCCTGGCAAGCAAAAAGCATTTATTTTGCTAACAGGGGGCGGCAAGAGTTGGTGGTGAATTTAAACTCTGATGATGGAGGGATCCCACATCGGGAAGCTAACATAAGAGTGGATGCGAAGCTGGCTTTAAATAGAGAGAACCATGAGGAGAGTAACGGTACCCTTCTGGGCTGATCCCTTTCGCTTTGTGGCATGCTCGGTTGGGTTAGGCACCGGCTAAGAGTGCTCGGAGCGTGGATTAACTCCAGTCTCCAATCAGGTGTGTATTTCTCACTACTCTAGCTGTAGAATGGCTACTTCGGGCCGCGATGGGCTGAAAGGGGACATGTGGGCCCAATTGGATAAGTTGTTTGATTGTGTAGTAAATATTGGACTAGGCTAGGTGAATCTCATATCTGTGGCTAGATTTGGGCTAAAAGGGCCACACGAGCGTGTGGGCCTATTTGGGCCGAGAAAGGGCTTTAGGCCCATTCGTATTGTTATTCCTGTTTAGAATACTTTAGTTTACCAAATTACTAAAATACCCCTGGTTTGTAAAATTACTAAAATACCTTTGGTTTATAAAATCACCAAAATACCCCTAGTTTGTAAAATTACCAAAATACTCTTGGTTTACAAAATTACCAAAATACCCTTGGTTTGTAAAATTACTAAAATACCCTTTGTTTATAAAATTACCAAAATACCCCTAGCTTGTAAAATTACCAAAATACCCCTGGCTTGTAAAATTACCAAAATACCCCTAGTTTGTAAAATTATCAAAATACCCCTAGTTTGTAAAATTACCAAAATACCCCTGATTTGTGAAATTACTGAAATACTCTCGACCTGTAAAATTATTGAAATACCCTCGACTTGTAAAATTACCAAAGTACCCCTGATTTACAGAATTACCGTTTTACCCTCAATTTACAAAATTACCGAAATACCCTTGTAGGGTAGAAATACAAAAATACCCTTGTAGGGTAGAAATACCGAAATACCCCTGTAGGGTAAAATTACTAAAATACCCCTGTAGGGTAGAATTATCGAAATACCCTTGTAGGGTAGAAATACCGAAATACCCTTGTAGGGTAGAATTACTGAAATACCCCTATAGGGTAGAATTACCGAGATACCCTTGTGGGGTAAAATTACCATTTTACCCTAGGGTGTTAAATGACTGTTTTGCCTTTTTGGGCAAGTGACTGGCTTGGACTGTGTGGTTGACGGATTTGATTGTGAATATATGTTGGTGATATGAATGACTTGACTGTGATTGTTTGATTCAAATATGGACATGATATTCTGATTCTGTATGTTGTGTGCGATGACATGTATATCTGTTGCATGGGATATGGGTTATATTGATGGAGGAAGCGTTCTGGCAGCCTCGCTGCAATCTGGTGGCCTCGCCACATATATCTGTTCTGGTGACTTCGTCACAATATCTGGCAGCCTCGCTGCAATCTGGTGGCTTCGCCACATATATATATCTGTTCTGGTGGCCTAGCCACAATATCTGTATCCGGTGACTTCGTCACAATATATGGCAGCCTCGCTGCAATTTCTGTGGTGTGTAGTGGTTGGGTGGGTCGAGTAGTCTCCCCACATGGTGTAAGGTTGGTACGGGGGTGTATACGGCTGGATTGGGTTGGGATTGCATTCACATTCTGATTTTGATTCTATTACCTGATACTGATTCTGATTCTGATTCTGTCACCTGATTTTGATTCTGATTCTAATTCTAGTTCTGATAATGTTTCTTATTCTGTAATGGGTTAAAGCCCATCTCGTACTGTCTGTTATAGTGGGCTAAGGCCTAATTGATACTGAAACTGTAAGTAAGGGTGGGGCCAGACTTTTAATTCTTTTATATAACTAACTGTTCCTTTTTATAGTAGGGGATTTCACACTGAGTTTTCGTAAACTCACCCCATTTATTAACCTTTTAGGTAATTTCCAGCCTTAGACGGATCGGAGCTACGAGGGGCTCGGAGGAAGCCACACACACTGTTTATGTTACATTTCGATTATTACTTTTAAATGTTTTTATGTGGGTTGTAGTAAAGCCGTTGTAATTTTCTGGATTTCAAAATTAGAATTTTATTTATTGTTCCTATAATTGCTAGTATTAGAACACGGTTTTCCAAAGCAACTACTGTTGTTCAAAACATCACGTATCCGCAATTGTTTTTAAATTAAGCTTCCGCAACTACCAAGATTTTTACAAAGTTGTTAAGAATGTTATTCAGCTGAGGTTTTCTAACAAGGTTTAAAAGGGGTATAAGTTTTTAATTATTAAGAAGGGTTTTTAATGGAAACATGGTTTTCGAAAAACACTTCAATGTGACACGCCAGATTCGAGCCAAACTTCCAGGCCGGGTTTGGGGTGTTACAGATTCTTTTGACCTTTGACATTCTTTATAAATTTTCATTTCATATAAATAGTCATTCTTAAATTCCTTGTATATTCTTTTGTGTGCCTATCATAGATCCCTAGATATCAATGACATGGGTAATGATACTACAGATTCAGAGTTCCTTTTGAGTGCGATATGTGTTTAGAGGAATTTCAGTACTTTGAAGGTGACAGAAATTGTGACTTTTTCTGAATTTGTTGAAAATGGCTTTTACCCCATGAAGTGGTGGTAGGAAATATAGCTTTAGAAGAAGGAAAGATTGTGAAATTGGAATTAGCTGAGGAGACAAAACAAGACCTTGTTGAGACTATTATGGGAATTCAAAAATGTGGCCGAAAGACGCATGCAGGAGGATTTGCAATTGCCAGGATAAACATGAGGTTTTGGGGCACTATTGGTCCACTATGGAAAGGGATCGCATCAGTTGTACAATGAATGCCAAATTTAAAGGAGTCAAGACTTATGGGGTATGTATGTTATGGGCTCGAGCTCGTCAAAAGTTTCAAGCTGACAATGAGTCATCTTTGTGGACGTCAACTACTCCATTAAGAAGGGGAGATAGCTTCATATGCCAATATTACAAAGTTAAAAGTCATCCATTTCCCTAAAAAAAAGATTATATATAACTACACAATGCCAAAAGTTTGTAGTCTTTTCAAAGATAATGCGCCATACCACAGTACAACAAAGGTTGCCAAAAGAAAAGAAAAAGAAGAAAAAAAACAAATTACAAAAGATGACCGAGACTGTAAAAATTGGCATAAGAAACTACCGCCTACTCTCTATGCTTACGCTGGGGCAAACACCTTCAATTCCAGTTGTTTCAAAGGTTCCAACCATCATCCTTGGAATGGGTTTATTGTTTGGCTTTCCTAAGCAGTCTGATATACCATCAATAGCTACAATGGTTAGCTCCAGGCGGTGGCCATTGATTTCCAGCTATGGGGCATCAGGCTGTACACAGTCTCTGAAGCTTAAAATGATAGATTCTTTCTTCAAAACCAGTTTCTGACAAAATGGATGACTGTATCATGAAGGAAGCTCTCTTAGACTTCTATACAAGTTCAGGGAAGAGGAAACCTGATCAAATCATTATTTTCAGGGATGGGGTTAGCGAGTCTCAATTCAATCAAGTTTTGATCAAATTATTGAGGCTTGCAAGTTCCTTGATGAGAAGTGGAACCCTAAAGATTATGGTTATTGTTGTAGGAAAAACCATCATACCAAGTTTTTTCAGCAGGGATCTCCTGACAATGTGCTACATGGTACTGTCATTGACAACAAAGTATGTCATCCAAAGAACAATGATTTTTACCTTGGTACCCATGCTGGAATGATTGGAATCACGAGGCAGACCCACTATCATGTTCTCTTAGGCCAGGCTGGGTTTTCGGTTGATGATCTGCAAGAGTTTGTTTATTCTCTATCCTATATGTATCAAAGGAGTACCACAGCCATATTTGTTGTGGCTCCTATTTGCTACGTTCATTTGGCAGCTTCACAGTTGGGGGCATTTTATGAAGATTAGGGATGCTTCAGAAACATCATCGAGTCATAGTGGGATGTATGCTCCGGGAGTAATCTCTATACCTCAGCTTTCCAGGTTGAAGGATAAAGTCAAAAATTTCATTCTTGTCTACTGAGAATCATTGAACCATCTTTTTATGGGGTTTGAAAAACAATAGCCAGGATTGCTACTGGGGCAATCCCTTTCTCATGAGTTTATGAACCAAGATTTTTCCTCCAAAATTTGATGGAGTCAAGAATTGAATACCTCTTGTAAACTTAACTTGAAAGTATTCATCCTAAGCAAATGTACCAAGAATGGATGACACAGACTTATGACAAAAAAGGTTCGTCCAAAATAATTTCATAAAGGAAACCTTGTGCTGAAAGAGATCCATCCCATGCAAAAGGATGCCGAATTGGGAAGGGCCATATGTTGCAAAGAGGGCTTTCTTTAGAGGTGCACTGATTTTGACAAGAAATGGATAGGAAGAATTTATCTGATCCAGTGAATTCGGACTCGGTCAAGGAGTACTTTGTCTAAAGGAGAAGGGACGACAAGGTGAAAACCCGCAAAGGGCACTTTGGGACTTCTATTTCAAAAAAAAAGAAAAAAAAATGGAGAGGCCAAGGTGAAAACCCGCAAAGGGCGCCTTGAGACCAAAGGAGTTTTAAGTTGAAAACCCGAAAGGGCAGCTCAAATTTGGAAAGTCATGCAGTGACCTTGCTATACCGGATTCGACGAGAAGTGAAGTATGTTACATATCGAGGCATCAATGAATTACTTTGGATCTTTTAAACACATGTTGAACTCAAGAAAGTCTTCATGGAGCTGGTGTATAGACGCTCAAGCGGCGATATCTGGGGCATCTGATTTCTGTCGTATTTACTATCTTTGGATTCTTTTTCTTCGCAAAGATATGTTCTCAGGTTAATTTTTTTCATTCCTTCCAATAATGTGTCCAAATCTAATTATCCTTAAGATCAATTTATTTGTCTCCCATTATTCATAAAGCATGTTGCATTGAAATAATGATAGATGAACTAAAATATCTTCACAAACGAAGTTTTGCATATTACTCTGGAAATTTCTAGATAATACAAGAAACTGAAACAAGACAATTGTTTAAGGAATTCTCATATGTATGGGTTGGAGATACTCGAGAGATTTTCTTCTTCAGTTCAAAAGGTGGTTGGACGTTTTAAGCAATATTGATCTTAAGAAAGGATCATTTCATAAATATCTTCAGTGGGTCGTAACATTCGAGGAATGGTACGGTAGACCAAATTGATGGAGAAGATTTGAGGCATACGAGCATAGTATGATTGATATGTCGAGAAGAACGAGTTGGAAAGCTCGATAGATGAATGAGTGGTGACATCTAGGATAGGGGTCATGTTCACAACATTTTGCATCACAACATGTTTAATTAGGAACATTCGACTCACTTCGATCATAACATCCCAATTAGCAGGCATAATCATTCTACAGGTTATCAAAGATGACGTGCCTTAATCCCCTAAGCGGTAGGGTAATAGGCCACAGCATAGTAGATCTGGCTGAAGCAAGATCCAAGATGGTTTGGCATCCTTGTGCTTACAAGGAGCAAATCGAAGACATAGCTAATTTGGTTTTCGCGTGCTTACGCTAAAGCAAATTTAAGATGATTTGGCATCTCTGTATTGTCAGAGAACAAATCGAAGTTTGGCATCTCCATTTCGACGGAGAGCAAATACATAGCAGATCTAACCTTCAAATGTTTCTACTGAAGCAGATCCAAGATGGTTTGGCATCATTGTCCTTACAAGGAACAAATCGAAGACATAGCTGATTTGGCTTTCACGTGTTTACGCTGAAGCAAATCTAAGATGATTTGGCATCTCTGTATTGTCAGAGAACAAATTGAAGTCTGGCATCTCCATTTCGATGGAGAGTAGATACATAGCAGATCTAAACTTCAGATGTTTACACTGAAGCAGATCCAAGATGGTTTGGCGTCCTTGTGCTTACAAGGAACAAATCGAAGACATAGCTGATTTGGCTTTCACGTGCTTACGATGAAGCAAATCTAAGATGATTTGGCATCTCTGTATTGTCAGAGAACAAATCGAAGTCTGACATCTCCATTTCGATGGAGAGCAGATACATAGCAGATCTAACCTTCAGATGACTGAAGCAGATCCAAGATGGTTTGGCATCCTTGTGCTTACAAGAAACAAATCGAAGACATAGCTGATTTGGTTTTTGCGTGCTTACGCTGAAGCAAATCTAAGATGATTTGGCATCTCTGTATTGTTAGAGAACAAATCGAAGAAACAAATTTGGCGTCTCTATATTCGGCGGAGAGCAGATCAAAGATATCAACAGGACAGTCATAAGTTTACAAGAAGCAGATTAAAGACATAGCAGATCTGACCTTCAGATGATTTTACTGAAGCAGATCCAAGATGATTTGGCATCCTTGTGTACACAAGGAGCAAATTGAAGACACAGCAGATTTGGCTTTCACGTGTTTACACTGAAGCAAATCTAAGATGATTTGGCATCTCTTTATTGTCAGAAAACAAATCGAAGAAGCAGATTTGGCGTCTCTGTGTTCGACGGAGAGCAGATCGAAGATATCAACATGATAGTCTTGAGTTTGCAATGAGCAGATTGAGGACCATGATCCGATAAGGCCGGGCAAATTTGGTCTTTCTATGAGTCTTTACTCGATTCCTGTTACATAGCAATGAGCAAAGAAGGGCAGCTGTAGACACTCAATTTTGCCCGGGCCCAAAAATAAGTCCAAAAACAAAAATATAATAAACCCAAAAAAAAATGAAGTCCAAGTTCAGTCCAGAATTACAAATATAATTTGGCCCGATCAGAATGGCCCATTACTTGAAAAGATTTAAGGTCCATCTACAAGCTTGACTTATATCGAAATATAATCTTCAATGATATGCAATCTTAGATATGATACAATCTTAGATATGATTGCAATCTTAGATATGATATGCAATCTTAGATATGATACAATTTGCAATCTTAGATATGATATGCAATCTTAGAAGATATGATTTTGTAATCTTAGAGATTTAATTTGTAGATACCTTTTAATCTTAACCGTTGATGTAATTGATCTGTACCGTTGAATTTGAGGAGGTTCAACTATAAATAGAGGCCTCTCCCTTCATTGTAAATCACTTGAGTTTTGGGAAGCAATAAGAATTCTTGAGAGCATTCACTCAAATTTCTCTCCCTTTTGCGTTCTTACTCCTTGTGGTTTGTTCTTATTTTATTCTTCGTCTATCTTAGTTTCTCAACCCTTTTTTATTTTAATTTCTTTATTTTTCAAATATGTATATTTTTTTCCTATCTTTTATACATTTGATTATGTATTTTATATATCATAATACTTAACCTTTTTATATAGTTTATTTTCAAATATATATTTTCTATGCATGTATATATATATATTATATAATCATTTCATTATAAATATAAATTATTTTACATATTTGATATTTTATACATTATTTTTCTAAACCATTATATTTTATATTTTTATATAATTATTATTCTTATAAATATATTTTTATTATATATTATATTTTAAATTTATTATTAAATATCACATTTTTTATATGCTCATTCTATTTATCAATTGTTTATATTATACATATACTTTTAAAACTAATGTTTTTTTATTATTATACAATATTTGTTTTTACTTTAGAATTAATGTATTATTGTTATGTTTTGTATTTCATATGTTATGTAATATCTTAGACTTTTATAATTTACTTTCAAATGCATATTTTTATATATGTACATTTATATATTGTATTATATGCATCATTTCATTTATTAATCCATTCATGTGTACATTAAATTATTGGATTGTATATTTTATATTTTATGTAGATTCTATTTATCCATTTGCTATGCATGTCATCTATTTTTACTCATACATATTTTACACATTAATATTTACCATGTTTTTATATTATTTAATGTTTTATTTATGATATATATTGTATATAATTAGTGCATTTATTATGCTTTCTTTTGGGTATATTCCTATTTGCTTAGCATGATTATTTTTATTATTCTATTTTACCCTCTATATAGTGATTGCATTTATATAAAGTGTTATAATACTTTGTAATATACGCTATTTGAATATCTATGTTTCGTAATATAGAATTGTCTCTCTGAAAGTTCATTTAAAACAATATTTAAAAGTTTTATAAAAATAAAAAAGGCAATGCTTAGTATTTGAAAGCTTCGAGAAAAGTAGTGCCCTAACTTATTGGGTTGCAACTTTTCTCGTTGAGTTCGAATAGTCAAGTACCCTTCTAAGTTTTAAAGATTTTCAAAATACGAGCAACTGTCTTGGAATTTCAAAGCGTTGTGTCCTAACTTATTGGATGTGGCAATTTGTCATTTCGAGATAGAGATTTCCAAAAGGTTAACTTAGTGTCAATGTTTTGATACGAGTGAACCCAAATTTTCAAAATCAAAGTATTTTAAAGAGGATTACATCTTAAAATTTTTTAAATTTCCGACATTAAAGACATTTGATAATCAATTAGGTACCAATTTTTGGGCGTTACGAGGGTGCTAATCCTTCCTCGTACGTAACTGACTCCCGAACCCATTCTTTTATTTCGTGGACCAAAACTAATGATTTTAAAACAAAATATTTTAAAGGTGATCCAATCACACCTAAAAAGATTGGTGGCGACTCCCGTTTTTGTTTTTTAAAATCGATTCCCATTTTCCAAAACTCGATTTGAAAATGGTCTCGACATTATTTATCATATGATACTGACAATTTTTTTCTTTGTTTTGTTGCATGTCATATTACATCTAAAAGGTATCGATTCACGGTCGGTTTCTAAGTTAGGAAATTTTATTATGGAAAACGGACTTCTTGATAGAGTGGAGGGCAACGCTAACGTCCATAGATGGTCGAAGCAAACTCAGCTAGGAAAAGGGGATAGCATAACTGTGGGATATATGTTGGAGCTGTCAGACTACACTCGTATCAGTATCACACAGAATAATCTGCCGGAGCTTAAGGCAATTTGGGATCTGTGGGGCAATGAGACCAAGCAATCATTCTACGGTAATTATAGAGATTTGGCCTATTTGTTTGATATTCAGGTTGATGAGCACTTGTTTCGAGCTCTCGCTCAGTTTTGGAACCCAGCATACAGTTGTTTTACCTTTGGAGAGGTAGATTTAGTGCCTACTGTGGAGGAGTACACAGCCTTACTTCGGTGCCCTAGATTTCAGTGTGATAGGATTTATTCTCGAGCTGCTTGTGTCCCAACCTTTGGTAAGAAGCTGATGACCATTACGGGGATGAGCGACCAGTGGATCATGGCTAGAATTAAGGGAAAGGGTGAGAGTAAGTGTATTCTGTGGGGAGCTTTGAAAGATCTGATCTAGACACATCCAGACGAGGCGAAGAGGGTAGACCTTTTTGCCTTAAGCTTATACGGATTGATGGTTTTCCCCAGGGCCTTGGGATATGTGGACGAGGCAACCACGGATCTCTACCATCGACTAAGCAAATGGGTCACTCCTGATCCTGCGATTTTGGCGGAGACATTCAGGTCCTTGAATGCATGTAGGAGGGCCAGTGCGGGCAGGTTTGTCGGTTGTGCTCAGTTACTTTTAGCTTGGTTCTACAGTCACTTCCGATTGATTGATAGGGTGGTTTATCGGGTCTTCTTTGAGGATTACTCCCCGTTGAAGGACATAGTAGCTTCAACTAGGAAAGTTGATGTTCCTGAAAAAAATTGGATAGCGCTACTTCTGGATCTGCAGTCAAAGGACGTAGAGTGGAGGGCTCCATGGATGATTCCTGGTGAAATTCTTTACCGATGCGGCAATTTTGATTGGGTCCCTCTGTTGGGAATTTGTGGTGCCATTGGTTATGCCCCTTTGTTTGTGCTGAGGCAACATGGATTGAGACAGTTCATACTGGCAACTTACGGTTTGGTTCAGAGTGAGTTCATGTATAAAGGAGCCGGCTACAAGAGGAAGGTCAGTGAGATCTCTAGTGCTTGGAACAAGACTTGCCAATTAAAGGGAGTATTTATTAGCCCTGCTACGACTTCGAAGTACGTCGGTGGAGAGGTAGAAGGATTAATGATAACATCCCTAAGCCAAGTGTGGCAGGAGCTCGACCAATAGAGGAATATTTGCAAGTGACACCCTCAGAGTTAGAAATTATGAAGCAAGAGTTTGAGTGAAAGAACTTGGGGTTCGATAAGAGGATAGCAAAGCTCGAAGAAGAAAAGTTGTATTTGAGCCTAGACATTAACGTTCAAAAGATGGAGGTCGAGAAAGAGAGGAAAGAAAAAAGGAAGATCGAGGAGGACCGAGAGATTTATAGGAGCACTATAAAAGGGCACAAATAACTTTGAAGAGAGCAGGACTAGGAAGGTTTTCAGATCAGGGGCAGAAAGAGGTTCAAGAGGAAAAATCTAAAGCTGAATATTGGGAGAAGAAGTTCCAAGAGATGCAATCGCGGAATTTGAACTTAGAAAAAGAAAATCAAGGTTTAAAGACTAAAGTAACTGAGCTCGGGCGATCCCTTCATCTGCATCGAAGTCGTGATTCTACGGTTGAGGTAAAGAAATTAAAAGGCAAAGTTTAGGAGTTGGAATCAGCATTGCAGGATAGTAAGCTCCTAATTGAGCAGCTTGAGGTACGAGAAGATTATTTGAAGGGAGAGCTTCATCAGTCTAGAGGACAGGTCAGAGAAAGGGATCACGTTATTGGAGAAGTCGTAGCCCAGATTCGAGAGGTCGCTGAACACGTGCAAGACTTGGCAATACGAGCTGATGTATTAAGTTTGATGTATGAGTCATCGTCGGATATAGGATGAGAGTTATCCCTTTTATTAGATAGAGTTAAAACTTTGGGCATTAGGGCGAAAGCGTATTTGTAATCCTCTTATATGTAAAGATATTCTTTTTCTAAATAAAGTTTTCTAAATGAGATTGAATCAGAATCGATGTCCTTTTGGCATTCATACATTTACATCTCATAGCATTTCATCGCATCATTTGCGTTCAAAGTTATAGAAAGACCCTAATTAGTTAAAATTACCACAGAAGTAGAAAAGAAACTCTGGAAACCACGCATCAGTACGGAACTCGTGCAAAATCTAGGAATATGGATCAAAGGTTTGAACAACTACAAAAGGACATGCAGGACCAATTACAAGAGCAATTGGCCAAGATGCAAAATGACATGAGGGAGCAAATGCTAGAGGCTCGGAGGAATATGATGATTGAGTTGGCTCAGTTGCTGAGGGCCACTGATAAGAGAAAAGCCTCTATGGCAATCACTGGTGAGAAGGAAGAGGATCATCCTCCAGGCTTTACTCTACCCTACGGGCCTACACAAACTGAGGCACTTCCTAGGAGGCCGTTTGTCACTATAAGGCCTCAACATGGACCGGTTGATGCTGGGATCCACATGAATAACCCAACTGGTTCAGGATTCAATTTGGGTGACAACCCTACCAATCCTCTCATTCTTGACTTGGACGTGGCTGAAAAAGAAGATTTGAGAGCCGAAGCTGCAAAACAGTTGGAGGAACGTTGTAGATGGTTAGAGGAGAAATTTAAGGCTCTAGAGAGTGCTGATAGGCATCATGGAGTTGATGCCAAAGACTTGAGTTTGGTCCCAGACTTGGTGCTTCCCCATAAATTCAAAATACCGGAGTTTGAAAAGTACAACGGGACTACTTGCCCAAAGGCCCACATTACGATGTTCTGTAGGAGGATGACCGGATATGTGAACAATGATCAATCGTTGATTCATTGTTTCCAAGATAGCTTAGTGGGAGCAGCAGCTAGGTGGTACAATCAATTGAGCCGGGCCAGAATAAATTCATTGAGGGATCTTGCACAAGCCTTTATGCAACAGTACAGTCATGTGACTAACATGACGCCGGATAGGATCACGCTACAAAACATGGAGAAAAAGCCTAATGAGAATTTTAGGCAATATGCTCAAAGATGGAGAGAGGTTGCCATGCAAGTTCAACCACCATTGTTGGAGAAGGAGATCACCATGTTGTTCATTAACACTCTGAAGGCTCCATTCATTACTCACATGATTGGAAGCACTACCAAAAGTTTTGCGGACATAGTCATGGCGGGAGAGATAATTGAGAACGCCATAAGAGGTGGCAAAATTGAGGGGGAAGCGGCCAAAAGATCGGCCCCAAAGAGAAAAGACAATGAGGTAAACAACACAAGTAGCTTCAACTCGAAGGCAGTCACAGTTGGTCAACCCAAAGTAGCTGCGGTTGGGCAATAGGGTTCTCAAAGGTAGGAATCGTGCACAAGGCACGAGAGGATGCAATTCACACCTATCCTTGTGACGTATCGTGAGCTTTATCAAAGCTTATACGATGCACATGCTATTGCTACTTTCCACTTGAAACCATTACAGCCTCCATATCCTAAATGGTATGATGCAAACGCTAGATGCGAGTACCACGCTGGAATATCGGGGCACTCAATTGAAAATTGTACTGGATTCAAGAAGGCCGTGGAGAGGTTGATCAAGATGGGGGTTGTGAAATTTGATAGTACCCCAAATACTGAAAACACTTTGCCAAATCACGACGATCAAGAAGTGAATGCCATTGGCGAAGCTAGTGAGAGAAGGATGAAGGAAAACGTTGCTGAGGTGAGGAGATGAAGAGAGGGATGATAACCTCTAGGAGAGAAAGAGAAAAAATGGGGAACTACTGTGAGTTCCATGGAGAAGAGGGTCATGAGACCCAAAATTGTGAAGAATTTAGAGCCTTGATGCAAGGCTTTATAGACAATAAAGAGCTACAAATTTTTGAAGGTAGCTCTCATAAAAGAGAAATAAGTGTGCTGGAAGATGAAAAAAAAGGAACCAGCCGGCCAATGATTATTATCTTTCTGTTAGGGAATAACGAAGAGGAGACACCAGCAGTGCCCAAGGTCATTATTCATAAGCCTACTGTTTTCCCTTACAAGGATAGCAAGAGAGTACCATAGAGTTATGACTGTAGTGTGACAGTGCCGGAAGAAGAAAATATAGCCAGCACATCTAAAGACGTGCAGGTTGAAGGTTCCCACACGCGGAGTGGGAAGCATTATAATACAGGAGGCGTCAGAGTGGAGCCCACAAAAACAAAAGGTGTCGAGGTTGAGAAGGAGAAAGAGACCGAAGTACCCATCAAAGATCCAGTAAAGGAGGAGGAGGCTAAGGAATTTCTAAAGTTCCTTAAGCATAGTGAGTATAGCGTGGTCGAGCAGTTGCGTAAGCAGCCGGCTCGCATATCAGTACTGGCTCTACTTTTGAGTTCTGAGGCGTATAGGGAGGCATTGATGAAGGTGCTTAATTAAACATATGTCACCCATGACATATCCGTTAATAAGCTGGACCGATTGGTGAACAACATTAGTGCGGATAATTTTATCTACTTTAATGATGATGAAATCCCACCGGGAGGCAGAGGGTCAACTAAGGCCTTGCACATTACCACTCGATGCAAGGGGTACACACTCCCAAGCGTGCTCGTTGATAATGGATCGGCTTTGAATATTCTACCGTTGTCTACATTAAATAGATTACCCATTGACGATTCTCACATGAAGACATGTCAAAATGTGGTAAGAGCCTTCGAAGGTACAGAAAGGAAGGTGATGGGAAGAATTGACATTCCCTTGGAAATTGGGCCGAACATGTATGAAGTAGACTTCTTGGTAATGGATATCAAGCCTTCCTATAATTGCTTATTAGGCAGGCCATGGATACACTCAGCGGGGGTGGTGCCCTCGTCGTTGCACTAGAAATTTAAATTAGTGACCGATGGACGGTTAATAACCATCAATGCAGAGGAGGACATTATAGCCGCAGTCACTAGTAAGGCCCCTTATGTCGAGACGAACGAAGAGTCTATTGAGTGCTCCTTTCGCTCTTTAGAATTTGTGAATGCGACTTTCATTTTGGAAGGGAGCGAGCTACCGGTGCCAAGAATAGCAAGAGCTATGAGGATGGCTCTACAAATGATGGCGGGAAAGGGAGCCTTACCAGGAAAAGGATTAGGGAAATAACTACAAGGAGGGACTCAAATCCCAGAACTTAAAGAGAAGAGAGATCGATTTGGTCTAGGTTTTAAACCAGATTATAAGCAAAGGAGGAAGGAAATTGAGAAGCGCCAAGAGGGAAGAAGGGCACGCCTTAATAGAAGAGAAGTGGAGTGGGAGCCGATGACATTCCCTCCAATATCCCAAACCTTCATATCGAGAGGGTTACTCGTAGAAGGAAGTCATCAGGTTAATCCTATACAAGACGATTGATCGAAGCAAAGAAACCTAGAAAGCATTCGCCCTTACGAATCGGGAAGCTCTCTGAACAATTGGACTACGGAGGAACTTCCTATAGTCTTTAGGAATTCTTCAGAGTAATTCTCAAAACATTCTTGTTACTCTAGAGCCTAGGAGTAATAGAATTACATTTGTGAAATAGACTTATGATCATCTATTATCTTTTTAATAAAACATAACTTTTATCAATTCAACGAGTATTGTTTCATTTTTATCAACCAATATTCCGTTAAAATTTTGACAATTCTTATTCTTTCATTCATAGCACATAAATAATCATTCTTAAATTCATTCATTCTTTGTATATTCTTTATACTTCACAGATCTCTAGATATCAATGACATGAGCACTGATATTACAAATCCTGATTTCTCTCGTGAGCAAGACATGTGTTTAGAGGAATCTCAAGATTTTGAAGATGTCCAGGACTGTGATGTGTCTTTAGATCTTTTGACAATGGTAAAACAGGAAGAGAAACAAATCATGCCCCATGAGAAAGAGGCAGTAGAGAATGTAGCCCTAGAGGAAGGGAATGAGGTGAAAATTGGCACACATATTTCCAAAGACACAAGGCAAGGGCTGATTGAGTTGCTACGTGAGTTCAAAGATATCTTTGCATGGTCCTATCAAGATATGTCAAGGTTAAATATCGATATTGTGGTGCATCGTCTTCCAATAAGACAGGATTGTAAGCTAGTCCAACAGAAGTTGTGAAGAATGAGGCCAGATATAGTATTGAAAATAAAGGACGAAGTCAAGAAACAGTTCGATGCAGGTTTCTTACAAGAGGTGAAGTACTCTGAATGGGTGGCTAATATTGTACCAGTTCCTAAGAAGGATGGGAAGGTACGAATGTGTGTTGATTACAGAGATCTGAACAAAGCTAGCCTAAAAGATAATTTCCCTCTACCACACATAGACACTTTGGTAGACAATACAGTGGGATATTCGTTGTTCTCCTTCGTGGATGGTTTCTCAGGGTACAATCAGATAAAGATGCGTCCCGAGGACATGGACAAAACCACCTTCATAACATTGTAGGGTACCTTTTGTTATAAGGTAATGCCTTTTGGGTTGAAGAATGCAGGGGCAACATATCAGAGGGCTATGGTGACCTTATTTCACGATATGATGCACAAGGAAATGGAAGTATATGTTGATGACATGATTGCCAAGTCTCGAACGGAGGAGGGACATATTGAAGTTTTAAGGAAACTGTTCTTGAGATTAAGCAAGTTTCAGTTAAAACTTAATCCAGCAAAATGCACCTTTGGAGCTAGGTCGGGGAAATTACTAGGCTTTGTGGTCAGTGAAAAAGGAATAGAAGTTGACTCAGACAAAGTTAGAGCCATACGAGATTTGCCTCTGCCACGTACTCAGAAAGAAGTTCGAGGTTTTCTTGGAAGGTTGAATTATATTGCTCAGTTTATTTCACAATTAACTAAGAAATGTGACCCTATATTTCGCCTCTTTAGAAAACACAACCAAGGCACTTGGGATGAGGAATGCCAGAACGCCTTTGATAAAGTCAAGCAATATTTGTTAAACGCTCCAATACTATCTCCACCTAGTCCAGATAAACCGTTAATTCTATACTTGTCAGTGTTTAATAATTCTATGGGATGTGTACTTGGTCAACATGACGAGTCGGGAAGAAAGGAGAAGGTGATATACTACCTTAGTAAGAAATTTACAGAGTGTGAGATGAGATATTCGCCAATTGAGAAATTGAGTTGTGCTTTAATCTGGACGACTCGAAGGTTAAGACAGTACATGCTATATCATACTACTTGGCTTATTTCAAAACTAGACCATTTGAAGTATATGATGGAGTCAACAGCTTTGAATGGGAGAATGGCAAGGTGGAAAATTTTGCTTTCAGAGTTTGACATAGTCTATGTGAGCCAGAAGGCTATAAAAGGAAGCGCGATAGCGGAATTTCTGGCTAGTAGAGCTTTAGAGGACTATGAGCCGCTGAATTTTGATTTCCTAAATGAAGAGTTGATGTGTGTAGCAACTACAGAGGATTATCCTTGGAAGTTGAGCTTTGATGGGGCGTCCAATGCAGTAGGAAATGGAATTGGGGTAGTCCTGGTATCCCCAAATAGCAATTATTATCCATTCACATGCAAGTTGGATTTTGATTGCACAAACAATATGGCCAAGTATGAAGCATGCATCATGGGACTCCGAGCGGCTATAGAGTGAGGAATAAGAACCATGGAAGTATATGGAGACTCGATATTGGTAATTTACCAACTTAGAGGTGAATGAGAGACAAGGGATCCTAAATTGATCAATTATCAAAAGGTAGTCTTGAGGTTACTTGAGGAGTTTGATGACATCACTTTCAATTATATCCCGCGAGATGAAAACCAAATGGCAGATGCTCTAGCAACCTTGGCTTCAATGACTAGAGTGAATAAAGAGGAAGAGATGAGACCCATTCAGATGAGTATCTTTGAGGCTCCAGTTAGCTGTTGTAACATTGAGGAAGAAGAAAATGATGATAACCCTTGGTATCAGGATATATTGCGATATGTGAGAGATCGTAAATACCCAGAACAGTCAAATGAGAATGATAATTAACTTTAAGGAGATTAGCATGTGATTACGTTTTGGATAGAGACATCTTGTATAAAAGAAGAAAGGACCAAGTACTGTTGAGATGTGTTGACGCCATGGAGGCTAAGTTAATCTTAGAAGAACTTCACGAGGATGTTTGTGGGACACACGCTAATGGTTTCATGATGGCTAGACAAATCATGAGGTTTGGATATTATTGGTCAACCATAGAAGGGGATTGTATCAACTACGCCAAGAAATGCCATAAATGCCAAATCTATGGAGACAGAATTCACGTACCACCTTCACCTCTACATGTTATGACTTCTCAATGACCTTTTTCTATGTGGGGCATGGATGTCATTGGGCCAATATCACCAAAAGCTTCAAATGGACATTGCTTTATTTTCGTGATCATTGATTACTTTACAAAGTGGGTACAGGCTGCTTCTTATGCAAATGTTACTAAGTCGACTGTAAGTCGATTCTTGAAAAAAGAGATCATTTGTCGATATGGGATGCTTGAGAGAATCATATCAGACAATACATTGAACTTGAACAACAGAACGATAGTAGAAATTTATAGTCAGTTCAAGATTAAGCATCATAATTCATCTCCATATCGCCCAAAGATGAATGAGGCAGTGGAAGCTACTAACAAAAATAGCAAGAAGATAGTGGGGAAAATGACTGAAACATACAGGGATTGGTATGAGAAGTTACCATTTGCACTCTTAGCTTATCAAACGTCTATCAGAACTTCTACTGGGGTAACACCTTTTTCGTTGGTTTACGGGATAGAGGCAGTGTTACCTATTGAAGTTGAAATACCTTCTCTTCGAATTTTATCGGAGATAAAGCTGGATGAAGCAGAGTGGATTCAATCGCGGTATGACCAGTTGAACTTGATTGAGGAAAAGAGGCTGCGGGCCATTCGCCATGGTCAGATGTATCAGAAGCGAATGATGCGAGCTTATGGGAAGAAAGTTTGTCCAAGAGAATTTCATGAGGGGGACCTTGTGCTAAAAAAGATCCTTCCCATTCAGAAAGACTTTAGAGGAAAATGGATGCTGAATTGGGAGGGGCCGTATGTCGTGAAGAAAGCTTTCTCTGGAGGTGCATTGATTTTGACAGAAATGGATGGGAAGAGTTTACCCAACCCAGTGAATTCAGACTCAGTCAAAAAGTACTTTGTCTAAAGGAGAGGAAGATCCAAGGTGAAAACCCGCAAAGGGCACCTTGAGTTTTCTGGAAAAAAAATTTTGGAGAGGCCAAGGTGAAAACCCGCAAAGGGCGCCTTGTGACCAAAGGGGTTTTGAGTTGAAAACCCGAAAGGGCAGCTCAAATTTTGAAGGGCATACAGTAATCTTGCTATATCTGATTCAACGAAAAGTGAAATGCGTTGCATACTGGGGCATCAACGAAATACTTTGGATCTTTTAAACACATGTTGAACTCAAGAAAGTCTTCATGGAGCTGGCATATAAACGCTCAAGTGGCGATATCTAGGGCATCTAACTTTTGTCCTGTTTGCTATCTTTACATTCTTATTCTTCTCAAAGATAGGCTTTCAGAATAATTTCCTTTGTATTTTTGACAAATTTATTCAAATCTAGCTATCCTCAAGATTAAATTTATCTTCCATTATTCTTAAAGTGTGTTACATTAAATAATGATAGATGAACTAAATAATTTTCACAAATGAAGTTTTGTTCATTACTCTGGAAATTTCTAGATAATACAAGAAACTAAAACAGGATAATTGTTCGAGAAATTCACGTAAGTGAGGGTTGAAAGAACTTGAGGAATTTCTTTCTTCCGGTCTGAAATGATGATTGGACAAATCAAACGATTCGATTCTAAGAAAAGATCATCTTACAGATATTCTCAGTGGGTCGTAGCATGTGAAGAATGATACAGGCTGAGCAGGAATAATATTTTGAGAGAAGTAAAGATAAACGAAGGAATGAATGGTGACGTCTGGAATAGAAGTCATATTCATAACATTTTGCATCACAACATGTCTAATTAGGAGCATTTAACTCACTTCGATTATAGCATCCTAATCATCAGGCATGAGCACATATGCATTCTACAGGTTATGTAGATCAAAGATGATGCGCCTTAACCCCCTAAGCAGTAGGGTAACAGACCAAAGCATAGCAGATCTGGCCTTCATGTGTTTACACTGAAGCAGATCCAAGATAACAAGATTTGGCTTCTCTATCTTCGACGGAGAGCAAATCGAAGACATAGCAGATCTGACTTTCAGATGTTTTCACATCAAAGAAGATCCAAGATAACAGATCTGGCGTCTCCATATTCGACGGAGAGCAGACACATAGCAGATCTAACCTTCAGATGTTTTTTCTAAAGTAGATCCAAGATGATTTGGCATTCTTGTGTCTACAAGGAGTAAATTGAAAACATAGAAGATCTGACTTTCGGATGTTCTCACATCAAAGCAGATCCAAGATAATAGATCTGGCATCTCCATATTCAAATGGAGAGCAAATACATAGCAGATCTAACCTTCAGATGTTTTTACTGAAGCAGATCCAAGATGATTTGGCGTTCTTGTGTTTACAAGGAGCAAATTGAAGACATAGCAGATCTGACTTTCAGATGTTTTCACATCAAAGCAGATCCAAGATAACAAATCTGGCGTCTCCATATTCGACGGAAAGCAGACACATAGCAGATCTAACCTTCAGCTGTTTATACTGAAGCAGATCCAAGATGATTTGGCATCCTTGTGTGTACAAGGAACAAATTGAAGACATAGCAGATTTGGCTTTCACGTGTTTACGTTGAAGCAAATCTAAGATGATTTGGCATCTTTGTATTGTCAGGGAACAAATCGAAGAAGCAAATTTGGCATCTTTGTATTATCAGAGAGCAGATCGAAGATAGCAGATTTGACATCCTTGTATTGTCAGGGAGCAAATCAAAGATATCAACATGGCATTCCTGAGGTTGCAGGGAGCAGGTTGAAGATAGTAAATATTGCCTTCCTGAAGTTACAAGTGAAGCAAATTGAAGCTATCGTATTTATGGTCCAATACTTCTGAAGTTGCAGATAGGTTGAAGACCATTTGAAGAAAAGATCTCAAAGACCGGGCCAGACCGGGCAAAACGGGTCCTTTTATAGTCTTTGCTCTATTATCATTACATGACAATGAGCAAAGAGGGGTAGCTGTAATAACCCGTTTCTACCCGAGCCCATAATTAAATAAAACCAGAAACAAAAAAAATAAACAAAGGAATGTTTATTACAGTCCATTTACAATACACGACCCACTAACCCGTAGGCCCAAAATCAGATACCTAAAACTACCCAGCAGACCCGTTACACCCAGACCCAAAGCATACAAAGCCCAAGAGGCCCAAATTGTTAATGGAAAGCAGGAAGGCCTAAGGTTTCAAAAACCCTAGGCGCCGCAAACAGACACGCCTCTCCACTTTCCCCGTAACCCTGGCTCCGAGTCACGTCGTTTCATCTCGCATCGATCCAGCTACCCTCTATCAGCGCCACAAGCCAGTGCGTAATCAGTGCCTGGTCCGTCGTCACCATCATCAAGCCTCCATCACCGCCAAATTTTTCGGCATTACCTGCAAAAGAAGGAAAGAAACAGCAGCAAACAAACAAAACAAATATGGAAAGAAATAAAAGGATTTCTTCCCAAAATGTAATAGAAACAGTGGCTATAAAAGCCTCCTTTGTAACCTATAAGACAGAAGGTTTTTTGAGAGAGAGATACACAGAGATTCAACAAAAAACAGAGCTCATTTTTATACTAAAAATCGACAGTCAAGAAAGAATACTCAGGTGACTATTATTTTTCTCTTTAAATACATGCAAATATAGTAGAAAATAAAAAGGAAAGAGATATACCTTTAATCGGCGTTGGAAGGCGAGGTTTTTAAACCTCCGGCCACCGTATGCGGCAGAGACGACGAGGGGGGGAGAAGGGGCGTGAGCGCGTGCGAACCCCTAGACGGAGGTCCGATGACACTCCGAGAGCCCCTCCCCAACTCTCTTTCAGAGAGTTTCTTTCTTTCTTTTTTTTTTAAAAACAGATTTTAGAAATGATTTTTAACTTATAATTTGACTTATATAGCCTAAACGAAACGGTGTCGTTTCGGTTTAATTCAATAAGCCTAAAAACGACGTTGTTTCGAAGCATTAGGGTCAGCGTGTTGACCCGATTACTCAGGGAGGATCCGCGTGTTATTGTAAAATGGGTGAATTTCCCAATTGGTCCCTCTCGCAATTTCAATATTTATAATTTCATTTTATTTATTTTTTTAATTTAGCTCTAACGTTTTAATTTTGTTTCAATTTAGTCCTCACAGTGATTTTAAAACGGTATTTGAGAAACAGTGTCATTTTGGGATTAGGGCTAAATTGCCCAGTGAGTCCTCTGAATTTAACGCGCATTTCAATCAGGCCCAGAATTTTCATTATTTTGCAAATTAACCCCCAAATTTCTTAATTAAATTCAATTTTAATCCTTTTATTTTATATTATTTTTTAAAAAAAATACTAGTTATATAAAATAGTATATATTATTCATTAGATTATTATTATACATTTTTTTAAAAAATTCTTTTATTATATATTTCATTATATATATATTTATTCTATTTTTGTTATATGTTTTATATTATATACTATTTATGTTACTACATTTTTATATGTAAAATACTTATTATGTTATTACTATTATTTTATATATCCCTTATCATATTATATTTCATTATATTCTATTTGTATATATTTATTACATATTATATTTTACTATATATCATGATATTTTTTATATTATATTATATACATTATATTATATTTTTATATTATAATTTACATTATCATATATTTTTATTTGTAAATTATGTTATACACTATATATTATACTATATTTCCTTACATTCCCTTTATTTTATTATAAAGTATATATTATTTTGTTATTTATTAATTATATACATTTTTAAAAAATTTTATAAATAAATGTAATATTAATACTTAGTACATTTTTTATATTAATTATTATACCCTATAATATAACTTATATGTATGTATCATTTTTAAAAAAGTAGGGGTTCTCTTTTATCGCTCTTATATTATTCAATATATTTCTAAATATCTTGTTTTTATTGGATTTATATTTTATACATTTTAATTTATTTATTTATTTTTAGTTTTCTCTTATTTTGATATAGTGGGTTAAATTTTTACATATAATTTGTTTTCGTATATTTGCATGAAATTAATTATTTATGGTGATTTGCATAAGACATTATCATATATGTATATTGGAATTTATATTTGTTATATTTATTATGCATTATATGGTGTTTAGCAAGGAATAATAATGCATGAACATTTATGTTGTTTATGATGATATATGCATAAAGTAATAATGTATATTGTGTAATTATGCCATTATTATTATTTTCTATACTATATTTGCATGAAATTATAAAACATGCATATTGTAATTAGATTTATGTAATTCCTTGTGATATACAAAACACATCATTATTTTTTAAAAAAACCAAAAGATATATTTCACTTAATTCAAAAAGACTTTTAAAAGTGAGGCAATGTTTTGATGTTTGGAAGCTTCGAGAAAAGTAGTGCCCTAACTTACTGGGTTGCAACTTTTCTCGTTGAGTTCGAATAGTCAAGCACCCTTCTAAGTTTTAAGGTTTTCAAAATACGAGCAACTATCTTGGGATTTCAAAACATAGTGTCCTAACTTACTGGATATGGCGTTTTGTTGTTTCGAGATAGAAATTTTTGAAAGACGAGCTTAGTTTCGAAGTTTTTAAAATGTTGCGTCCTAACTTACTGGATGTGATGTTTTGACTCGTTTGAAATAAGTGAGCCTTAATTTTTAAAATTGAGACATTTTAATTAAAAGAGGTTTGCATCTTAAAAGTTTCAAAATTCCGACATTAAAGACACTTGATAATCAATTAGGTACCAATTTTTGGGCGTTACGAGGGTGCTAACCCTTCCTCGTACGTAACCGACTCCCGAATCCGTTTTCTCGACTTTCGTAGACCAAAATTAATGTTTTAAAACAAAACATTTTATAAGGTGATCCAATCACACCTAAAAAGATTGGTGGCGACTCTTGTTTTCGTTTTTTTATAAAGTCGAACCCCATTTTTCAAACGATTTAAAAATGGTTTTGACATACTTAACGATTCAACAAAAATTGCAAGGATTTGCACAAGGAAGAAGTCAAGGTTCGCATACCATAAGTGGAGGTTCGTAAGCCTCACTTTGACTCTCTAGATCTCGCAATTCATACTAAAACACGACATACAAATGCACTACCTGTAGCTCATCACGGCTCATCGAACTATACAAATTTTTGCTTGCCTTTATCCCGGTTTGTTTAGGCTCCACCAACATTTTTAGCTTTGCACAAAAATATACATATTACTAAGCATTCAAAAACAATTTAGCTTACTCTCTTTTTGTTCATACAACGGCTCTCCACTCACATATACTTATTCGACTTATTTCGGACAATCTATTTCGCTTAATTTCTTCTTTTTAACTTAATTAAATCCTTAATTTCTACCTCCTAACCCCCTAACTTGTGCCTAATTATAGATCTATGCCGATAATTCAACTCAATTTTACTAGACACTACTTTTCTCGAAAAACCACCGTTCATCCTCATTCTCAAAAGACAACCATTTAATTCATGCAATTACTTAAAAGATTTTGATAAATTGAATTTTTAAACCTCTTAATCTCGTCAAAATATACTGAAAACTATTTTAAAAACATCTCTTAGTCTTTATTTCATCATTCACCATTTTTTATGAAAAAGATAACTTCAAAACCATGAATTTTTAATTTTCTTGCTTATATCTATGAAAATTCAAATTAAAAACACCTAATACAAATTTAATACATAAGAAAATAATAGACTTAATTTAACTCGAAAACCTCCACGAATTTGTACGAATTGAGCAAAAAAGAGCTAAGTTTAGGTGAGAAATTAGAGAAGAAATAGTGATTTTGTTACAAAATTGAAATAATAGAGGGTGTTTGGATGCCAATAAAATATGGAAGATGCAGAAAATTTGAGAGAAAACTTTCAACCTTAGATCTAACAAAATTTTAAAAAGAAAAAAAGAATGGAGAAAAATGGGATGACATTGGCTTTTAATAGCCAACTAACCATTTTAAAAAAAAAGAGCTATTTGCCCTATAAGTCCTCCCTTATTCTTCCTTGTTTTAATAGCTCCCCTTTTAACCACTAATTTTTAATTTGCACATTTAAGCTCTACTTTAACCACTATTCCCAAATTAGCCTCTATTATTATTATCTTTTTACTAATGCCCCGATTATTAATACCATAATTATTTAATTATTATTATTACTATTATTAACTAATTTCATTATTTTTTCCTATTTTAATTCCTATGACACAAAACCTGATTTTTCTCTCAAACCCATAATCTAATGTCCAATTCTACTAACCTGGTTTTTGGGATGTGACAGCATCAGAGTGGATGACTCCTAAAAGATAGAGACATTGATATGACTGATTGGACTGACAGTACATCGATTGGACTGACAGTAGAGACATTGATATGACTGATTGGACTGACAGTACATCGATTGGACCCAAGATGAATAGATCATGAATCCGTTGATGGATTTATTCACCTGTGACGTTCATAGTGTGACATTCCTAAATCCTGAGTGGATGACGGACTATGTATGTGTGACTCGTATACTTTAATGTAAGTAAAAGCTTGAGTTCAAATAGATAAGGAACCAAAAGCTAGTACGTTGGGTGTACGACTTCTACAGTATGTAGTGTTATTCATAACAGTGGAATTCATAGCCCGAAAAATTGGTAAATGATATCCTCTATTGGCATTACATGGTTGATGAAAAGTAAACATGACCACGGGTCATTCGTCTTTATGTGGAATGAAATGATTACTATTTGATAGTGATTGACTTTTCATGAAGCAATATGTAATAATTACTATGAGATAAAATAAGATCATATTGGGAGAATAGATATTATCCCAAAGAGATTAAAGATATCCTATGAGGGTAACACACTTATGACAAGGTTATTGGACGAGCATTGATCGAGTTACTTTGGTAACTGTATGTCGTTGGGGAGAGCTCAGTCACGATCTTATAGAGGAATGAATTTGTGACTAAATGAGTTTGTAATTAATAGGAGAAAAGTTAGAACTTAATTATAAATCATTTGAGCCTCAATTGCATATGTCCAATTGGTCCCTCTGCTAGCTCGTTAAAACCATAAATGAATTACATGTTAAATCAAATGAACAGAAATGATGAAAATGGAGAAGTGAGAAACATTTGGAAATGGTTATGGTTTTCTCCAAAATGAAAATGAAAATGGAGAAGTGAGAAACATTTGGAAATGGTTATGGTTTTCTCTAAAATGAAAATAAAAATGGAGAAATGGAATCATTTTGAAACAAGTGTGGTTTTCTCCAAAATAAAAATAAAAAATGACAATGACCTAAAAACTGAATTTACGTTTTTCGAATTAAATGAAGTTCAAAAATGACAATAAATCATCTGGTCATAGTGAACCATTGAATAAAGAAATATTAGATATATTTTCTCATATATTCTTTTACGGTAAAGTCGTCCTAATTTTAACGGAATTAGAATTGAGTTGAGAAGATTATTTAATTGGAAATATATTAAAGTTATTTTGGGAAATATAAAAACAAATATTAGGTTGGACCAAGTTATAAAGTATTGGGTTCAAAGCACGAGAAGTACTTGTAATTGGACTTGATATGGAGAGGCCCCAAAAACCCCTCATGTTAAATGGGTGGACGGAAAAACTAGTAATATTAACTAGAGTTTCCGCCACCTAAACTACTAGTTAGACTAGGAGTTCGTTTTTCTAGTTGAAATAAAATTCTACAATTCAACAAGGGTTCTACCTCCCCTCCCTATAAATAGATAACATTGATAGGGCTATTAAGACAACTTCAAGATATAATTATTCTGCCTAAAAATAGACAGACTTTTATTCTTTAAGAAATAAATATTTATTCTGAAATAATGATTCTGCTAGTTTTTATTCGAGAAGATATTTTTGCTTTCACATTAAATAAAAGAAAACTATTTCTAGTTTTGTATTTGATTCGATTCGTTCGAGCCCACAATCGGAGCAGTTCGTGGTATGAGAATAGCAGAGAAAATCATTTGGTTGAAAGTCAGGAACGGCAACGATCTGTCTATCTGAAAAATACAAATGCAAATTCAGTCTAGGATTTATTGCTATAAATTTCACAAACCGGGTTGATTTTCAAATTTTTATTTTCTGCCGTGCAAGAAAATTGTTACTATTTATTTTTGCATGTTGTTTGAGTTGTACCGATACAAGTTCTTTATACATCAAAATGTAGGTGTAGGGGAGTCAAAATCAAGTTTAAAAATATCTAAAAACATACTCCAATCAAAACCCAATCATTCTCAACATTATTTAGACCTCAAAATACCATTCAAAGCCACACATAACTTATCTATGTACAACCTCCAACAATTAACCACAAGGTTTACAAAACATTTCCACTTTAACACAACTTATCTGTATATCATTACACTATCTATTTAATACTTATACTTTCATAACAAAAGAACATAATGAAAATTCATATAAAGAATTGATGTCTCTTGTTTCTACTTCAACAAAATATAGAACCCACAAAACTTGAATTTTTACATTGTCACCTTGCTTTCTCACACTTTCTTAACTTTCTCCCACTTCCACCCACGAACTCATGAATTCCATCATGAAAACTATGCTTTTGATGATTCTAAAAACTTGATTTCACTTGGAAACTCATAGGTGGAGATTTGTATTTTGGATGGAGAAAGACCAAATTGAAAGAAAACCAAAGTTTCCAACGACCTGTTCTACTATCACTCATATATCACATTTCATTTACTTGGGAAATCTGTTATGCATATTATAACACCCTTTGCCCGATCTATTCGCCAGACTTGAGCTATAGGAGGTTACCATGTGAAACTCACAACACATTTTCATGCTTTAAAACATATGTGGCAGATTATGTCACGGACTAATAAGTGACAAATTGCTTCAATCGATCATTCAACTATGCATAAATTTTCAAATGACGAATGTAATACCCTTACCCGTATTCATTGCCGGAATAGGGTACGAAGTATTACCGGAGTTTACGAATTAAATTTTTTTTAACTCAATATAACCCCTTTATAGATATCTAACCTTCCCTAAAATTTTAAACCAAAAACAATCCACATCAACCAATCCAATTCAACATATTTTCAAGATAAATTCATGCATATTTATAAAATAACGTCATCACATACCCAAAACCAGGTTTGTTAACCATACTAATGGCTAACTTTACATTCATTTCACATTAACATTTACTTTATTAGCTTATACATGCCATTGATTTCCAAAATAAAGTTTCTTTATATATCAAAATCCTGAGGTTGATAGTGTGATGTGTCTCCGACCAAATTCGACCTCCGAGCTCTTAACACTACAAAACAGGGGAAAATGAAACAGAGTAAGCACTTTGTGCTTAGTAACCTCATGTAACAAGAATTATACTTACCTAATATTTTCAATACAATACAATAAACATTCCTAT
The DNA here is from genome assembly GCF_007990345.1 of Gossypium hirsutum. Classification (NCBI taxonomy): domain Eukaryota; kingdom Viridiplantae; phylum Streptophyta; class Magnoliopsida; order Malvales; family Malvaceae; genus Gossypium; species Gossypium hirsutum. Next base: position 6,440,802 of record NC_053435.1, on the reverse strand, counting down.
ATCCATTCAATGCATTATTACCCTAACATGCACAAACTCAACATTCAAGTTAGTACAATAATTTCCATGTACCAATAATATATACTATGATTGATGAGCTCATCAATATCATAATTTCCATTTCCTTGTTATTTTTCCATATTTATCCCGTTGAATTTATCGAAATTTCGATGGATTTTCAGATGTACACTTTTAGTGTACAATTCCGGGTCCATCAATTCATATTCATGTGCGCACATTTCCATTTCAGAGAGCACACTCCCGCGAACCTCATCCTTACAGCGGGATTATCAGTCCAGGCTAAATCTCCTGTAATATAAACTCATATAGTATTGTCGGGATTACCAGTCCAGGCTAAATCCCCTACAACGACAATTACTCTAATGAGCTTGGATTTGAATTACTAGTCCAGGCTCAATTCAGACCCTAATTCGGATTACCCGTCCAGGCTAAATCCATTTTACACATATTCTTCGGGAGGGGTATATCAGGATAGGATCACCCGTCCGGGCTTGATCCTTTTTACCGTCAATTCCTTTTCAGAGATCCATCGAATTTTCCTTTCATTCAACCGGGATTTCTTCCCATTTTATCAAATATATCAATGTTTCATTAATTTTCATACAATGAACATAAAAATCATATTCACATCAATAACATACAATCTCAAGCAATTTAAGAATATAATTCAAGTTACACGAACTTACCTTGATACTTGTTTGTAAACAAAAAAAAATCTACTAATCCCAAACTTTTTCCTTTCCTCGATCTAACTTCGTATTTGAATCTTCTGGATCTAAATAAATAAATTTAATTATCAATTTAATACATTTCATGTTCATATGCAACATTCTCTATAATTCAACTATTATTATTTATAGTTTATTCAAAGCTGTCTATTTGAGTCATAGTCACTAAATTATTTATAACTCGAGCTACAGAACTCCAAATTAAGATCCGTTAATTTTCGCTGAAACTAGACTTATATATATTTTTACCATAAAATTTTCAGAATTTTTTGTTTAGCAGTTAAATACAATTTATTCTTTAAAGTCACCCCTGTTCTGCTGTCTGACAGTTCTGACCCTTCTTCACTAAAAATTAATTATCTCTTCATACAGGATTCAAATGATGTTCTTGTTTGTTTTTCTTAAAAGTATATTCATTTAGGATTCTATACATATAAATTTAAGCCCCTAATTATTTTTATTCAATTTTTTATGATTTTTCAAAGTCAGAACAGGGGAACCCAAATTCATTCTGATCTTGTCTCACAAAATTCATTATATCTCAAAATTTACAAATCCATTGCTTACACTATTTCTTCTATGAGAAACTAGACTCAATAAGATTTAATTTCATATTTGTTCATCTTCTAATTCGATTTCTACAATTTATGGTGATTTTTCAAAGTTAGTCTACTGCTGCTGTCCAAACTGTTTTTGTGCAAGCTGTTTATTACCATTTTTCCCTTAAGCTTTTAATAAATGATAATTTCGTCCCTACTCAATTAGCCTCTCAATTGAGCTGATTTTTCTCAATTAACATTTTATTCTATCACCTTAAACTAGTTTACAACCTTTAGGAATCAGAATTTCAGCAATAGACTTTAATTCCAAGCATTTTCACAATTAGGTCTTAAAAAATCAATTTCTATTGAAATTACCTAATAAAATCATCTCATAAACAAATTAAAGCTTTAATTTCATTCTATTTCATCATAAACTTATAGCACTCAACCATGGTGACTTTCAATTTCATGTTAACTCACTTGGTGCAAAAATTATGGAATACTAGCTTAGAGAACCCTCCTATGGCGTTTTTAGCTGCTGGAATTGAAGAGAAATGAAGAGAAATCTAGATATTTCCTATTTAGTCCTAGCTTTATTTAGTTAATTTTGTAATATTCCAATTTTGCCCTTAATTTTTCAATTTTCCTGCTGATTTCATGCCCTTGCCGTAAAGCCCAAATAAATTTTGGGTCTAATTGCCTTTTAAATTCTTTCTCATTAGACTCTTAAGCTATTTAATCATTCTAGCAACTTTTACACCTATTACAATTTAGTCCTTTTCATTTATTTGACTACCCAAACATTAAAATTTCCTAACGAAATTTTAATACCACATTACAAACATTTCATAAACATTTATAAAATTATTTTCGACTCGGTTTTACGAGATAGAGGTTCCGATACCTTATTTTTACCCAATTTCTTCAATAATTTCTTTTTCTAACTAACCACTAAATCGGTAAAATTTTTCTATCAATATTTTCATACAATTTTCCTATCATATCAATTTTCTTGCAAAAATATTGAAATAAATTTCTCTTTAAATCGAATTTGTGGTTACGAAACCACTTTCCGATAACCTTGAATTTAGGCCATTACAACAAAACTGCGGATTATTTTGTGGACACCACTATTTCAAAAAGTAAGGAGACCATCTAATTTGGAACATCTCCTGTGGATACTTAAAACTGGTGGACTGTTCCACGAACACCCCACACTATGATAGGTCCCATAGAACTTAAAACTTGGAACATAATAGAATTGAAATTCAATTTATTATCATACATAACGAAACTTAAAATAATCACCTTCAAGGTTTAACAAGATTATTTACAAATAACAAAACGACTCCCACTTAGACTAACTCAAATAAATCAGGAGTCTACCACAATGTCTGGAGGATAGAGTGAACTTCTTGCTGATCCAATCAACGAGATCTAAATGTTCTAAAATCTACAAGGTAAAAACAATCTAGGCATAAGTATTTAGAATAATTAGTAAGCTTATACAAATTCGACAATTTACTTACGTCACATAATAATATTATGATAATTTAATACGAAAATATAGTTTACCTATTAAGGTAATTTAATTTGCCAACAAGGTAAGTGCATATATTTCATTACATATAGTACACAGAGTAAGCAACATGATACAATGCCATTCTTCATGTCAAATTCAATCTCATATCTATTGTTGATGCGGACTTCAATTATAGTAATTAATTCTTTCATATTCCCTCATTTCTTAACTTGTCAATTTCACATTTCACATGCATTATACTACCCATTGTAAGAGAACTCAAAACAAATGTATGCTTCACATCAGAGGCCCACGAGCTAATCATACACAAAGGTGTCAGGTTACCCATCTAGGCTAAACCTTTATCAACACAATGAAAAACTGGTTAGGGCTATATATACATGTAAGGTTATCAGTCCATGCTAAACCTTTAAAACAACATTAGATTACTAGTCCAGGCTAAATCTGTGCCACATGTATCTTCGAGTCCATGACAAATACTTTATATCAAAATCATTAGGAAATAATATGTAACCATGTGCATGAGTCTTTTACTAAGTTCATCAAGACGTTATCATTTTGTAATTTCATTCACATTCCTTCATACATAATTTAGTAGTTCTTTTTTATATATTTAGCAACCAAATCTACTTACCAAATTTTTAATTATAAAATTTAAGAACAAAAAGCAAAGAAACTTAAATAATGTTCATATTTTATGAACTTACCTGGAGGAATGATCACTTGCCACAATAGAGTCTACACACAACTTTTCCTTTCCCGCAATCTTTTCTTAGCGAATTCAAGTATTGGTCTATAACATAATGTCAATTCAATTTTTATTAACCAACATCATTCATCAGCTTATGAAACACATAAGTCAGTTCATTTCCATCACTCTAGCTTCCCCTAAACCTACCACTTAAACAGTCAAGCCCTTTATAGCAACATTTATAGAAATCTTAAGTTGATTTCGAAATGTCTCCATTTTAGTTGTTACTCGAAACTAACAAATTCTAATTTTACTAAGTAATCTTTTGTCATAGCTTTTCATATAGTCTAAATATTTAACACAATAATTTCAAGCATTCAACATATGTCTTTTACCTAAGTAGTGGATTACCTAAGTAGGATAGCTTTAAATAAGAATTGTAATATGTCTTTTACGTGGAAGTATTCGAACGATATCCACAATATTGTAATATTTGATTCTTGTTAATCGAGGTTGTGGCTTTCAAGCCCTTTTTCTATATATATATATATATATATAAACAATGGTAATCTCAAGAAAATTTTAACAATTTTGGGAATAAACACCATTATTAGCTAGATTGAAGTGCAACAAATTCAAAAATATCAAATTCAAGTAAAACAAACTTGAATTAGCTTACTGTGCAAGAACACAATGCTTGGCCAAGTTTTTCTAACTTAACAAGGTAGAAAAACGATGACGGAGAGGATGAAGAAGAGAAAACTGATCTACCTCTTTTCATCCACTATGATACGGAATATATATGTGTCTAATCTAATTATTAATTAAGAGTAGCATCATTACAGGTAAGGTAAAACCAACACATGTTCGACCATTAACTACGAAAATGGTTTAATTATCAATTTAGTCTTTAATAGATTATCATATTACCACTAGTGAAAGAAATCCATAGTGGTTAACTTTTACCACCTTTATGATTTCATCCCTATACTAAAATAAATTATCCAATTAATCAAATTAAAAACCAGGATTTCATATAACACTATAATAGACTAATAGATATTAAATATTAAAACTTACTGACTCTATCATCTATAAACGGGGTTTCAAAACCACCATTTTTGATACCATTTAAAATGGGTTGTTACACATAGTCCAAGTATCCACTTACATCATAGTGGTTTTAAAGGGGGTTACACCCCCCTTCTTAAAATCTCATCGTAGATACTATTATCTCACCACTTCTCTTTTCTAAATAACTTCTTTTACACAATAATGTCTCTAGAATTCCTTTACAAAAAGATTCAATTGTTTATGAATTCTTCAATCTCTTGAACATGTATCACACTAGATTCTTCTTCATTCATGAAGTTTCCTTTCTTTTGCTTCCTAACGATATTCAATATTAAATTTGATTAATACCTTTCTCTCATCCAAAACATGAAAATTACTACAAATTTTTCAAACCTTGAAACAATAGTGTATCATCTATTTTTTTTACTTAAATATTTCTTAAAAGTCAATGAACTTCAATCCAACTCACCTTTTCTTATCAAACTAAATAGCTTTATTTCATAAGGGCACTTGTGATGAAATTTTATCTCTTACATTGTATTAGATATCATTTCTTCAAGAATTTACATATAACTTCAATTTATCAAATATCCAAAACTTCATATAACTTCTCTTAATTTTGATATGGATCTTAGATTTTTCATATCTAGCAAAGATAACCACTTTAGTTAATCACATCTTGCCACTGATACACTATTTTATGTACTTCATCAACGACTTTCTCCACCAATTATAAAATATATTAACTTATTTATTATCATTTGAATAGTATCTCTTTCTTCAATGTAACAACACTTTGATTGCAAAACTTATCATTGTTATTCTCATTTTTACGCAATCGTCATAGTAGACCTTAACAATTCCAAAGAACCTTAATACTTAACTTGCATTAACAAACTAATACTCAACTGTATTCATTTCATTCATTATTTCCAATAACAAAATTTCAAGCCATAATTTACTTTTTTACCTATGAAAAGCTATCTTGTCTCAACTTATCACAATCAAATGTACATGGTTCACATTCAAATATGCATCGCATTTACTATTCACATCACATCCAATTATTACTTTCTTATTCTTTTTGTTTTTTTACTTCATATCTTCTCATATATTCAATGTACACTTATCTTTTCAAATCAAAGTTGACCTCACTTTTCACTTAATCCACTTAACTATGTCATCCTAAAATACTAAATTTTCATATTCATCTCTTTTTTAAATTAATAAAGGTTTTCATCTTAATTCGTTTATCACTCATTCACTTTCATTGACATTAATTCATGATGCAATTATAACTTTTCAATAATTTAATTTATATCCTTTGTCTCATATTTAAAAGATTTTCTTCTTTTAATTTCTATACTCTTATTCTTGGGTTACCTTGCATCAATGATATTCATCAAATATACAATCATAATATCTTTCTTAAAACTTTTAACTACACACTAATTCAGCATCAATCCTTAAGGTACTTTGAATGGCTTTTAAACTTGGTTTCACTTTTCTTATATCACTACTACTAAATAAACACATTTCAATCCTTGTAAACCTTTGTTACCATCTTCGACTACTTTTTACTCTTCATAATTTTTCCATTGTAATACACTTTCTTGATATAACTCATCAATATTTTCCTCTATCTCTTATTAACTTATAGTTTTCCTCAGGCCTTGTATATCATATTTCTTTCACAAAACTTACTTTAAGAAATTTCACTTCAATTCTTTCATTTACAAATAATTCACTATTAAACATCTTTGTCATTTTGCTTACCTTATTCATTGACAATATGTAACACCCCGTACCCGAGACCGTTTCCGGAGTCGAACACGAGGTGCTAACAGACTTATTCCATTGTAAAACACAGTTCATTTAAAATTTCCAGACAAGCTGGCTAACTGCGTCACTGTCACCTTAAAAATCATATCTCGAGTTCCAAAACTCTAAAAAGAGTTCCGTAAATTTTTCCTGAAACTACACTCATAAGTCCATCTATAAATTTGTTTCTAGAATTTTTGCTCAGGCCAATTAGTACAGTTTATTAGTTAAAGTCTCCCCTGTTTCAGGGTTCGACTGCTCTGACCTTCATGCATTACAACTTATATATCTCCCTGTACAAGGCTTCAATACTTATGCCGTTTGTTTCTAAGGAAATTAGACTCAAAAAGGAATCTATACATATATGGCATGACTTCTAATTATCTCTGGTTAATTTATAGTGAATTTCCAAAGTCAGATCAGGGGATCCATAAATAGCTCTGGTCCTGTTCCATGATAACTTAAATATCTCTTAAAATACGACCCATATGATCGTTTCGTTTCTTCCATATGAAGGTAGATTCATCAAGGTTCTATTACATAATTTATTCACTATTTAATTCCATTCCTACTATTTTTAGTGATTTTTCAAATTTACACCACTGCTGCTGTCAGCTCCATGATTCAACTAGCCCTTTAGCATATATAGCACAAAATATGATCATGATTAACCATTCCAACGGCCAATCATTGCCGAGCATATCCACACCTCTCATTAACCATATACATACAAAATGATTATAACACTATGCTCAAAATATATAAGCCATTTTCGCATGGCTATCCAAATATATACAACACCAAGGTACTTGACTAACAACAAAAGGGTAGTCCTATACATGCCATTTTCAGAGTTCAACCAAAAGTGTACCAAAAGGGCTTTGATAGTGTGGACGACTTCGACTTCGACAATCCCGAGTCCGATAGCTGACGACCCAAAATCTATGAAATAGAGAATCAAAGAAACGGAGTAAGCATTTAATGCTTAGTAAGTTTTGAGCAATGAAATCATGCACAACTGAAGTATAGCATTCATACGACGAAACGAATAATTTCATATACACATATTCTCACAATCATACCTACTTCACATTTCCAACCCTTATATTCATACATAAGAAATCAACTTGACTAAAAACCGGAAGCTTGTTAATCGATTGAGCAAATACTATTTAGAAGGAATCAATTATCTCAATGCACAGACGAAACATACCTCATCGTTGGGATTTTACGAGCGTATTAATTGAAATTATTACAGCAAGATCGCTCATTCCCAAACCCAATTATCTTCGGGATTTAGCCGGAAATAACCACTCGCAAGGCCATCGGGTCTTAGCCCGGATATGGTCACTAGCACAAATGCCTTCGGGACTTAGCCCGGATATAGTAACTCGCACAAATGCCTTCGGGACTTAGCCCGGAATTAGTAACTCGCACAAATGCCTTCGGGACTTAGCCCGAAATTAATCACTAGCACAAATGTCTTCGGGACTTAACCCCGTTAGCATCCGAATATTCATGCACATATCAGTAAATCATGACACATCTTCATTTCATTTTCATAACTAGAATTCGAACACAAATCAATTATTAAGCATTCCCATTTTCGGCTCAATAGCCACATACGAACAGCATGATTCTGTTTGCTTCATGACATGATTTCTATGCACATACGGCTACCCATCATACGTATAGACTAATTAACTCAACATATAATTCAAGTAGAATCATTATATCACCGTATATTTGTTATGATTATACGTCAAGACTTAATCAAATCGTAAACTAAGTTTCATTACTCGAAAACTTACCTCGGATGTTGTCGAACGATTTCGACGGCTATTCGATCACTTTTTCCTTTCCCTTGTCCAACTTTGGTCCTCTAAGCTCTTGAGCTAATTCAAGCAAATTTAACTTATTAAAGTCTCATTATGCTAGCTTATGGCCGAATATGACAAGGAGTTGATAGGTCATATGGCCACCTTTAGCTCAAATACAAAGTGGTCATACGCATTTTTAATCACATTGAGCAATTTAATACAATTAATCTAACATTTCCTCATGTGCACCTTCATGACCAAATACACACATCATTAACCTAATATCAATTAACTAAGCACTTTAACAAATTCTCCTTGAGCCGATTATCTAAGTCAAGATAAAAGCATCAATATGCTTGCCCCTAACCGAATACATGCAACACCAATCTATCTCATGTGGCCGAATATGCATGTCTATGTTGAGGCCAATTATATGCTTAATACTTCCTACAAATATGGTTACTTGTATTAACTACATACCATTTTGTTTCAAGTTCAAAACTCAGCTAATACACACATATACACTAGTAATCAAATACTAATATTTGCACTTCACCTTACTACCATTTCTCATGCAAATAACATGAACAACAACCATATTTCCTACTATGGCCGAATGCATCAAGACACCATACCCTTTTCAATTTTGGTCATGGGTTAAACAAAGAACCTAATGTCAACTCAAAAAAAAATGCTAAAAAGAAAATCCAAGAGGCATCAATCCACCATCACATGTATCATTACAAAGCTTCACATTTAGCATGCAAATGACATCAACACAAATCCACCTTAGCCGAAACTTAACTCGCCTTCATGCATCATCACCACAACATCAAACACCAACCAAGAAGATAACACCCATGGCCGAATATCATCTCCATCACATAGCAAAGATTTAAACCATGGGCTAGGTAGAACTCAAGCTAACAACTAAAACATGCATGCATCTCAAGGAACATCATCAAACATACCTTAATCTAGATACAAGTATGGCCGAACCTCTTCAACCTTTTCTTCCCCTCCTTCCTTTGATTTTTCGGTCAAGAAGAAACAAATGAGAACCCTTTTTTTTTTTCATCCTCTAACCATTATTATTTTAATGCCCATGCTCCTTATTTTATTTTTCCTCACATAAAACACTAACATAAAAGGTTTATAATACCTTTTATCCCATAGCATGGCCGGCCACTAGTCAAATTTTGGGTAATTTGACTTGCAAACCCCTCATTTCTATAACATGCATTAATAGGCCACTTTACATTTGCCTAGCACATTTCTAAATTTTCTCACATAAGTCCTATTTACTAAAATTCACCTACAATTAAGAAAATTCAAATATGAAATTTTCACACATGCATATATACATATAATAAGCATCAAACATGACAGCTAATTATTTTTATGACTCGGTTTTGTGGTCCCGAAACCACTTCCCGACTAGGGTCACATTAGGGCTGTCACACAATATGCACCCATCATATCCTTTGAGAATTTCATTGTATTCATCGTGTCTCTAAATTATTTTCTTATAGTGAAACATCTCTTGAAATCTTTGCATTCATAACATCATCACTTTTCCTTACATCTACTTTTCTAGTTTCTTATTATCCTTATTACTACAACTTTTCATTTCCATAATCATACTAGATCACCTTTTCAGTCCTTATTTGATTCAACTTCCTTGAAACTATATCATAATTTTATTCATACTATACTTTTTGTTGCATAAAATCACCTAACTTTACACTTCTATAACACTTGTATTCCTTTATTGCATCTATTTCAATATTTAATTTATTCACTATCACAATTCAATATCATCAAGTTTTTTCATCATCAGTTCATAATTCCTAAATTTTAAAGTCATTCCTCAAAACTCTTTATTCTTCTTATCCTTATTCAAGTAAATTATTCCAATCTCTTCAAATAGTATTTCTCTTTTTATTTTATATCTATATTCCTTTTAAACTTTATCATGAATGTCTCAAGTTCCTATACAATTTTGCACTACATCAACCATAACATTCTTTTTTTCGACACATTTTTTCTCTTAGCCAAAATTCACATATTCAAATTTCTTTCTTAATAACAATTCTTCACATTTACACTTTTCTTTAACCCTATATTATCACAATTGATAATATGTCCAATTGACAAATTTATTGTGCTTAATTTTGATATATTTTTTAATGAGATGCCACTAATTTTGGGTTTGTTATTTTATCTTTTATTAGGTGCAAAACAAACTTGAAAAGGTTGAAAAGAGTCAAAAACGTGGAATGCCAAAAGACTTTTGGGCTGGAGAAAAAATTAATAGACAAAGACTTTGGGAACTTTTATTCTGATATTTTAATTGTAGAACAAGTAAGATTGTTTACATTGTTCGGTTTCTCTGTGTTTGTGGAGCCTAACTCAGTGAGTAAACCCACTACCTTTAATCCCAATACAAGTGATTCAAGTATTATCATGCCCTGATATAGCTACTTCACTTTTATATTTGAAGACCTAGATCACTCAGAGAACTCAAACAGTACAGAAAACTTGTTTACTCTCTCAAATGTACTCACAAATACGTTCCACTATAAACAAATTAGTGCTCTCAATACTCATTTACAAAACCTATGCAAGTCTTTCAATATGTAAAAAGGTTGAGACTTGATAACAAACTAAAGATCAATTACAATCTAATCTCTTATCTATAATAGCTAAATTAGCACGATACAATATAATAATGACCAATGTAAGATGGACGGTTGGAGACATATGTCTTTAATGTTATCCTGATCCAATTTCCGCAATCCAAGGGATCCAACTCAATCCAATCTTTAAGATAAGTTGCTTCAAATGGATTTCTCTTGATAGATAGGTTTGCAAACTTCCACAATATTAACATCATTTAAAGTCCATTTTTTTTTTAATTATTAACTTCAAATATGATAAGTTGTTTGTCACAGTCACTTCAAAAACTTGCTCTTGTTTGTTCTTTTAATTACTGGATTTCAATTTTTGAAGTGAATCCCTGAAACATTGAAGGTGAAGGCAAAATTCAAAGTCGTCCAAGATTCAACTAATTCGTCTAATACTATTTTTTAATGATTGCATGATGCTTTATTTCAATTTTTATTTTTATATAATGAGAAAAATGTCTTATAAAACTAGTTGGAATTTGAATATTATTCAAGTATAAAATATTGCATTATTAAATAACTAATAATATTAATAATTATTATATGTTAACATAAATATCATTACAATTAAAATAATTTTGTGCAAATGAAAACCTTTGAACTATATAAAATATTTTGTCTTTTTTCTTTGATCACCATTTAGTTTTCAAAATTTTAGGATTTTAAAAGTTTTCTTAAACGAGTTGCATTATTTAGCTTATAATTTTTCATATTTAAAAATTAACTTGCTAAAAAAAACCTTTTTATACATTAAACTATTAAAAATCATACTTTGTAACACGATGTTATATTCCTAGTGAATAGTGAAAGTTTAACTTATTTATTTATTTTTATTATAAGTATTTTATTAACAATTTATACATGTATGATTTAATTGACACCAATGAAAACTCTTTAGTATGATTGAAAATGAATTGAGCTTGAATGAACAGACCCTTGCTCATATTCGTTTGTTTATTCTTAAAGTACTTGTTCGTATTCGATTCATGTTTGTTAAGAATTTAATTTATTTTTTGTGTTCATTTATTTAAAAATGTGTGCATTCGTGTTCATTTTTTCAAGTTAAACAAACATATAATTAAACATGTTCACGAACAATGTTCATGAATAATAAATAAACAAACTAACAAAATATATATTTAGATATAAAATAGTCAAATATAAATATAAATAATTATATTATAAATAAAAAAAGAACACAAATCATAATAATTTTATTAATATATACTAATGGAACAATAAATGAGCTTTAAGTGATTTATCAAATGAGATTTAAACAAACATAAATGAACTTATTCATAAACATAAATGAATTGAACAAACTTTGTTTGTGTTAGGTTCATTTAATAAACGAGCCTCAAAATCCTGTTTATATTCATTTATTTTACTTAATAAATCAACAAAAACTAAACTATTCATAAATAGTTTATTAATTACTCTGTTAATTTACACCTTACCCTCTAGTTTAATCACCGGAATAACTTCATAATATCATAAATATCAAACCAAATAAATACTTAAAAAACTAGTAATATAATCTATTTTGATTCGCTTTTATATATAAATAAATATATATGTATGTATATATATATACATCATATATCACTTAGTATAGTTTTGAAACAAAATTAAGTAAATAATCTTAATAATTCCGACAATATATTATGGTTCGAGAGAAAAACATTAAGTTGGAAATCAAATTACATGGGTCACAGATCAAAGCTCATGATTAATGCAAAAAGAGGGTCTCGTGGAAGTCAATTAATTAAATAAGATTCATTCCACCCACTTGAACTGACACGATTCGTGGAACATACGGAGAAACCCATCTACTTGAAATCTTGGTGGCTAAGTGAAACACTTAAGAAAAACTAGGGTTGCCATGGTAGTTATGGAAATTAATCTTAGATATTAATAACTAGGGTTGTCATGGTAGTTATGGAAATTAAAAAGAATACAACACTCGGGTTGCCTCCCAAGAAATGCTCTTTCATGCATACGGTTAACTCGTATTTTAGAGCTGGAGCTCCTCTTTCGTTATTAATATCTTCACCAAGATCAAATTTGAGTCAATGACTATTTACCCTTGAATGTGTCGTATTTAGTATGTGTTATCTTTATCATGCCGTAAGACGGTTTTTACCACAAATGGGTCCGACCATCTTGATTTTAGCTTTTCAGGAAACAATGTAGGTCTCGAATTATATAAAGTACTTGATCTCCAATTGTGAATTGTTTAGGTTGCTGTAAACGAGCGTCGTGGTGTCACTTTGTCAATTCTTTGTACACTCTCAAGCTTTCATAAGCATTTGCTCGTCATTTATCTAGCTCATTTAGTTGCAACATTCTCTTTTCACTTAGACGTTTAGGATTGTAATTCATAAATTTTAATGCCCAAAAGGCTTTGTGTTCGAGTTCTAGTGGTAAGTGGCAACCCTTCCCATAATCAAGTCTATATGGAAATGTTCCTATGGGTGTTTTATATGCAGTACTATAAGCTCATAAGACATCGTCTAATTTTAATGCCCAGTCCTTTCTATTTGTCTCTATGGTCTTTTTTAAGATGTGTTTCAATTCTTGGTTTGACACTTCAACTTACCCACTAGTTTGGTATAATTTCAATTTTTAATCCCTAAAATATGTTCAAAATTATATCCAAACATTCATTCTCTCGACACATGTCGAAAAATAAACAAATTTTTTTAAAAGAATTTTTAAAGCAATGGTATTGTTACAGGCCAATTTTTACCCACGTTAACTACAACCAAACAACCCAAATCAAATCCTTAAACCCAACAATATCCTAAACATCTAACATACAACCCATCAGCCCACATCTATTAAAATTAAAATCCTAACAAATAAACCTTAAAACCCAAGCCCATTTCCATACCCAACTAACAGCCCAAATTTTAGCCCAACAAACAGACCCAAATTCCACCTTCTATCAAACCCTAGCCCATCCCAATCAAATCAGCAACCAAACCCTAGGTGGGCCGCACCTAGGGTCTTCAGCCTTTTGACCTCTGCCACCACCCACCGCCACTCCTCTGTCAGCCACCTGCTCCACCACCACTTACACCTGCAAAATCAGAGAAGAAGTAACAGCAAGCAAGTAGCAAAATCGGGCTATAAAAGCCCCAAAAATGTAAAACTAAAGGAAATTTTTTTACTGGACATTTTTTGAATACAAAAAAAATAGAACAAACAGAGACTCAAGCACCAATAGAAGCATTCGATCATAGCAAGAAATACTAAAACAGAGGAGTTAGATTCAGGATAAGGTGTTATTTTCGATCTATTTTCATTTTTTTATTTACTTTTCGTAACTATATATTCATATAAAGATCCATTTATTTTCTTTTACCATTTATATATACGAGTATTAAAAAACATAAAAAAAATACAAAGAAAAATAAAAAAATACCTTTATTTTGATTTTCCAGCCACTGTGGCCTGCGGCGATGGTCCGGCGACCGGACGGTGACCGGCCCTGTGGCCAGAAATCGCCCCTCTCCCCCTCCCCTCTCTTTTTTTTTTCTTCACTCTGCTGCAAATGAATTTTTTGAAAAAAATTTGGCCTTTTATAGCCTCCCAAAACGACGTCGTTTTGGGGGCTGCCTTTTAACCCCAAAACGACGTCGTTTTGCCCTTTACCCATACACCGACCAGATTCGACCGGCTCCAAGCCAAGATCCGCGTGTTTTTGAGCGAAAGGGAAATTTGCGCATTTGGCCCTTCCGCTTTTTCAAGCTTTTGCAATTAAGTTTTTTTTATTTTTAATTTGGCCCCAAAATTTGTTGCGATTTTCAATTTAGTCCCCGCTAATGCGCTGCGTTTTGATGGGAAGGAATAATTGCTATCTTGGTCCCCCTATGTTTTGTGCGCATTCAAATAAGCCCCTTTCTTTTGTTCTATTTCGAAATTCACCCTAAAACTCCATTTTTTAACTCAATTTTGTCCTTTTTTTTACTTTTTCTCATTATTTTATTTTAATTTTAATATTATGTATACTATTATATTTTATTACTATTATTATTATATTTATTATTTATTAGCATTATTATTATTTTTACTTAACACTTATATGTATATGTATTATATAGTATTATTAATAGTTTTTTTGTTATTATTATTTTTCTTAATATTATATTATGTATATATTCTTTTAATATATTAGTTATATTTTAAATTCTATATTACGTATATATATATACATTTTTTATACTATATTATGTATACATTCTTAAATATTATTAGTTATATATTTTTATATTATCATATATATATATATGTCTAATGTTATATTACATGTATACTTTAAAACGCTATATCAAATACGTATGTATTATGTACAGTTTTTCTTAAATATTATATTATATGTATTTAAATACTAATACCATGTATATATGTTTCAATATATAAATATATATGTTTACGTATATATAGCGTCACAAATTCTCTTTTATTATTTTTATTTTCCCCTGTACATATTGTCGTTTATATATTCTTATTATTACTATATCTATTATTTATTAGTATTTTACTATTACTATTATTAGTATTATTTTTTAATCAATACTTATGTGTATTTAATACTATATTTTTAATACCATATATATTGTGTATATTTCTAATACTATATTACATTTTTTTACATATTATTTTATGTATATATTTTTTAATAACTATATTATGTATGTATTTTTAACGCCATATTATGTACATATTTTTAATACTATGTATACACTTTTTACTTTTATTATTATGTATATATTTTAATACATATATGTATATTTATATATCGTTATTATTAGTTATTATATTATTATTGTTTTCAATATATATTGTATATATTTTTAATCTAGTAATATATGTTTTATATATATATGCTCACTACTATTTCATGTTTACATTATTACTATTATTATCACGTTTAATACCATATGCACTACTATTGTTTTATTATTATCACATATACATTGTTAATGTTTTACATATTTGCTTCGTATATTTTTAACTTTTTTATTATTATTTGCCTGTTCTGAATTTAGCCTATTAAATCACATCTTATTTCAACATCGATATTAGTTTTCTTTTTATTTTTTTATTTAAAAATATTTTCATTCATTTTTTTTATTTCAATAAATAAGGTAACGTACCGACTTAACATTAAGTCGTTGATTTCATCGCTATGTTGGGTGAACATCATCGGCTCGTGTTAAAAACGGAACGCCCTTCTCAAAAGAAACCGAAATTTTAAAAATTCTCGTGTTTTGATCGGATCACGATTAAAATTTAAATTGAACTCGCATTTTTGAAAATTAAGACAACACATGTTTAACGAGATACCAATTTTGGGCGTTGCAAGAGTACTAATACCTTTCTCGTGCGTAACCGACTCCCGAACCCTATTTTTTCTCTGGCTTTTGACGTAGACCTAAATTTGGCCTTCTTTTTGTTTAAAAAATAAATTTTCTTTTAAAAAAAGAGGATTTATTAGGTGTCCGATCACACCTAGGAAAAAGGATCGGTGGCGACTCTCTTTTTTAAAAATCAAAAATCGATTTTTCAAATTTTCAATAAATCTCCTCAATTAGCGACCAAAGCAAAAAACTTTTACGTTGCTACAGGTATAATTTCAGTTTTAATCCCTAGAATATACTCAAAATCTATACATTATATATAAACGTAGTGCCCAAACATCACTTCTCTAGACACCTGTCAAAAAACAAACAGAGCTCTCTCTCTTTTTAGACTTTAAAAACAATGGTATAATTCCAGTTTTAGTCCATAGAATATGCTCAAAATTTATATACCTATATCATTGTGGCAAGTGGTATACGCCCACCATGCTTTTTTAATGGTTAATTTTTAGTTTTGGTCCTTCTAATATGCTTAAATTTGAGATTTAATCCTTATACTTTAATTTCTAACATAATTTGATCTCTATATTTTTATAATGTTATTAATTAGTTCAAATAATTAATATCGTGAACTTTTTAATTGAAATGTTACGTGGATATATATAATTTGAAAGTGGATTTTTAAGTAAAAAAGTAGAGGATTAATTCTTGAAAATAAAAATAAGAGAACTAAATTCCAAATATACAAAGTGTAGAGACTCAGAGTACTAGTTATTTGAATCAGAGTGATCAGGTAGAGTGAGAACCAATTGGGGTATTGATCCTGAGAGAGGCATTAGACTGGTTGATTTGTGAGCCGATACAAAACTGGTTGATCCGTGAGGCGATACAAATCGGTTGAATAAGATTAAAAAAATCAATTGAATTGTTTTTTTATTTTTTAAATATATATATTTTTATAATTTTTTAATGATTTCCTAAATCTAACTGTAATAATCAATGACCTGACCAATTTAACCACTAGTCTAATTTTGAAAACTTTAACTAAAATATATTTTAAATTTCCAATTTTTACTTTATAATTTAACACAAAAAAATAATTATCCACCCAACATATAGCATGGGTGGACCATACTAGCAAAAATAATAGTTTACATAAAATTAGCAAAAAAAAACTCTAGACCCTAATCTAGTTTGAACAAAAATCCTCTTCCCCTACTTGGTGCCCCATTTCTTATCCCACTAATTAGGATGGAAAATTTTTTATTTAAGCTCTTTAAAGTTTATAAAATTTAAATTAATAAAAGTAAAATTATATTTTGACCTATTAAAAATAATAAAAAATTGATTTAATTTTTTAAAAATAAAAATATATATAGATATCTATAGCCACCAATAGCTATTTGTTATGTGGCACAATGAAGTAAAAAATAAATGACCTTTTTTTTCACCTTTCTCCTCACAGTTCATTCGGGGTTTTTTCGTTCCCCTTGCAGTTGATCTGTCGTACTTTGGCTTTTCTTCTTTTACTTATTTTTTTTATTTTTCAGATCATTATTTGGTTTTTAAAGATGGGTATATGAGAGTTGTAATTGATAAAATATTTACCTCAAAAAACAATTTCTGGAACACAATTATATAACCCCTAAAACTAGAAACAAACTGAAAAGTATGACTTCCAAGGCAGTGCCTAACTTCACAGCTCGAAGGAAGGAAGCAAGAATTTCCAATCCTATCTCAGAAGCCAAACAACTGGAGAAGTACTTCACAAGCAGAAAATGTAAGTTGTACAACTTTCAAATACTCATATTGGAAAAGCAAATTAAGATACGAAGAAGAAATAGGAAGCGAATGAAGTGTGAGGAGAAAGGAGAACAAAAATTGTTTATTATTTATTTCCAAACAAAGCTCTCCTCTAATACTAAAATGTTTTAATATTCTCCTAAAATATCAATCAACGTCTGGCCAACTGCCCTAACCACCTTGAGACCAGTCAATTTTTTACAGGTTTCCAAATCCCCATTCTTTCTGTTTCATTTTAATATTTAATAATCTTATCATGTGCAATATTAACATACATCCTTAGTTCACTATTTCTTTAGAAAAATCCTGTTCTTCATTTAATATTTTGGACGAATACATATAATTATTAGGTGTACCAAAAAGTAATTGAAAGATTAATATTTGATGCTTTAGTGTTAAGGACATGTTACCTTAGTCACCTATATACGCACTATCATTGTTGTTGATTCAAAGGAGGAGATGGCGGTGGAGAAAAGAGGTTGGTTTACTCTAGAGCGGCGGAAAATCATTTGGTAATGGTGATGGTGGTAGATGAGTTGAGTATTCAAAAGGAAGGAGAGGTAGGAGTGGGAAAGAGAAGAGGGAATTACTGTCCAACGATTGTTTATCCCCTTCTTAGGGGTGAAAAGGGGTTTATATTTGGGTAGCCCTAAGGTGACACGTAGTGATCCTGGGTTAGCCCACCCGGTCACTGGTCTTAATTAAGTAGGGAATGTGATATTACCCAAGTTTTAAGGTTTGAAGGTGACAAATAATGGTTGTCCCATCGATATAATTTATGTGTTAAAGGTGTGTAGTTCATGTGTTTCCTAAACTCTGATTAAATAGTACGCTCAGAAAAGATGTGTTTGATGGAGTCAATAACACTATATTTTGACAAAGTTAGCTTGGTGATGGAGGTAATATGTAACCGTTAATATTACTAGAAATCTTATAATAACGTATACAATTGGAAATCATATTTGTGTGACAAATATACTTACTAAAATTTTATATAAAATCTAAAAAATGTTTTAGTTCAAGTAGTAAAGGAAAAGATTTTATATGCATAGTATCTTCGGTTTAAAATTATTATATACAAATTTTATTTTTTTATAAAAATATAAAAAGTTAAAAAGATCCACAAAATCATATATATTACTTTACAAATAAAAAAGGTTTTTTTTGGTAATTTCCTAAATTAAGTTGGAACTTAGTTGATGAGCGACACCAACTCCATAAGGGTTTTATAAATAGTATAAATTATATTATTTTATATTTCTAATGTGTTTTACAATAATTTGAAGATTTAGTTAAAGTTATCTAATTTAGTGGTGTTTTGATAATTATAAGTTAGTTCTTATTTGATAGAACATTGAAAATAATTATATTAATTAAAAAGTAATATTTTTTATGATTTATTTTTTATACATTTTTAAAATCCAAAATAAAAATAATTTGATAGAATTTTTCTATAAAAAGTGTGAAAAATAATAAATAGATAAAAGTTAGAAAATATTTTCAATTTATTTTATTTATTTTAATATTATATTATCATATACAAATTTTACATTTAAAATTTGATTTTGCTTAGAATAATGTGAAATATTTAAAAAATAAGAATAAAATGTAAAAAAAATAATTATAATTTAAAATCTATATTTATCAAACATTCTAATTATACTTCATAATTAATTTTAAATAATATAACAAATAAATTTAAAATTTCAATTTATCAAATACTATTTTAAAAATTTTTTTATTTACTTTATTTATTATCACGTTGATTAATAGCTAGCTGAGCTACGTCATTGGTTGACAATAGAATATGAAGCTAAATTAGCTGATTTAATGAAAAAAATGTAGACAATAATTTAATAATAAAAATATAAATGATTTTATTTTATTTTCTAATTTGAAACTAGTGTTAGGATTCAAATCAATTCTATTTGATTTGTTCATTCAAAAAAGAAAATACCCAGCAGAGGGTGATATAATTAATCATAAATATATTATTTTCTTAAAAAAGAAGGAAAAAAAAAAGAAAAAGGAAAGTGAATTATAACTTAACTTCATTTTCTTTATCCTGGAATAATAGAAATAATTATAAAGTAGTAAATAAGGGCCAAATTATGATATTCTAGTGAAAAAGCAGAAAAACAGTAGTCAAGAGGCAAAGCTGAGTTCAAAGGGAAGAGGAGGTCAACCCGCAATAGCCGGTAAAAGGTTTCGCTTGTGTACTTCATTCGTTTCCTAAACAACCTGAGACCACGGGTTTCGCGCGAAATTTGCCAGTTCTATTAACGAACTTGCAATCTATGATTATATAAACAGAAACTATTCCTTCACTTATTATTACTTTTAAAAAATAATAATAACAAATCTTTTTTTTTCTTTTAAACAAAAAAACAGAATATCTTTATCATCACCCCCAAATTTTTCTTAAAAAGTTGCGGAACCTGGTGATTGTGTTGTTCAGGTAAGTGCATTTCATTGCTTTCCACGGAATTTTGATGTTCCTTGAAAGTTTTGTGTTGTAATATGAAATTTCAATGTAGATTATGCTTTAGAAGAGAAATTGTCGTTAGAATCTTATCAAGGACTATGTTCATTATACTTGAGGTCGCGAGTTTGATCCCCGATCCGATTCTCGAGTTTCAGGTTGATCTAGATTTGCAATGGAAGATCGACGTGGGATGTATTGATTTGAGAAGCAAAGAACTATGAAGCTGTAACTCTAGTGTTGGGTATAGGCAAGCATGGTGCTTTTAGGTAAAGGAGCAGTTGAATGACTCAAAAATCCTTTTTTGGTTGTTCAACATCGGTTTGATTCTTTTTCTGAATAAAAATAGATATCGTTTTCAGGGGTTGGACTTCTATAGGTAGCTACTGTTCAAAGCAGTTGCCAACGACTACAAATGTTTTGGCCATCAACAATGGAAAAATTGATTTCAGAAGATTCAACCATAATCAACTACCAGGTTTGGTTTTTAACTGGATCGTAGGAATAAGAATTCTACTTTGGTCTTCCAAAGTACTAATAGATGCACTTAATTATGTCAGCTTTTGAAAGTGATCCAAGACCAAGTTTTTGTCCGAGTGAAAACCTTTGTGCCAGAAAGTGACAATCAGAATATGGTGTACTGAACTAGTGTTTGAGATATCCAGTTTCGAAGGGATTCAAAGCTCCAATGATGCATCAAGAACCAATAGTGAAGATTATAAGAGTGAAACATTGACTTTTGTTCATGAAGGCAAGAAAAACTCTTCAAGCTCCAGTTCTTTTTTCGCAGGAGATAGTATGGACTATAAGCCTGGTTGGCCCCTTCTGCTGAGGGGTTGCTCAGAAACACCACCTGCAAAGCTCGCCAGGAATATGTCCGTTGTCCAATGGGTTATGAACTTACCCAGTCGTTCCCCGCATCATACTCCTCGATGTTCAACCAACAAAGAAATCGAGCTGAGTGGCAATGGAGGTAACGATAATAGCAGCAATTCCTCTATGCAATATGAGTTGCAGAAATGCTTAGATATACCCCTGAGAAGAAATTCATCTTTTTTCCAATGGTTCGGTTATGAAGTTTTAAAAGCTGCAACTGCTGAGTTCTCATCAGGTTTTTATCCCTTTGATGTATTCTGTTTTACATTTTGTGATCATTGTTTTTGAGTAACGTTCTATTTCATTGCAGAGAATCTGATCGCAGAAGGAGGGAGCAACCGTGTATATAAAGGGATCCTTCCGGATGGTAAGGCAGTTGCTGTTAAGATCCAGAAGTCATCGAAAGATGCATACAAGGATTTTGCCAACGAAATCGAAATAGTCTCCTCACTGAAGCATAAACACATAAGGCCTCTAGTTGGTGTCTGCGTTAAAGATTATGATCTAATATCTGTCTATGATTTCTCATCTAAAGGGAGCTTGGAAGAAATTCTGCATGGTACAGCTCCCATGTGTCCATTTCCTCGGTAAAAGTTGCTTTGAACCATACCGATGCAAGCTAATATATAAATATATTGTAGGGAATAACAAAGATAAACATCCCTTGCCATGGAAAGTGAGATATAACGTGGCTGTTGCCATTGCTGAAGGCCTAAATTACCTACATAGTGAGCATTCTCGACCTGTTATCCATAGAGATGTCAAGTCTTCAAATATTCTTCTTTCAGATGAGTTTGAAGCGAAGGTAATTTAAATTGTGTTTACTGGAATAATGTTTAGTTGAAATGAAATATGTGACAAATTGATTCAACATGACAGTTATCTGACTTCGGACTAGCAATATGGGGACCAACTGCTTCATCATTTCTGATTCAAGCTGATGTTGTTGGGACATTTGGGTATTTAGCTCCTGAATACTTTATGTATGGCAAGCTTAGCGACAAGATTGATGTCTACGCTTTCGGTGTTATTCTACTTGAATTGCTATCAGGGAAAAGACCAATAAGCTTTGAGAATCACAAGGGCCAGCAGAGCTTGGTCATGTGGGTAGGAGTTTTTCTCTGAAACAATCATCTTTCAAGTTCTTTAGATGTGCATAAAATTTACTGAAAGTCCTTGGATTTCAGGCAAAGCCAATGATAGAAAGTGGAGATATGAAAGGCATACTGGACCCTGATTTGAATGGAAATATCAATGCGACTCAGATGCATAGAATGATGATAGCAGCAACTCTCTGCATCACACGGTCAGCTCGACTCCGGCCGAAGATGAGTGAGGTAATAAAGCTATTTTAATATCTTTATAAAACGTCTTTGAACTGACTGAGATTTCAATTAAAATTTGCACTATTTTGTGTTTAGGTATTGGAGCTCTTAAGAGGGGAAGAAGCCATTGAAAAATGGGCTGCGACACAAAATGAGAACAAAGAAAGCCAAGAACATAATATCGACGATGGTGACGATGATGAAGTTTATCCAAATTCAAGGGCAGATTTACATTTAAGTCTTGCAATGCTTGATGTCGATGATGATTCGACATCATTTAGTAGCATGGAGCAAAGCAGTAACATTTCTATGGAGGAATATTTAAAAGAAAGATGGAGCCCATCGTCAAGCTTCAATTAGATTCTGTTTTTACATGTTTTGACATCTCGTTTGATAACAAAGTTTGGGATATGTTCATACATGTACAGTATATAAAGTGACGAGAAGAAGAGTGTTTTTCTTATTGAACCAACATTCCTAAATAAATGAGAACAAAATTAAATTCAAATGATAAGATAATTAAAAAAAAAACTAACAGTAATTTGTTTATGAGGCCCCTTAGTTGTAATAAAATTTTACAGTTAAACACTTGTAACATTAAGTAAGAGATAAAATCGAAAAGATTTAATATGAGTTTAAAGAAATAGACACTTATTAATAATTCTTGAAGTACCAATGAAGTAAACTAATGATTATTAAAGCAAACGAAATCTAAACTTACCTAATTACTCTAACATGATCTTCGATAGAATGATATAGTAGTAGCCAATGGAATGTTCCGAATGATTGGTGATTCTAGTCTTATTTGGTTGCTAACAAATGTGTTAACCTAACCCAGACCGATGAGGATTCCAAACAAGTAATATTACATTTGTTACCCCCATGACACCTTTAATTCCTTTGAAAATTACTACATCATTACTTATCCACATTTAAACGTGTCATATACTTATAAACCAATATACCATATATGTTCCATCATTCATATTTTCATTTTGTATAATATAGTAGTATGTCTAGCTCAAAAAACACATCAACTTAGACATACCATTTAGCCATGATATATAACACCTTTAGGTCATACACAACTAGATAGACCGTTAAAATTTACTAATCGAAGTAGGGTAAATTATCAAAATAGTTACTTTTATTTACATTTTAGTCACTTATATTTAAAATGTTACGTTTTAGTCACTTACGTTAATATGTTGTAACATTTTAGTCACTAAGCCATTAATTTGTTGGGTATGGGTCCCACTATGTGGGAAACCCATATTTTCTGGCACAAATGTTTTGCCTTCCTTTTTCTTTTGGTTTTGTCAAAGGCCAATTTTTTGGCTTATTAACGGGAGTGGGCAGAAATTTTTCTGCAGAGAGCTAAAGAAAAACAGAGAGAAAGAGAGAAAGAAAAAATCAGTTTTTCAAGCTTGGTGCAACAGTGATCAACTTCTCGATTGAAGGTCCATCCGTGGTTCGATTGAGCTGATTTTTGGACAGCAGCTAGGTGATAAGGTGTTCTTGACTTTGTACGGTCGGATTTTTCATCCGAGTCTTGTAGCGTCGGAAATACCCATTTTTCAGCAGCTACGTTTTTGGTGATGTTCTCTCATTTTTCTCTCTTTTGCTAAAGATTACATGTTGTTAGCCTTGTCGGAGTTGAATGCTTGTTGTAGGCTTGATATTGTGATCTTGTAGTTGAACATTTGATGATAGTGGAGCTCTTTATCGGACTCTAAAGTCCCGTGGTTTTTACCCTTAATTTAGAGGGGTTTTCCACGTAAAAATATCGGTGTCTCTATTTATTTTTGTTGTGGTTGCATTAGTTGATTTGTGGTTGATTAAGGTTGCTAGAGAACATATCTTGTGCTATTGTGCTTGCCATAATTTTTACAGGAGTTATAAGGAGAGAAAGAACACCGGTTGTGCTTTCGCTTTGTTTCGGTTGTTCGGTTTCTTCCCAACAAACTGGTACCAGAGCTTGGTTATTGTGTCAGATAATTATGGAAATTAATACGAGCAAGATGATTATGTTGAATGGCACAAATTATCAACTTTGGCGGAATAAAATGAAGGACTTGTTGTTTGTGAAGGCTTTGCATCTTCCGGTCTTTACTACTCAAAAACCCGATTCGAAAAGTGATGAAGAATGGGAATTTGAGCATCAACAAGTGTGTGGCTTTATTCGGCAATTTGTTGAAGAAAATGTTTACAATCACATTGATCAGGAGACACATGCTCGAACATTGTGGGAGAAGCTTGAAAGCTTGTATGCTTCGAGGTCGGGCAATAACAAGTTATTTTTGCTGAAGAAAATGATGGCGCTGAAATATAAAGAAGGAATGTCTATAGCTGACCATGTTAGTGAATTTCAGAGTATGATGAATCAGTTGCTTGGTATGGGTGTCAAATTTGATGACGAGATTTTAGGACTTTGGTTGCTTGCTACTCTACCAGACTCTTGGGAGACCTTTCGAGTCTCACTCATTAATTCTGCCCACAGGGTATTATTACTTTGGATTTGGCTAAGAGTGGTGGTTGAATGAAGAGGTTAGAAGAAGATCTCAGGGTTCTACATCACAGTCCGAGGTGTTGGTTATCGAGAACAGGGGGAGAAACAGAGACAAAGATGGAAAGGGTAGAGATAAAAGCCGAAGCAAGTCAAGATCGAGATACAAGAATCTTGAGTGTCATCATTGTGGTAAGAAAGGCCATATCAAGAAATATTGCTTCAAGTGGAAGAAAGAGAACAAAGGTGGTGGTGATAAACACGACCGGAATGACGATGAAAAATCCGAGCGTGTTACTACTGTTACTCGTGAAGATTTGTTAGTTATTTGTGATCAGAATTTGGTCAACCTAGCATGCGACGAGACTAGTTGGGTGATTGATACTGGTGCATCACTTCATGTCACGTCGAGGAAGGAATTCTTCACATCTTATACTCCTGGTGATTTTGGGGTATTGAAGATGGGTAATGATGGTTTGGTTTCGGTTATTGGTATGGGAGATGTTAGCTTGGTAAGTAACAATGGAACAAAGTTAACTCTCAAGGATGTTAGACATGCACCGGATGTCCGTTTGAATTTGATTTCTGCAGGAAAGCTTGATGATGAGGGATTCTGTAACACCTTCAGTGAAGGGCAGTGGAAGCTGACTAAAGGCTCCTTGGTTGTGGCTCGAGGAAAGAAGAGCTCAAATTTGTACTTGATGCAAGCTTTGACTTCTCGAGAGACGGTGAATGTGACACTGAATGACAACTCAACTGAGTTGTGGCATAAACGACTCAGTCACATGAGTGAGAAGGGGCTTAGCTGTTTAGCGAAGAAGAATCAACTTTCGGGTTTAAAGAATGCTACACTGAAGAATTGTGCTCATTGTCTAGCAGGAAAGCAGAAAAGAGTTTCATTTAGAAGCCATCCTCCTCATAGGAAATCAGAGTTGCTAGAGTTGGTCCATTCAGATGTTTGTGGTCCGATAAAAGTAAGATCACATGGGGGTGCACTTTACTTTGTGACTTTCATTGATGATTGTTCAAGAAAGCTATGGGTTTACACTTTGAAGTCTAAAAATCAAGTCTTTGAGGTGTTTAAACAGTTTCAAGCATCAGTTGAAAGGGAAACTGGGAAGAAGTTGAAGTGCATTCGTACTGATAATGGTGGCGAGTACACAGGGTCGTTTCATGAGTATTGTCTGCGACAGGGAATCAGACATCAGAGAACACCACCAAAGACTCCACAGTTAAATGGGTTAGCTGAAAGAATGAACCGAACATTGATTGAGAGAGTCAGATGTTTGTTGTCAGATGCAAAGTTACCAAGATCGTTTTGGGCTGAAGCTTTGAATACAGTGACACATGTGATAAATCTGTCTCCTAGTGTTCCTTTGAAAGGTGATGTGCCAGATAGAGTTTGGTTTGGTAAAGACGTGTCATATGATCACCTACGTGTGTTCGGTTGTAAAGCATTTGTTCATGTTCCAAAGGATGAAAGATCCAAGTTGGATGCCAAGGCTCGACAATGCATTTTTATTGGTTATGGTCTAGATGGTGAGTTTGGTTATAGACTCTATGATCCAGTTCAGAAGAAACTCGTGAGAAGCAGAGATGTTGTCTTCATTGAGGATCAGACCATTGATGACATTGATAAGACGGAGAAAGTGGATTCACAAGGTAGTGGTGACTTGATCGATGTGAATCCGGTTCCCCTAGACTCTTCACCAGATCCTATCCAGGATGTTGTGCATGGTGATGTTAGTGGTGACCATCAGACTATAGGTGACTTTGATACTCCCATGGATGATGTTGTGAATGATCAACAACAAGCACCTATAGCTCCACCAGCAGTTCCACTTCGAAGGTCTTCCAGAGATCGACGATCTTCTGTCAGGTATTCTCCTGATGAATATGTTCTTTTGACTGACGGGGGAGAACCTGAATGTTATGAAGAGGCTATGGAGAGTGAATGCAAAGATCAGTGGGTTGAAGCGATGAAAGACGAACTTCAATCCTTGCATGAGAACCATACTTTTGAATTGGTGAAACTGCCTAAAGGCAAAAGAGCTTTGAAGAATCGGTGGGTTTACAGGTTGAAGCAAGAAGAGAAGTCTTCATCTCCACGATACAAAGCTAGATTGGTCGTCAAGGGTTATACTCAGAAAAAGGGGGTTGATTTTGAAGAAATATTTTCTCCGGTTGTGAAGATGTCCTCTATCAGAACTATACTGAGTTTGGTAGCTTGTTATGACCTAGAGGTTGAACAAATGGATGTGAAAACTGCTTTTCTTCATGGTGACTTGGAAGAAGAGCTTTACATGGAGCAGCCAGAGGGTTTTGTTGCACAAGGGAAAGAGGACTATGTGTGCAGATTGAAGAAGAGCTTGTATGGTTTGAAGCAAGCTCCAAGGCAATGGTACAAGAAGTTTGAGTCTGTTATGGGGGAGCAAGGCTACAAGAAGACTACTTCTGATCATTGTGTGTTTGTTAAGAGATTCTCTGGTGATGATTTTATTATTCTTTTGCTCTATGTTGATGATATGCTTATTGTTGGTCAGAATGCTTCTAGAATTGAGAAGTTGAAACAAGAGTTGAGTAAATCCTTTGCAATGAAGGATTTGGGGCCAGCAAAGCAAATTCTTGGCATAAGACTGACACGTGATAGAAAGGCCAAGAAATTATGGTTATCACAAGAGAGGTACATTGAGAAAGTACTTCAAAGGTTTAGTATGGACAAAGTTAAAGCGGTGAATACTCCCTTTGCTATGCACTTTAGATTGAGTGTTAAGCATAGTCCTTCCACAGAAAAGGAGAAGGAAGAGATGCAGAAAATTCCTTACTCTTCAGCCGTGGGTAGTTTGATGTACGCAATGGTTTGCACGAGACCAGACTTGGCTTATGCCGTTGGTACAGTTAGTCGGTTTCTTTCTAATCCAGGCATAGAGCATTGGAATGCAGTGAAGTGGATTATGAGATATCTTCGTGGCACTTCCAACATGAAACTTTGTTTCGGCAATGAGAAACCTGTTCTTGTTGGGTATACAGATTCAGACATGGCCGGAGACATTGACTCGAGGAGATCTACTTCAGGTTACTTAATCACTTATGCAGGGGGAGCTGTGGCATGGCAATCGAGACTACAAAAGTGTGTTGCATTGTCCACCACCGAATCAGAGTTCATTGCAGCAACCGAAGCGTGTAAGGAGATGCTTTGGATGAAGAAGTTTGTGCATGAGCTTGGTTTTACTCAGGAGAAGTATGTCCTGTACTGTGATAGCCAGAGTGCTATTCATCTTGGTAAGAACTCAACTTTTCATGCTAGATCTAAGCATATTGATGTGAGGTACCATTGGATACGAGATGTTCTTGAAGCTAAGCTGTTAGAGCTTGAGAAGATACACACTAATGATAATGGTGCTGATATGTTGACGAAGGCCTTACCAAGAGGAAAATTTGAAGCATGTTGTTTGACCTCCGGTATGGAGGCATTCCCCACATAGTTGGAGGGGGAGATTTGTTGGGTATGGGTCCCACTATGTGGGAAACCCATATTTTCTGGCACAAATGTTTTGCCTTCCTTTTTCTTTTGGTTTTGTCAAAGGCCAATTTTTTGGCTTATTAACGGGAGTGGGCAGAAATTTTTCTGCAGAGAGCTAAAGAAAAACAGAGAGAAAGAGAGAAAGAAAAATCAGTTTTTCAAGCTTGGTGCAGCAGTGATCAACTTCTCGATCGAAGGTCCATCCGTGGTTCGATTGAGCTGATTTTTGGACAGCAGCTAGGTGATAAGGTGTTCTTGACTTTGTACGGTCGGATTTTTCATCCGAGTCTTGTAGCGTCGGAAATACCCATTTTTCAGCAGCTACGTTTTTGGTGATGTTCTCTCATTTTTCTCTCTTTTGCTAAAGATTACATGTTGTTAGCCTTGTCGGAGTTGAATGCTTGTTGTAGGCTTGATATTGTGATCTTGTAGTTGAACATTTGATGATAGTGGAGCTCTTTATCGGACTCTAAAGTCCCGTGGTTTTTACCCTTAATTTAGAGGGGTTTTCCACGTAAAAATATCGGTGTCTCTATTTATTTTTGTTGTGGTTGCATTAGTTGATTTGTGGTTGATTAAGGTTGCTAGAGAACATATCTTGTGCTATTGTGCTTGCCATAATTTTTACAGGAGTTATAAGGAGAGAAAGAACACCGGTTGTGCTTTCGCTTTGTTTCGGTTGTTCGGTTTCTTCCCAACATAATTGTCATTAATAGTGTAACGGTAAACTGATGTGGCATGTTAAATCATCATTTCAAACAAAAAATTTAGGTTAAATGATACAATTGATCTCCATATTTTTTATTCATTTTGAGCAATTTAATTTTTTTCTTTTATGATTTTTTAAACTTTTTTCTTTTTTTTCTTCATTCTATTCTGCTCTTGCTGACCTAAAAACCAAATCAATACTTTTACATTGTCTAAAATACGAGAGACAAAATCAAAATCTCAATTCAAATGTTATATGATTTTTACTAGTAATATAAATAAGCTTTGAACTGCATATTGCCCTCAGATCCAAATATGATTTAAGAAACGAGAAGCAACTAGGGTTTCGAAGACTACCGACTCAACTAATTCGAATAGTACTCCAACACAAAGCAATTAAAAATTGGCCCCCTTTTTTTTTCTCATTTTCTTATCCATATTTCTGAAACAAAATAGTACAAAGGAACACTAATCACATGAAAACCCAACTTCAAGTCAGCGTTCTCAGAAGTCAAAGGGAACCCCAATTTCATATTTTCAGGATGATTGGCTCTTAATATCAATTGTTGGAAATATGAACTAAAAAAGAAAGGAAAGTAGAGAAGAAACGAGTATGATAACAATATAAATAATCTGGTAATATTTTTCATGATAAATTCAACAAGAAAAACATTACTATTTACAACAAAATTTCTTTCCTCGTACTCTACTAAAAAAAGTCTAATATCCTAAAAAACAGGAAAACATAACTTGTACACAAGGTTAACATGACAAAATTAGCATCTAAACATCTATTCAAAGGAGAAGTCAATCATTTGCGCAATGTACCACTCGCATGAGTCAGTTTGCCGCCAATCACTTCGCAGCTTCATTATCTGCAAGCATATTCTGCAGATCAGCTTGCATGCATGAGTCAGTTCGTATGTTGTCTTCAATCTGCCACTCATGTGTCTGCAAGTTTGTTCTCGCTTGGACAGTCCTCCAATCTTGTTGCATATTTACTATCCGCAACATGGCTGTCTACATGATAGTTCGCATATTGACAGTCCGCAAGGCAATTCGCCAAAGGACTGTCCGCCAAGATATTCACATTTGGAAAGTTCGTCAGATGTGCTCGCCATTGGACTGTCCACCATATTTGTTCGCTATTTGGATTATCCGTCATGTACTGTCTGCCACATGTCCCCGTCGTTGCATGGTTGGTCATCTCGCAATGGGTACAACGTTTTGCTTCAAACAACTGTCTTAGATTAGATCTTGTCTTCCTCTGTATAACAACTTCTTGGAGCATGCACCCTTTGTTGCTACTGTTCCAGATTTAGTTGAGCGGTGGAGGAAATTTATTATTAAATCCTTTGATATGTTTTTGTGGTTTTAGAATAAAACAAGAATCTCAACTACATAAAATATTTTATTTTATTATTTTTCAGATTGTCTTTTTTTCTTATCTCAAATCTCTCAAGAAATCTGTTAAGAAATGGCTTACATGTAGCTAAGACTGTTTTTTGGTTGCAGCACGACATTATGCTAACTTTGGTTGTTTTTGTTGTTACTTACTTACAGTTGAACTAAGCTTGTAAGATGTTGTTGTTATTAGGTGCTGATTGACTTGATTAAATCAGCTTATCTATGTGTAGAAGTTTAGTTTTATGAGTTTCAAGATGTATTAGTGGTCTTAGGTAAGTATTAGGTGATAGTTTTTTTTCCTTGATTCAAAAAAGCCAACAATTGGTATCAAAAGCCTGCTTCTTAGGGGTTCATTTCTTTTTCTTTTTTTTTTCTTCTGTTCTCAAGTCAATATGCCTTCATCTAATTTCTCTCCAACTCCACCACCAATGTTCAATGGTGAAAGCTACATTAGGGTAGTAAAAATGAAGAATTACCTGCAAGCATTTGATTTATGGGAGATTGTGAATGCTAATCTTGAACCGCCACCTTTGAGAGCTAACCCCACAGTAGCTCAAATCAGGCAACATTCTGATGATAGAACCAAGAGATACAAGGCAATGTAATGCCTTCAAAGCAGTGTGTCAGACTTGATTTTTACAAGGATTATGACCTATGATACTCCAAAGCAGGCTTGGGACAAGCTTAAAGAGGAGTTTCAAGGCATAGAAAAACAAGATAGCAACAACTTATCAACTTGAGGAAAGACTTTGAAAACGTGAAGATGAAGGAGACCAAGATAGTAAAGCAATACTGAGACAAGATCATTGCTGTTATGAACAATATAAGACTGCTTGGGGACCAATTCAATGAAAGCAGAATAGTGAAAATCTTATTGTAACATTACCTAAGAGATATGAAGCTAAGGTTTCTTCCTTGGAAGACTCAAGAGATTTGTCAACAATTTCTTTGACTGAGCTGATTAATGTATCCTATGCCTCAAGAACAACTAAGAGCAAGAAAACAGGAGCAACATCATGAATGTGCATTTCAAGCCAAAAGCAAAGGAAGCTTGAGCTTTTTTAATTACAAAGGGAAAAAAAGCTGGGCAAAAATAAAGAGAAGTCTTAAAGAGATGGTGGAAAGAAAAAATATCCGCGTACCATGCTCTCATTGTAAAAAGACCACTTATTAGAAGCATACTATTGGTTCAAGTTTGATGTGCAATGCAAAGCTTGTAAGTAGTTAGGCCATATTAAAAAAGTGTGAAAGAGTAGAGGCCAACAAAAGAAACAACAACCACAACAGTTAAACACTCAAGTTCAAGTAGCTTAAGAAAGCCATGCTTACGGGGAGCAAGTGTTTGTAGTTTATTGTTCTCCATTTAGAAGAAAGAACATAAAAAGGTAGTTGATTGATAGTGGTTGTACCAACCACATGACTCTTAATGCGAGTATCTTCAAGTTGATTGACAACAACTTCAACTCAAAGGAGAAAGTTGGCAATGGACAGTACATCAAAGTAGAGGGAAAATTAGATGTCTTGATTGACACTCCTTCAGGTACTAAACTTGTCGACTCAAATGTTATTTTAGTACCTAAAATAGATAGAAATCTACTAAGTATTGGTCAATTACTTGAGAAAGGGTATTCGATTGTGTTCAAGAACAAAAAATGCTTGATTTGTGATCCAAATGGATATAGGTTTATGTCAGTGGCCATGACTAATAGGAGCTTTGTTGCTGATTGGAATAAAGTAACTGTTGGTGCTTATACAACTACATTGGATGAGTTTGATTTGTAGAATAGGAGGATGGGCCATGTCAATTATAGATCCTTACTTCAGTTATCCAAGAAGGATTTGGTTGACAATTTATAAAAGTGGTTGAGCAACAAAGTGTTTGTGAAGTGTGCCACTTGGGAAAGCAAGTTAAGCTTCCATTTCCAACAAACAAATTTTTTGATGCATCTGTTATGCACATGTTCTTGCTGTTAAGAGGGACAAATTAGAAAAGAAGGCTTAACCAGGCATCTTTGTGGGTTATAGCAGTGTCAATAAGGGCTACAGAATACTTAATCCATTAACCTACAAGGTTTTTGTAAGTAGAGATGTAGTGTTTGATGAGAAGTCAACATCGAATTGGGATAAAGTTAAGTCAGAAAATGTTGCTTAAGATTTAGTAACTAGGTCAAATGAAGCTGATCAGTTTGAGCAAGAAATGGATTTTGATGATGTACCTATCAGATGAACCAGATTAATCATTGAGGTGTATGAAAGGGCTGACATAACTACTATTGAGCCAGTTAGTTATGAAGAAGAAGAAGCATTACAAGGTTGGAAGGAAGCTACGTTGGATGAAATGAATATGATTTACAACAATCAAACCTGAGAGCTGGTTGAAAGGCAGTTCACAAGAAAGTCATAAGGGTGAAATGGGTGTTTAGAGTGAAGCACAATGCTGATGGAACCTTAAACAAGCTGAAGGCAAAGCTAGTTGTGAAGGGTCTCAGCCAAAAGTATGATGTTGACTACTTTTAAACCTTTGCACTTTTAGCAAATTAGATGCTATAAGACTTTTGCTTGCTTTGGCTGCTCAAAGATGGTGGAAATTACATCAACTTGATGTGAAGTCTGCCTTCCTTAATGGATTCCTCATGGAGGAGATATATGTTGAACAACCAGATGGCTTCAAGGTGGCTGGTGAAGAAACAAAAGTGTAAAAGCTTAACAAGGCTTTGTATGGCTTAAAACGAGCACCAAAGGTCTGGTATGATAGAATTGATAACTATATGTCAAGTTTTGGATTTGAAAGAAGCATCAGTGAGCCAACTTTATATGTGAAGAAAGCTGGAGAAGAAACTCTTCTGATAGTCTCCTTGTATGTGGATGACTAGCTAGTGACTGGTAGGAGTGATGATTTGCTAGTTGAATACAAAAGGAAAATGGAGAATGTATTCAAAATGTTTGATCTAGGTGAAATGACCTACTTTCTTGGTATGGAGGTATCTCAAACTCAACAGGGCATTTTCATAAGTCAGAAGGCTTTTGCCTTGATGATCTTGAACAAATTTTGCATACAAAATTGCAGAGCATCTAGTACTCCAATTGCTATTAGTGAAAAACTCATGAGCCAATGTGATTTTGAAAAGGTAAATGAATTTGGTTATAGAATCCTTGTGAGGTGTTTACTCTATTTAATAGCCTCAAGATTTGATATTGTATTTGTTGTCAGTCTTTTGTCCAAATTCATGCATTGCTGCAATATGACTCACTTTCAAGTAGAAAAAAAGGGTTCTAAGATACATCAAAACGACTCTAAGCTATGGAGTCGAGTTCACCAAGGCTGATGACATGAAACTCGTTGGTTTCGTGGATAGTGATTAGGCTGGATCCATTGATGATATGAAGAGTACTTTAGGGTACTTGTTTACCTTAGAATCAACTGCTTTCTGTTGAAGTTCGAAAAAGCAAACCATAGTATCTCAATCAACAGTTGAGGCTGAATATGTTGTAGCTGCTACAACTGTTAATCAAGTCATTTGGCCGAGGAAACTCTTGGTTGATTTAAACTTGCACCAAAGAGAAGCAACAGAGATTAAATGTGACAATCAATCTACTGTGCACTTGCAAAAAATCTAGTGTTCATGGTAAAACTAAGCATTTCAAGGTTAAGTTTCATTTTGTCAGAGAAGTGGAGCAATCACATGAGATCAAGCTGGTTCATTGCAGTTCTGAAGATCAATTGGTTGACATCTTGACAAAACCTCTTGGAACACCAAGGTTCAAGAAGTTAAAAGCCAAATTGGGAGTTTGCAACATGAACGTCAAGGAGGAATGTTAAGAAATGGCTTACATGCAGCTAAGTATGTTTTTTTGTTGCAGCACGACAGCATGCTGACTTCGGTTGTTTTTGTTGTTACTTAGTTACATTTGAACTAAGTTAGTAAGATGTTTTTGTGATTAGGTGTTGACTGACTTGATTAAATCAGCTTATCTATGTCTACAAGTTTAGTTTTATGAGTTTCAAGATGTATTAGTGGTGTTAGGTAAGTGTTAGGTGATCGATTTTCTTTTCACTCCAGTTATTTGCTTGTATATATGTAAGCTTCAATTGCCATCTATGGGATGATGAATTTTTTCAGCCATTTTTTTTCTTCTCTGTTTTGGTCCTAAACAAGCACTTATCCGTTGTGGGCTTTGCTTGGAAGCTTTGAAAACGTGTAAATACAATGAATGTAAACCAAAGCGACAAAGCCGAAATTGCCAGACATCCAAAGCCAAAGTGTTTTGATACTATTATGATTGTAGCACAATTTTCCATTAGAAAAGTAGAAACGAATCATGGGGTCCAATCTCACTGAATATAATAGCAGTTGAAAAATAAGCCCCAGAAGAACTAAATGCTTTATTGAAAATAGCCACTTCCAGCCTCTCGTTGCACTGGTAAGTGGAGTGTGGACCACCCTAAACATTAAGCTCCACACCATTTTCGCTGCTCAAATTCATTACAACTTCGACTATCCGATTAAATGTGAAAACAACTGGTGAACTATCACAAAGTTTTCTTTTGCATGCCAAGGAATATCTGCTTGGAGTAGTAAAAAATTTAATATTTTTAGCTAATATCTTGAATTTCAAATTTTATAATTGATATTAAGCACAATTTAATTTTAAATTTAATCAAAACTTAATATAATTATAAAAAAAACCTACTATCATTGAAAAAAAAAACATAACCTTTACATATAATGATATTTCGTTTTTTTAAGGTATAAGTACAATTTGCAAGTAATTTGTATAACTACAATTCAATTCAATCGGGATAATGCACCAATAGAATTTCAATTACAATCAATTCACCGTATAACCACAATCAAAATCAAACTATTACATACACAAACAGACATAGTAATATTTAGATAGGACCACATGTAACTTAAGTTATACTGTATTTGCTTATAAGTCCTATATAAGGCTAAAGTTGGAGGTTCAAGTTACTTAACACATCTATTTGTCACACACTGATAATTTTGATAATTCTCTGGTGCTTAAACTTAGTAGGTTCAATTCCTATTTCTAAGTGGTTATTATCGATCATGTGGGTTCCATCGCTGAATCCTCTTGAACGAGTATTTCATTGCAAATTAACTACTCGAAAGACAACTGTACACTTATGATAAAATATGCTTCAAAGTTATTTTGATTTTATGAGTGTGTATTGCAGCCGTTTCACTTGGCCCCAAAATTTCGTTAAGATTAACTGTGATGCTTCGATAGATAAAGATTGTACCATGGTTGGGATTTCAATAATTTGCAGAGATTCCAATGGTTCGGTTATTGATTGGAGTAACGCTATTGTCTCAGCTAGCTTTATTGAAGTTGCGAAAGACTTGGCAGTGCGTGAGGTTTGTTCTCTCTTCCTTCTTTAAGGTTGGACAAAAGTTAACATCAAGTATGACCGTAAAGATTTGATCAACTAGCTTAACTCTCTGGCTTCCATTGTGGCTCAGCGATTCACTACTGTTGTGGATGATAGTCGACATATTATCCGTAATCGTCCTATGTTCGGTTCTCCTTTATGGTTAAAGAGGCAAACAAACTCACTGATAAACTTGTGAAATGTACTCGAATGGGGCAATGCCTTTCAGATTGGGTTATGGTTGCTACCACTCAACGGTAGCTACTCTTGTATCTGGTTGTTTCTGCTAAGCTGGTTTCGAGTTTCGAGTTTCTAGTAAGCCAAAAACATCTTTTTTTAATTGATTAAATTAAATTATTTTCATTTTCAATTTATATTTTATTTTGTTTCTATTTTTGGTAATCTAGTTGAGGAGAAAGGATTATATGAAACAGTGACGCCACATCATCTGTATCCCTTTCCAATAGTTTTATGACACATCAGTACTCTTATCCTAGTTGAGTGCTCTCTTCAACTTAAGATTCAAATTTTGATTGTTTGGAAAGGTGCTGCCATTCATTCCATTCCATATCTTATTATAACGAAACTGTTTCTTTATTTTGTCTTGTATGAGTTCTATTTATGTTGAATTCAGTCGACTTTGACATATTTGACAAAACTAGAACATGGATCGACTAGAATGCTAAGACTCACAACTGAATTACTTAATGAGATTGAATAAACATAAAAACCTTATTATTAAAATGCTATATTTTAAACATAAATATTAGATATATTCAATAGATTTTAAGAGCAATTAAAAGATTGATTTATGAAGACTTTTATGTACTCTTGTATTAGCCTATAAAGAGGCTGCTTATAGCTTCACTTACGTAGAAATTTTGGAGTGTTTTTGTGACCAATTTTGCTATGCTCTTGTGGTTATTTTGTGACACTCTTTTAGGTATTATTTGGAGAGTTTATTGATTGTATTGTGAGGTATTTAGGTGGGTGATTTGTGACAATTGGGGTCGGTATTAAGGTTGCAATTACTTCTTTGTGTAAGAGTAGATTAGACTTAAGTCAATAGGTGATCCAGGCAATTGTTAAATAAAATTATTCTTGGACAAGGCTCTGCAAACGTAGAACTGTTGTATTTGAGTTGCATTAACAAATATCTTATGTTAATTATCTTCTTATTTTGCTCCTTGCATTACTTTGCATTTAACGTTTCTGTTCGTTTCTATTCTAATGGAACAAAACTATTTTTCAAGTGCAAACCAAAGAATTTTTCATTGATTTAAACTTAATTAATATTTATTTTTATAATTTAAGTTTGATTTAATATAAAAATTTAAAATAGTCGTGTAATACCCCCTACCCGTATTTATTGTCGGAATAGGGTACGAGGTATTACCGGAGTTTACGTTTTTTTTATATTCAATATAGCCCCTTTATAAATATCTAACCTTCCCTGCAATATTAAATCGAGACCAATCCACATCAACGAAACCAATTCAACATATTTTCAAGATAAATTCATGCATATTTATAAGATAACGTCATCACATACCCAAAACCAGGTTTGTTAACCATACCAATGGCTAATTCTACATTCATTTCACAGAATCATTTACTTTATTCGCTTATATATGCCATTGATTTCCAAAATAAAGTTTCTTTATATACCGAAATCCTGAGGTTGATAGTGTGATGTGTCTCCGACCAAATCCGACCTCCGAGCTCTTAACACTACAAAACAGGGAAAAAGGAAACGGGGTAAGCACTTTGTACTTAGTAAGCTCATGTAACAAGAATTATACTTACCTAATATTTTCAATACAATACAATAAACATTCATATATCCATTCAATGCATTATTACCCTAATATGCACAAACTCAACATTCAAGTTAGTACAATAATTTCCATGTACCAATAATATATACCATGATTGATGAGCTCATCAATACCATGATTTCTATTTCCTTGTTATTTTTCCATATTTATCTCATTGAATTTATCGGAATTTCGATGGATTTTCAGAGGTACACTTTTAGTGTACATTTTCGGGTCCGTCAATTATTATTCATGTGCGCACATTTCCATTTCAGAGAGCACATTTCCATTTCAGAGAGCACACTCCCGCGAACCTCAACCTTGCAGCGGGATTATCAGTCCAGGCTAAATCCCCTGCAACGACAATTACTTTAATGAGGTTGGATCTGAATTACCAGTCCAGGCTAAATTCAAACCCTAATTCGGATTATCCGTCCGGGCTAAATCCATTTTCCACATATTCTTCGGGAGGGCTATATTAGGATAGGATCACCCGTCCGGGCTAGATCCTTTTTACCGTTAATTCCTTTTCAGAGATCCATCGAATTTTCCTTTCATTCAACCGGGATTTCTTCCCCTTTTATCAAATATATCAATGTTTCATAAATTTCCATATAATGAACATTCAAATCATATTCATATCAAAAACATGCATTTCAAGAATTTAAGAATATAATTCAAGTTACACGAACTTACCTTGATACTTGTTTGTAAACAAAAAAAATCTACTAATCCCGAACTTTTTCCTTTCCTCGATCTAGCTTCGTATTTGAATCTTCTGGATCTAAATAAATAAATGTAATTATCAATTTAATACATTTCATGTTCAAATGCAACATTCTCTATAATTCAACTATTATTATTTATAGTTTATTCAAAGCTGTCTATTTGAGTCATAGTCACTATATTATTAATAACTCGAGCTACGGAACTATAAATTAAGATACGTTAATTTTCCCTGAAACTAGACTCATATATATTCTTACCATAAAATTTTCAGAATTTTTTGTTTAGCCAATAAGTACAGTTTATTCTTTAAAGTCACCCATGTTCTGCTGTCTGACAGTTCTGACCCTTCTTAACTAAAAATTAATTATCTCTTCATACAGTATTCAAATGAAGTTCTCGTTTGTTTCTCTTAAAATAGACTCATTTAGGATTCTATAAATATAAATTTAAGCCCATAATAATTTTTCTTCAATTTTTTATGATTTTTCAAAGTCAGAACAGGGGAACCCGAAGTCATTCTGACCTTGTCTCACAAAATTCATTATATCTCAAAATTTACAAACCCATTGCTTACATTATTTCTTCTATAAGAAACTAGACTCAATAATATTTAATTCCATATTTTTTCATATTTTAATTCCATTTATAAAATTTATGGTGATTTTTCAAAGTTAGTCTACTGCTGCTGTTCAAACTGTTTTTGTGCAAGCTGTTTATTACCATTTTTCCCCTAAGCTTTTAATAAATGATAATTTTGTCCCTACTCAATTAGCCTCTCAATTGAGCTGATTTTTCTCAATTAAAACTTTATTCTATCACCTTAAACTAGTTTACAACCTTTAGGAATCAAAATTTCAGCAATAGACTTTAATTCCAAACATTTTCACAATTAGGTCCTAAAAATCAATTTCTATTGAAATTACCTAATAAAGTCATCTCATAAACAAATTAAAGCTTTAATTTCATTATATTTCATCATAAACTTACAGCACTCAACCATGATGACTTTCAATTTCATCCATGAAATCAAAAACTAATGAATTTAATAGTAGGACCTAGTTGTAAAAGTCTTAGAAACACAAAAATTACTAGAAAAAGGCAAGGATTAACTCACTTGGTGCAAAAATTATGGAATACCAGCTTAGGGAACCCCCCTATGGGGTTTTTAGCTGTTGGAATTGAAGAGAAATGAAGAGAAATCTAGATATTTCCTATTTAGTCCTAGTTTTATTTAGTTAATTTTGCAATATTCCAATTTTGCCCTTAATTTATCAATTTTCCTGCTGATTTCATGCCCTTGCCGTCTAGCCCAAATAAATTTTGGGTCTAATTTTCTTTTAAATCCTTTCTCATTAGACTCTTAAGCTTTTTAATCATTCTAGCAAATTTTACACCTATTACAATTTAGTCCTTTTCATTTAATTGACTACCCAAACATTAAAATTTCCTAACGAAATTTTAATACTACATTACTAACATTTCATAAATATTTATAAAATTGTTTTCGACTTGGTTTTACGAGATAGAGGTCCCGATACCTTGTTTTTACCCAATTTCTTCAATAATTTCTTTTTTTAACTAACCACTAAATTGGTAAAATTTTTCTATTAATATTTTCATACGATTTTCCTATCATATCAATTTTCATGCAAAAATATTGAAATAAATTTCTCTTTAAATCGGATTTGTGGTTACGAAACCACTGTTCCGATAACTTTGAATTTAGGCCATTACAAGTCGAGTTTATTTAATTAAGAATATTTATTTAATAAGAAATTATATTATTTTGGCTTAATATAACTTTTTGTACTAAAATTTGGCAATTATTTTTTTCTAATTTGGTACCTAAGTTGATTTATGATATAGCAAAAATAATTAATGTATGATCAATATGTGATAGATGACATGAAATTTCTTTTTATAATTTAATGTTCAATTACTTTTAGTTTTATCTATATATTTAATTTAACATAATAAATTTATTTTATTTTGAGTTATTAAGACTTGTTTTCTTTTTCAATATCTATGGGATAAACAATAACTCAATGAAACAATATTGAATGTCGAAACCATTTTTAAATCGAGTTTGAAATAAAACGGGGTTCGACTTTGAAAAACGAAAACAGGAGTCGCCACTAATCTTTTTAGGTGTTATTGGATCACCTTTTAAAACATTTTGTTTAAAAATAATTAGTTTCGGTCTATGAAATCAGAAAACGGGTTCGGGAGCCGGTTACGTACGAGGAAGGGTTAGCACCCTCGTAACGCCCAAAAACTGGTACCTAATTGATTATCAAAATGTCTTTAATGTCAGAAATTTAAAAAATTTAAGATGCAATCCTTTTTTAAATATTTTTAACTTTGAAAATTAAGCTTCACTTGTATCAAATGAATCAAAATATTACATCCAATAAGTTAGGACACAATATTTTTAAGACATTTGACACTAAGTTAGTCCTTTTGGAAATCCCTATCTCGAAACAA
Source organism: Gossypium hirsutum (assembly GCF_007990345.1). NCBI lineage: Eukaryota > Viridiplantae > Streptophyta > Magnoliopsida > Malvales > Malvaceae > Gossypium > Gossypium hirsutum. The sequence goes on along the minus strand of NC_053435.1, from coordinate 6,399,451 downwards.
CGAAACGTCATATCCAGTAAGTTAGGACACAACGCTTTGAAATTCCAAGACAGTTGCTTGCATTTTGAAAACCTTAAAAACTTAGAAGGGTGCTTGATTATTTGAACTCAACGAGGAAAGTTGCAACCCAGTAAGTTAGGGCACTACTTTTCTCGAAACTTCCAAACACCAAGCATTTCCTTTATTTTTTTTGAAACCTTTAGGGTCTTGTTTTTAAAATCGATGTATGAAGGAGCATATACGAGATAACATGTTATAATAATAGGTAAATAAAAGCACAATAGCATAAATATCATACATTAACTAACATATATATAAGAAATAAAACATGGCAAATTTTAAATAAGTAAAATATACATAAAAAACAATATATATATTTGAGAAGAATAGATAAAAACACAAAAACATGTAATTTAACCCATATTTAAGCATATTAAAAAAAATGATGCATGATATACAATTTGACACATATATATATAAAAAATAATATGCCCAACACTCAACATTTATGAGACCAACATTTAATATATTGACATAATATATAAAAAAAAGGGTTGTGTATATATATTAAAATATAAATAAAGTGAGTAATTTTTAAAATGTGTAAATTAAAATCAAATTTTTGGCAATGTAATGCTAATATAGTATACATAATAACTTTAGTTTTAGGATTATAATAAAATAATAAAATATAAATACTATGATATTGTACTATGTATAAGATAATAAACATATTTAATAATACATGAAAACATAGTAATTAATAATGAATTTTGAAATAGTATAATAATATATAAAATACTAATTTTATAGTTTTGGATAAAAATATACATAGGTTTTAAAAAATATAAAGGAAATAATTAATAAAATATTTAATATCAATTTAATATGAAAATAATAATGTGAATAATAATATACATGAAAAAATATATATTAGATAATAATAATATGAAATAATATATTGTTAAAATATAAAATAATATAAATATATATAAATATTATGTGATGAAAATATAATATAATAAATAATGAGTAATGATATATGTTAAATATATATTAATATGATAAAAATATGAAGTAATATAATATAATAAAATATAAGTAAATAATAATATAAAATATAATACATAAAATCATATATATACAATTTAAAATAAATAAGTTATAAATAATTTTAAAAGGTATAAAGGGACTAAAATTAAATGTAAATAAAAATCAGTGGCTAATTTAATTAAAAAAAACTGAGATCGGACCTAATTGAAACGGCCACTAAAACCCTAGGGATTCATCGGGAAATTTTCCCTTGTCCCTAAACGGCATCGTGTCATTATAGGCCTTAGAGTGGTTTTCGTTGGGACTAAATTGAAACAAAATTAAAACATTAGAGCTAAATAAAAAATAAATAAAATGAAATTATAAATATTAAAATTGCGAGAGGACTATTTAAGCAATTAACCCATTTACAAAAACATGCGAATCCTCCCCGGGTAATCGGGTCAACACGCGGATCCTAATGCTTCGAAACGACATCGTTTTTAAGCTTATCGAATTAAGCTAAAATGGCATCGTTTTACCGATGTTATAAAAGTAAAACAAAAGCTTAAAATTTTCATTTTTCAAACACTCATAAAAAAAACAGAGAGAGAAATCTAAAACTCTCTCAGAGCTCCGGCCTAGGGCCATCCTGGCTCGTCCCAGAGCACCACCGCCTTCAGCCTCACGCGCCTCACGCACCATCGTCTGAGCCACCGTGTTCGGCGGTTAGGGTTTTCAAAGCCCTACTCTTTTTGCAGCGAATCAAAAGGTAACCCTTTTTACTGTTTTTAAAATGTATTTTTGCTATATGCTGTATCAAAAGATAATAAATATCGAAAAACAAAAAAAATTGAAATATCACCTCTGTTCTTCAGTTTACTCCTTGATTGCTATTTTTTTTATATTTTGTATTTATCAAAAAAAAACCATAGTCTTTACAGATTAGAAAAAGGGTTTTTCTAGCCTTTTCTGCAAATATTTACATTTTGGGGAAAGAAATCTTCAATTTCTTTCCATGTTAGTTTCGCTTTTGCTGTGTTTCTTTCCATATTTGTTCCTTGTCTGTCGCGATTTCTTTCCCTTGTTTGCAGGTGAGCGCGAAGATCTCGGTGATGAGACAAGGCTGAGATGTAGCACGCTGATGAAGGCGATGATCTCGGCATTGTTCGCGCACCGATGGTGGCGCGAGACCCAGTAACTGAGGTCAAGGAGAAAGTCGTGGAGCTAATGGAGCCTTGACGTGAGGCCAATAGACGCTCCCCGAAAGTTCTGGAGTTTCTTGAAATGAAAGGGCGCTAATTGGGCATGACGTTTGAGGCGCATGAAGCTTCCAGAATCCTTTGCGGCGCAAGGAGAAAGAGAGCTAGGGTTTCTAACCCTATCTGAAAGTCACTTGGGCCCCTGCTATTTAGGCCTTCGGGTTTTTTGGTATTAGGTGGGTCTGTTTGGGTCTGTTGTAATGGGCTTGGTTTAAGTTTGGGCTACGGGTGTATTTGGGTGTAACCGGGTACACGGGTAGTGCTTCTGTATTGAACCAAAAACACTTGGGCTTTGTAATTGGACTTTTAAATGGACATTTTAAATAAATAAATACTTATTTATTTAATTTTTTTATTCTATTTTCAGCCGGTCAAATTTGGGCTACTACAGCTGCCCCTCTTTGCTCATTGCTGTGTGACGGGAATCGAGCAAAAATTTAGAAAGACCAAATTTGACCGGTCTTATCAAATCATGGTCTTCAATTTGCTTCTTGTAAACTTATGACTGTCATGTTGATATCTTCGATCTACTCTCCGCTGAACACAGAGACGCCAAATTTGCTTCTTCGATTTGTTCTCTGACAATACAGAGATGCCAAATCATCTTAGATTTGCTTCAGCGTAAGCATGCGAAAACCAAATCAGCTATGTCTTTGATTTGCTCCTTGTAAGCACAAGGATACCAAACCATCTTGGATCTGCTTCAGTCTAATCATCTGAAGGTTAGATCTGCTATGGGTCTGCCCTCCGTCGAATATGGAGACGCCAAACTTCGATTTGTTCTCTGACAATACAGAGATGCCAAATCATTTTAGACTTGCTTCAGCGTAAGCACGTGAAAGCTAAATCAGCTATGATTTCGATTTGTTCCTTGTAAACACAAGGATGCCAAATCATCTTGGATCTGCTTCAGTATAAACATCTAAAGGTCAGATCTGCTATGTATCTGCTTTCCGTCGAATATGGAGACGCCAAACTTCGATTTGTTCTCTGACAATACAGAGATGCCAAATCATCTTAGATTTGCTTCATCGTAAGCACATAAAAGCCAAATCAGCTATGTCTTCGATTTGTTCCTTGTAAGCACAAGGATGCCAAACCATCTTGGATCTTGCTTCAGCCAGATCTGCTATGCTGCGGCCTATTACCCTACTGCTTAGGGGATTAAGGCGCGTCGTCTTTGATAACCTGTAGAATGATTATGCCTGATGATTAGAATGCTATGATCGAAGTGAGTCGAATGTTCCTAATGAAACATGTTATGATGCAAAATGTTGTGAACATGACCCCTACCTTAGACGTCACCACTCATTCCTTCATTTGTCTTTTCTTTTCTCAAAGTATTATTCTTGCTCAGCCTGTAGGCTTGTACCCTTCCTCAAATGCTACGATCCACTGAAGATGTCTGTAAGATAATTTTTCCTTAGAATTGAATCGTTGGTTTTGTCCATTTTCCTTTTGGACTGGAAGAAAAAAATTCCTCGAGTTCCTTCATCCCTTACTTATGTGAATTTCTCGAACAATTGTCCTGTTTTAGTTTCTTGTATTATCTAGAAATTCCAGAGTAATGCGCAAAACTTTGTTTGTGAACATATTTAGTTCATCTATCATTATTTCAATGCAACATACTTAAAGAATAATGGAAGATAAATAAATCTCATTGGATTTGAATAAATTATCAAAAAAGATACAAAAGAAATTAATCTGAAAGCCTATCTTTGAAAAGAAAAAAAATCTAAAGATAGCAAACAGGCCAAAAATTAGATGCCCTAGATATCGCCGCTTGAGCGCTTATACATCAACTTCATGAAGGCATGTGTTTAGAAGATTCAAAGTACTTTGTCGATACCCCAGTATGCAACGTTCTTCGTTCTTTATTGAGCAAGATTACCGGATGCTTCAAAATTTGAGTTGCCCTTTCGGGTTTTCAACTCAAAACCCTTTTGGTCACAAGGCGCCCTTTGCGGGTTTTCACCTTGGCCTCTCCATTTTTCTCTTTTTTCCTCTTCTCTCTCTTTTTTTTTCAATTTTTGAAGTCTCAAAGCGCCCTTTGTGGGTTTTCACCTTGGATTCTCTTCTCCTTTAGACAAAGTATTTTTTAACTGAGTCTGAGTTCACTGGGTTGGGTAAAATTTTCCCATCCATTTCCATTAAGATCAATGCACCGCCAGAGAAAGCTTTCTTCAAGACATACGACCCCTCCCAATTCGGCATCCATTTCCCCCTAAAGTCTTTTTGAATGGGAAGGATCTTTTTCAGTACAAGGTCTCCCTCGTGGAACTTTCTTGGTCGAACTTTCTTATCATAAGCTCGCATCATTCGCTTCTGATACATCTGACCATGTTGAATGGCTCTTAGCCTCTTTTCCTTAATCAAGTTCAACTGGTCATATCGGGATTGAACCCATTCAGCTTCATCTAACCTTATCTTCGTCAAAATTCAAAGAGAAGGTATTTCTACTTCAATAGGTAACACTGCTTCCATCCCATAAACTAACGAGAATGGGGTTGCCCCAGTAGAGGTTTTGACAGATGTTCGATAGGCCAGGAGTGCAAACGGTAACTTCTCATGCCAATCTCCATAGGTCTCAGTCATCTTCCCCACTATTTTCTTAATGTTCTTGTTGGCGGCCTCCACTGCACCATTCATTTTTGGACGATAGGAAGAAGAATTGTGATGCTTGATCTTAAACTGGTCGCAAACCTTTGCTATCGTTTTATTGTTTAAGTTTAATGCATTGTCGAATATGATCTTCTCAGGCATTCCATACCGACAAATGATCTCCTTCTTCAAGAATCAACTCACTGCTGACTTAGTAACATTCTCATAAGAAGCGGCCTCTACCCATTTTGTAAAGTAGTCAATTACCATGAAGATAAACCAATGTCCATTCAAAGCTTTCGGTGATATTGGTCCAATGACATCTATGTCCCACATGGAGAAGGGCCATGGAGAAGTCATAACATGCAAAGGCGAAGGTGGTATATGAATTTTGTTCCCATAAATCTGACACTTATGGCATTTCTTGGTATAGTTAATACAATCCCCTTCCATAGTGGCCCAATAATAGCCAAACCTCATGATTTGCCTTGCCATCGTGAACCCATTTGTATGCGTCCCACATACACCTTCATGAACTTCTTCTAAAATTAGATTAGCTTCCACAGCATCGACACATCTCAAAAGTATTTGGTCTTTCCTTCTCTTATACAGGATATCCCCGTCCAGGACATAGTCGCAAGCTAACCTTCTCAAAGTTCGTTTGTCATTTTCATTGGTCTGTTCAGGGTATTTACGGTCTCTCACATATTGTAATATATCCTGATACCAAGGATTATCGTCCTTTTCTTCCTTCTCAATGTTACAACAATGAGCTGGAGCCTCGCAGACACTCATTTGAATTGGTCTCATCTCTTCCTATTTATTCTCCTTAATCATTGAGGCCAAGGTTGCTAAAGCATATACCATCTAATTTTCGTCTCGTGGGAGATAATTGAAGGTGATGTCATTGAACTCCTCAAGTAACTCCAAAACTACCTTTTGATAATTGATCAATTTAGGGTCCCTTGTCTCCCATTCACCTCTAAGCTGATAAATTACCAACGCAGAATCTCCATATACTTCTAGGGTTTTTATACCTCGCTCTATAGCTGCTTGAAGTCCCATGATGCATGCTTCATACTCAGCCATATTATTCGTGCAATCAAAGTCCAACTTGCACGCGAACGGGTAATGATTGTCATTCTGGGATACCAAGACTGCCCCAATTCCATTTTCGACTGCATTAGAAGTCCTATCAAAATTTAGCTTCCAATGAGAATCTTCGGTTGTTGCTATACACATTAACTCTTCATTTGAAAAATCAAATTTCAATGGCTCATAATCCTCTAGAACCCTACTGGCCAAGAAGTCTGCTACTGTACTTCCTTTTATAGCCTTCTGACTTATGTAGACTATATCAAACTCTGAAAGCAAAATTTGCCATCTCGCCATTCTCCCATTTAGAGCCGTTGACTCCATCATGTATTTCAATGGATCAAGCTTTGAGATGAGCCAAGTGGTATGGTATAGCATGTACTGTCTTAATCTCCGAGTTGTCCAAATCAGCACACAGCACAACTTTTCAATTGGTGGATATCTCATTTCACAGTCAGTGAATTTCTTACTGAAATAATAAATTGCCTTCTCTTTTTTCCCTGACTCGTCATGCTGACCAAGCACACATCCAATAGAATTATTGAACACTGACAAGTACAGTATTAACGGTTTATCTGGGCTAGGTGGAGAAAATACCGGAGCATTCAACAAATACTGCTTGACCTTTTCAAAAGCATTCTGGCACTCCTCATCCCAAGTACCTTGATTGTGTTTTCTAAGGAGGCGAAAGATAGGATCACATTTCTCAGTTAGTTGTGAAATGAACCAAGCGATGTAATTCAACCTTCCTAGGAATCCTCGAACTTCTTTTTGAGTTTGTGGTGGAGGCAATTCTCGTATTACTCTGACTTTGTCTGAATCAACTTCTATTCCCTTTTCACTGGCTACTCAACCCAATAGCTTTCTCGATCTAGCTCCGAAGGTGCACTTTGCTGGATTGAGCCTCAACTGAAACTTCCTCAACCTCAAGAATAGTCTTCTCAAAACTTCAATATGCTCTTTCTCTGTTCGGAACTTAGCAATCATGTCATCAACATATACTTCAATCTCTCTATGCATCATATCGTGAAACAAGTTCACCATGGCCCGCTGGTAGGTTACCCCTGCGTTCTTCGGTCCAAACGACATTACTTTGTAGCAAAAAGTGCCCCACAAGGTTATGAATGTGGTTTTTTCCATGTCCTCTGGATGCATCTTTATCTGATTGTACCCCGAGAAACCATCCATAAAGGAAAACAACGAATGTCCCACCGTGTTGTCTACCAAAGTGTCGATGTGCGGCAAAGGAAAGTTGTCTTTTGGGCTAGCTTTATTCAGATCTCTGTAATCAACACCCATTTGTACCGTCCCATCCTTCTTAGGGACCAGCACAATATTAGCTACCCATTCGGAGTACTTGACCTCTTGTAAGAATCCTGCATTGAACTGCTTCTTAACCTCATCTTTTATTTTTAGAATAATGTCTGGCCGCATTCTCCGCAACTTCTGTTGGACTGGTTTGCAATCCTGTCTTATCGGAAGACGATGTACTACAATGTCAGTACTCAATCTGGGCATATCTTGATATGACCATGCGAAGATATCCTTGAACTCTCGAAGTAACTCAACCAGACCATGCCTTGTGTCCTCGATAATCAGTGTTCCAATTTTCAACTCCTTCCCTTCCTCTAGGGCTATATTTTCTATTGCCTCTTTTTCATGTGGCATAATTCGTTTTTCCTCCTATTTTACCATTCTTAACAGATCAGGAGACACATCACAATCTTGAACATCTTCAAAATCCTGAGATTCCTCTAAACACATGTCTTGCTCACAAGAGAAATCAGGAGTTGCGGTATCAGTGCTCATATCATTGATATTTAGGGACCTGTGGGGGTATGAAAGAATATACAAAGAATAAATGAATCTAAGAATGATTGTTTATGTGCTATGAATGAAAGAATGAGAATTGCAAAAGTTTAACGAAATATTGATTAAAAAGAAACCATATTCGTCCAAATTGATAATAAAGTTATGTTTTATTAAAATAATAATAGATGATCATAAGCATTTTTCACAAACGTAATCTTACTACTCCTAGGCCCTAGAGTAACAAACATGTTTCGAGAATTACTCTGAAAAATTCCTAAAGACTACAGGAAGGTCCTCCACAGTCTAATTGTTCAGAGAGCTCCCCAATTCGTAAGGGCGAATGCCCTCGAGGCTACCTTACTCCAATCCCTCATTGTGTACAGCATTAATATGATGACTTTCTTCTACCAGTAACCCTCTTGACTTAAAGAATTTGGATATAGATGGGAATGTCATCGGTTCCCACTCCACTTCTCCTTCGTTTAAACGTGCCTTTCTTCTCGCTTGGCGCTTCTCAGTCTCCTGCCTCCGTTGCTTATGGTCTGGCTTGAAGCCCAAACCAAAGCTATCTTTCTTCTCAATCAGTTCTGGGATTTGAACCCCTCCTTACAACTGTCTTCCTAGTCCTTTTCCTAACAATGCTCCCTTCCCCATCATCATTTGCAGGGCCATCCTTGTGGCTCTAGACATTTTGGGTACTGGCACCTCACTTCCTTCCAAAATGAAGGTTGCATTAATGATTTCTAAAGAGTGGAAAGAACACTCAATAGCCTCTTCATTCGCCTCGACATAAGGGGCCTTGCTAGTGACTGCTGCTATAATGTCCTCCTTCACATTGATGGTTATTAACCGTCTATCTGTCACTAACTTCAATTTTGGGTGCATTGAGGAAGGCACCGCTCTCACCGAGTGTATCCATGGTCTCCCCAATAAACAATTATAGGAAGGCTTGATATCCATCACCAAGAAATCAACTTCATATATATTTGGCCCAATTTCTAAAGGGATGTCAATTCGTCCCATCACTTTCCTTTCGGTTCCATCGAAGGCTCTTACCACATTGTGACATGTTTTCATATGCGAACTGTCAATGGGTAATCTGTTCAATGTGGATAATGGAAGGATGTTCAAAGCCAACCCGTTATCAATGAGTACACTTGGAAGCATGTATCTCTTGCACCGAGTAGTGATGTGCAAGGCCTTGGTTGACCCTATGCCCCCAGGTGGAATTTCATCATCATTGAAGTAGATGAAATTGTCAGCACTGATGTTATTCACCAACCGGTCCAACTTGTTAACGGATATGTCGTGGGTGACATATGTTTCGTTAAGTACCCTCAACAATGCATCCCGATGCACCTCAGAACTCAGAAGTAGGGCTAATACTGATATACGCGCTGGCTGTCTACGCAACTGCTTGACCATACTATACTCACTATGCTTAAGGAACTTTAGAAACTCCTTAGCCTCCTCCTCCTTTACCAACTCCTTGACAGGCATTTCAACCTCTTTCTTTTTCTCAACGTCAACATCCTTTGTTTTCGTGGGCTCCACTCTGATGCCCCCTCATCACAACGCTTCCCACTTCGTGTATGAAAACCTTCATTTTGCACGCCCCTAGACGCACTGGCTATACTCTCCCCCTCAAGTACTGTTACACTGCAGTCATAGCTCCATGGCACCCTCTTGTCATCCTTGTAAGGGAAACGAGTGGGTTTATGGATGACGACCTTGGGCTCGGTTTGCGCCCCCACTTCATTATTCCCCGACAAGGAAATAATAATTCTTGGTCGGCTGGTTCCTTGTCGTTCATTTTCCAGCACACATATTTGTCTTTTGCAAAAACTACCCTAAAAAATCTGTAGCTCTTTGTTAACCATAAAGCCTTGCACCACGGCCTTAAACTCTTCACAATTTTGGATCATATGACCCACCTCTCCATGGAATTCACAATAGTTCCCCATTCTTTCTCTACCTTTTCCAGAGGTCAACATACCTCTCTTCACCATCTCCTCCCATATTACTTTCATGGGTGTATCCACCTTAGCAATATCTTCCTTGATGCTTTCTTCCCTAGTTTCATCAATGGCATTCACTCCTTGATTGCCATGATCTAGTAACAGATTTTCAGCATTAGGGGTACTGTCGAATTTCACAACCCCCATCTTGATAAGCCTCTCCACGGCCTTCTTGAATCCGGTGCAGTTTTCAATCTAATGCCCCGGTATTCCCGCATGATATTCGCATTTAGCATTTACATTATACCATTTAGGGTACGGTGGCTGTAGGGGTTTCAAGTGAAATGGAGCAATGGCATGTGCATCGTATAAGCTTTGATAAAGCTCACGATACGTCACAGGGATGGGCGTCAATTGCATCCTTTTCGAATTCTGTCTTGTACCCGATTCCTGTTTTTGAGTACTCTGTTGCTCGACCGCAGCTGCTTTGGGCTAACCAACTTTGATTGCCCTCGAGTTAAAACTATTCATATTATTCACCTCGTTGTCCTTTCTCCTTAGGGCCGATCTTTTAGCCGTTTCCCTCTCAATTTTACCGCCCCTTATGGCGTTCTCAATCATGTCTCCTGCCATAACTATATCCGCGAAACTTTTTGTGGTGCTTCCAATCATGTGAGTGATGAACGACGCTTTCAAAGTGTTGATAAACAACATGGTGGTCTCCTTTTCTAACAGTGGTGGTTGTACTTGCATTGCCACTTCCCTCCATCATTGTGCATATTGCCTAAAACTTTCATTAGGCTTTTTCTCCATGTTTTGAAACGTTATCCTGTTCGGCGTCATATCAGTCACATGGTTGTACTGTTGCATGAAGGCTTGTGCAAGATCTCTCCATGAACCGATTCTTGCATGGCTCAACTGATTGTACCACCTAGCCGCTGCTCCTACTAAGCTGTCTTGAAAACAATGGATCAATAGTTGATCATTATTCACATACCCAGTCATTCTCCTACAAAACATTGTTATATGTGCCTCTGGGCAAGTAGTCTCGTTGTACTTTTCAAACTCCGGCATCTTAAATTTGTGAGGAAGCACCAAGTCTGGGACCAAACTTAAGTCTTTGGCATCAATATGATGATTGCCAGCGTCTTCCAAAACTCTAAAATTCTCCTCTAACCACTTGCAATGATCCTCCAACCACTTGCAACGATCCTCCAACTGTTTTGAGGATTCAGTTTCCATTCTTTCCCTCTCCATCATATCCAGGTCAGGAGTGATAGGGTTTATCGGGCTATCGCCCAAATTATTCCCGACCCAAATGGGAAATTCACGGGGATTCCAGTATCAACCGGCCCATGTTGAGACCTTACAGTGATAGATGGCCTCTTAGGATGTGCCTCGGTTTGCAGTGGCACATGAGGCGAAGTAAAACCCAGAGGATGATCCTCACCTTCCTCACCAGTGATAGCCACGGGGGCTTTCCCTTTATCAGTGGCCCTTAGCAGCTGAGCCATTTCAGCCATCATATTCCTCTAAGCCTCTAGCATTAGCTCCCTCATGTCATTCTGTATTTTGGCCAACTGCTCTTGCAATTGGTCTTGCATATCCTTTTGCAATTGTTCGAACCTTTGATCCATACTCTTACTTTTAGTGCGAGTGCCGTAAGGATGTGTGATTTCTAGATTTTCTTTTCTACCTCTCTCTCTGGAAGTAAACTTTAACTAATTAGGGTCTTTTTATAACTTTGAATGCATATGATGTGATGTAATGCAAATGCATGAATGCAAAAAGGCATCGATCTTGATTCAATCTCATTTAGAAAACTTTATTTAGAAAACGAATATCTTTATATATAAATGGATTACATATACGCCTTTGCCCTAATGCGCAAAGTTCTAACTTGATCTAATAAATGGGCTAACTTTCGACCTTTATCAGACGCTGACTCATACATCATACTCAATGCGTCAGCTCATACTGCTAAGTCTCGAACATATTCAACAATATCTCAAATCTAGGCTATAGCCTCCCCAATAATGTAATCCCTATCTCTGACTTGACCCTTAACTTGATGGAGCTCTCCTTTTATAGAATCTTTTTGTTCCTCGACCTGCTCAATCCGAAGTTCACCATCATGCAATGCCACTTCCAAATCTTCAACCTTACTTTTTAGCTCTTTTAACTCGACCGTAGGATCATGGTTTTGGTGCCAACAAAGGGATCTTCCAAGCTCAGTTACCTTAGTCTTCAACCCTTTATTCTCTTTCTCTAATGCCAAATTCTACGACCGCATCTCTTGGAACTTCCTCTCTCAATACTCGGCTCTAGCTCTTTCCTCTTGAACTTTTTTCTGCCACCCCACTCGCTTTAAAGATACTTGTGCCTTATTGTACTCCTCTTTTAAATCATCTCGGTCTTCCTCAATCTTCCTCTTTTCCTTCCTAACTTTTTCAACCTCCTTCTTTTGTAGGTCAACATCTAGACTGAGGTACATCTTCTCCTCCTCAAGTTTTTTTATCTTCTTTCCGAGTTCCAAATTCTTTCTATTAAATTCTTGCTTCATGATTTCAAGCTCTGAGGGTATCACTTGTAGATATTCCTCCATTGGTCGAACTTTCTCCATTTTTGTCATAGGGACATTATCGTTAATCCTTCTATTCCCCCACTCGACATATTCCAGTGTCGTAGCAGGATTAATGGCCACTCCCTTTAACCGACAAGTCTTGTTCCAAGTACTAGAAACCTCGCTAACCTTCCTCTTATAATCGGCTCCTCTGTATACAAACTCACTTTGAGCCAACCCATGAGTCGCTGGTACGAACTGTTTCAATCCATGCTGCCTCAGCACGAGCAAAGGGGCATAACCAATGGCACCCTAAATTCCCAATAGGGGAACCCAACCAAAGCTGCCGCATCGATAAAGTATCTCACTAGGAACCATCCATGGAGCTCTCCACTCAACATCCTCCGACTGAAGATTCCGAAGTAATGCTATCCAATTCTCTTCCGGCATATCCACTTTTCTGGATGAGGCTACTATATCTTTCACTAGGGAGTAGTTCTTAAAGAAAACTCGACAAACAATCCCATTAATTAATCGGAAGTGACTGTAGAACCAAGTCAAAAGTAACTGAGCACACCCTATAAACCTGCTTGCACCAGCCCTCCTACATGCACCTAAGGACCTAAATGTCTCCGCCAAAATCGCAGGGACGGAAGTGACCCTTTTACTGAGTCGATGAAAAAGATCCGTGGTTGCCTCGTCCACATATCCCAAATCCCTAGGGAAAATCATCAGCCCATACAAACTTAAGGCAAAAATGTCTACCTTCTTCGTCTCATCAGGGTGTGTCAAAATCAGATCTTTCAAAGCATCCCATGAAATGCACTTGCACTCACCCTTCTCTTTAATTCTGGCCGTGATCCACTTCTCGCTCATCCCCGTAATGGTCATTAATTTCTTCCAAAAGGTAGAGATACAAGCAGCTCAAGAATAGATCCTATCACTCTGAAACCTGGGACAACGAAGTAAGGCAGTATACTCCTCCAACGTAGGTACCAAGTCTACTTCCCCAAAAGTGAAGCAACTGTATGCCGGGTTTCGCAAGTGCTCATCTACCTGAATATCGAGCAAGTAAGGTAAATCTCCGTAATTATCATAGAATAACTGATTGGTCTCATTGCCCCACTGATCCCAAATTTCCTTAAGCTCTTGGAGATTATTCTGTGTGACACTAATACGAGTATAATCTGACAGCTCCGACACATATCCCATAGTTATACTGTCTCCCTTTTCTAGCTGAGTTTGCTCTGACCATCTATGAACATCGGCATTGTCCTCCACTCTATCAAGAAGTCCGTTCTCCATAATAAAACTTCCTAACTTAGAAACTGATCGTGAATCGATACCTTTGTAAATGCAAATGACATGCAAACAAAAGAAAAGAAATAGTTAGTATCACATGTTATCAATAAATCTTAACAATAATTTATAAGGGTAATATCTAAAGTATAGCTCTAACTAAGTTGGGCTTTTACGGTTTTTCTATAAGAGGTTGGTTCTAAAGTTTGAGGTACCCGAACCAGCAGATTCTTCGATTCTCACCATTATAGGCTCATTTGAAACGAGTTCAGTTCAGGGGAATACATTTCCCTATGGCTACTTTGAAAAACGAAAACAGGAGTCGCCACCAATCTTTTTAGGTGTTATTGGATCACCTTTTAAAACATTTTGTTTAAAAATCATTAGTTTTGGTCTACGAAATCAGAAAACGGGTTCGGGACCCGGTTACGTACGAGGAAGGGTTAGCACCCTCGTAACGCCCAAAAATTGGTACCTAATTGATTATCAAAATGTCTTTAATGTCGAAAATTTAAAAAATTTAAGATGCAATCCTTTTTTAAATATTTTTTACTTTGAAAATTAAGCTTCACTTGTATCAAATGAATCAAAATATTACATCCAATAAGTTAGGACACAATATTTTTAAGACATTTGACACAAAGTTAGTCCTTTTGGAAATCCCTATCTCGAAACAACGAAACGTCATATCCGGTAAGTTAGGACACAACGCTTTGAAATTCCAAGACAGTTGCTTGCATTTTGAAAACCTTAAAAACTTAGAAGGGTGCTTGATTATTTGAACTCAACGAGGAAAGTTGCAACCCAGTAAGTTAGGGCACTACTTTTCTCGAAACTTCCAAACACCAAGCATTTCCTTTATTTTTTTTTTGAAACCTTTAGGGTCTTGTTTTTAAAATCGATGTATGAAGGAGCATATACGAGATAACATGTTATAATAATAGGTAAATAAAAGCACAATAGCATAAATCTCATACATTAACCAACATATATATAAGAAATAAAACATGGCAAATTTTAAATAAGTAAAATATACATAAAAAACAATATATATATTTGAGAAGAATAGATAAAAACACATAAACATGTAATTTAACCCATATTTAAGCATATTAAAAAAATGATGCATGATATACAATTTGACACATATATATAAAATAATAATAATATGCCCAACACTCAACATTTAATTATGAGACCAACATTTAATATATTGACATAATATATAAAAAAAAGGGTTGTGTATATATATTAAAATATAAATAAAGTGAGTAATTTTTAAAATGTGTAAATTAAAATCAAATTTTTGGCAATGTAATGCTAATATAGTACACATAATAACTTTAGTTTTAGGATTATAATAAAATAATAAAATATAAATACTATGATATTGTACTATGTATAAGATAATAAACATATTTAATAATACATGAAAACATAGTAATTAATAATGAATTTTGAAATAGTATAATAATATATAAAATACTAATTTTATAGTTTTGGATAAAAATATACATAGGTTTTAAAAAATATAAAGGAAATAATTAATAAAATATTTAATATCAATTTAATATGAAAATAATAATGTGAATAATAATATACATGAAAAAATATATATTAGATAATAATAATATGAAATAATATATTGTTAAAATATAAAATAATATAAATATATATAAATATTATGTGATGAAAATATAATATAATAAATAATGAGTAATGATATATGTTAAAATATATATTAATATGATAAAAATATGAAGTAATATAATATAATAAAATATAAGTAAATAATAATATAAAATATAATACATAAAATCATATGTATACAATTTAAAATAAATAAGTTATAAATAATTTTAAAAGGGATAAAGGGACTAAAATTAAATGAAAATAAAAATCAGTGGCTAATTTAATAAAAAACGAGATCGGACCTAATTGAAAGGGCCACTAAAACCCTAGGGATTCATCGGGAAATTTTCCCTTGTCCCTAAACGGCATCGTGTCGTTATATGCCTTAGAGCGGTTTCCGTTGGGACTAAATTGAAACAAAATTAAAACATTAGAGCTAAATCAAAAATAAATAAAATGAAATTATAAATATTAAAATTGCGAGAGGACTATTTGAGCAATTAACCCATTTACAAAAACACGCGAATCCTCCCCGGGTAATCGGGTCAACATGCGGATCCTAATGCTTCGAAACGACATCGTTTTTAAGCTTATCGAATTAAGCTAAAACGGTGTCGTTTTACCGATGTTATAAAAGTAAAACAAAAGCTTAAAATTTTCATTTTTCAAACACTCATAAAAAAAACAGAAAGAGAAATCTAAAACTCTCTCAGAGCTCCGGCCTAGGGCCATCCTGGCTCGTCCCAGAGCACCACCGCCTTCAGCCTCACGCGCCTCACGCACCACCATCTGAGCCACTGTGTTCAGCGGTTAGGGTTTTCAAAGCTCTACTCTTTTTGCAGCGAATCAAAAGGTAACCCTTTTTACTGTTTTTAAAATGTATTTTTGCTATATGCTGTATCAAAAGATAATAAATATCGAAAAACAAAAAAAAATAAAATATCACCTCTGTTCTTCAGTTTACTCCTTGATTGCTTTTTTTATATATTTTTTATTTATTAAAAAAAACCGTAGTCTTTACAGATTAGAAAAAGGGTTTTTATAGCCTTTTCTGCAAATATTTACATTTTGGGGAAAGAAATCTTCGATTTCTTTCTATGTTCGTTTCGCTTTTGCTCTGTTTCTTTCCATATTTGTTCCTTGTCTGTCGCGATTTCTTTCCCTTGTTTGCAAGTGAGCGCGAGGATCTCGGTGGTGAGACAAGGCTGAGGTGTAGCGCGCTGATGAAGGCGATGATCTCAGCGTTATTCGCTCACCGATGGTGGCGCGATACCTAGTAACTGAGGTCAAGGAGAAAGTCGTGGCGTTGATGGAGCCTTGACGTGAGGCTAATAGACGCTCCCCGAAAGTTCTAGAGTTTCGTGAAACGAAAGGGCGCTAATTGGGCATGACGTTTGAGGCGCTTGAAGCATCCAGAATCCTTTGCGGCGCGAGGAGAAAGAGAGCTAGGGTTTCTAACTCTATCTGAAAGTCACTTGGGCCCCTGCTATTTGGGCCTTCGGGTTTATTAGTATTAGGTGGGTCTGTTTGGGTCTGTTGTGATAGGTTTGGTTTAAGTTTGGGCTACGGGTGTATTTGGGTGTAACCAGGTACACGGGTAGTGCTTCTGTATTGAACCAAAAACACTTGGGCTTTGTAATTAGACTTTTAAATGGACATTTTAAATAAATAAATACTTATTTATTTAATTTTTTATTCTATTTTCAGCCCGGTCAATTTTGGGCTACTACAATGAATATGAATTTCCTCGCATACTAGCAATATTTTTGTGGAATTAAGGATTTTGTGAAGAATATGACATGCTTTAAGTGTGTGGTCCCTGTTAAATCATTCCTACCATTAGCAATTAAAGTAATTTCAACTCAATAAAAAGTAAAACTTGAGCATATTGTTTAGCATAATTTCATGTCAAATAAATATAATAATTCTTGCCGTTAAATTTCATGTCATTTGCCACATGTTGGCCAGACATTGATTATTTATGTCTCCTCATAAAGAACTAACACTGGTAGTGTTTTGGGGTAATTTGTATAATATTTTATAAGTTCTGATACCAAATTGGACAAAAAAAGCTTGGGTATCGAATTGAAAAAAAAAGTTTAGATACCAAATTAGGAGGGCATAATGTCAAATTTAGCCCTCAATATTTACACCTTTTGGTGATTTGGCTCTTATTCTTTTTTGAACTATATTTGGCTCTCCACCTATTTAAAAAAAGTCTAATTTGACCATCAATTTATTAAAAAGAGTCTAATTATTATTTTAATAAAAATAATGACTAAAATGTTAAAATTTTAAACATTGCAACCCACATGGTAATTCACATGTACTTTGCAATTTTTTGGAACTTTTATGAACTTTTTTATATTCTTTTTATTTTTTATTTTTGTATATTTTTATAAATTTTAAATTATTTATTAACAAGGCGTATAAGCCAAATAGTGTGATATCAATATGACATATACATGGACTGCTATACAAATAACCGTGACAACATCATTAAAAAAATATTGTTTTGATCAACATTTTTGTTAAAAAAAAGAATAAATGTCAAATTAACAAACGATAGAAATGTTGATAGCTAAATTTGATATTATGCCAATAAGAAAAAGTGTCAAGTTTAGGTACCAAATGTTATATTAAGCCTATTAATATTTTATTCTCGATTTCATGCTATCAAACAAAAGTTTGAGTTCCAATTGGGCATAAATCTCATGATAAAAAAGAGCTTCACTATTCTTCATAGGGGTGAGCATTCAATCGAATTGAGTGAAAAAATTTCGAGATAATCTAGTTGACGAGTCTTATTTTATCATCCTAACTCGATTTGAAACTTTTTCAAATCGAGTTGAGTTAAATAAAATTCGAGTTAAGTTGAATCGAATCGAGTGAATTTTTCGAGTTGAATTAAAAAATTAAATATGTCAAATTAAAATCTTGTTACAGTATATCTAATACTATGTTAAAGCACATAAATTTGAAACCATATATATTTGAAAACTTTTTCAAAGCAAAATAAAAAAATACTTTAGTATGATAAGCTTGAATCATTAATTAACTTATTTAGGTTCTCAAAATTATTATTCTAGAAATTTTTAAAATTTTTTAAACTTTCTTTATATATTTTAATTTTTTTTGAAATTTTTATAATTCCTTAAAATTTAAAATATGAAATTTTTATAAATATTTTGAATTTTGAAATTTATTATGATTTTTTTTGTATCTTTTGTTGAGAGAGACCAATTTGTTCATTTTCAAACTTGACATGGGCCAAAAGGGTATTTACACCAATACGTTATTCGAATTATTCGAGTTATTCAAATTGTAAAATTCAACTTGATTGGAACTCGAATTATTTATTTGAGTTGACTTGAATAGTTCAAATAACTCGATTTGATTAACTCAAAATTCATTTTTTTTTCGATTTTTTCGAATCGAATCGAATTTTACTCACCCCTAATTCTCCAACCCCAATAGAAATTTAAAGAAGGCCCTCAAAAATATTAAACAACACCGTTGCTTTCTACATTTATTGTTAAAAAATCATATGAAAGGCTTAAGGGTGTAAAAAGCTCTCAAACTTTTTCAAAAAAAGTAATTAAGTCCCTGCTTCTTTTCCCACTCAATTAGGTACTTGAATTGTCAAAATGCATAAAAAATGCCTTTTGATCGTTAAAGTTAATTGACCCTAATTTTTTCAATTAAAGTCATCCCGTGTCACAACTAGAATGTGACATGTGACAAAAAAAATTATAAAAAAATAGAACTTATAAAAATTATTAAATTTTAATATTAAAATATTAAAATATTATTAAAAATTAAAAATATATATATAATGCATAAAAAAGTCCCTTTAACCGTTGACTGTTAAAAGTTAACAATCACATTTTTTTCAGTTAAAGCCATCATATGTTGCAACATAACGTGACATATGGTGAAAAATGATAAAAATAAAAATAAATAAAAGTTATATAAAAATTATAAAATGTTTCTTTTAGTACGATAATTTTTTGTGAATTTTTATTTCTTTATATTTTTTATAATTTTCTTACGACTTTGTAATTTTTTCTCTTTATTTTTATATATATTTTTAAAAAAAATTTACGATTTTTATAAAAAGTTACAATTTTTTTATTATTTTTATGATTTTTCTATTTTTTCTATTTTAATAGAATAATAATTATTTTTTTATCGTTTTTTGCCATGTGTCGCCCCGTGGTTGTGACACATGGTGTTTTTAATTGAAAAAATTAGGGACAATTAACTTTATGGTCAACTGTTAAAATTAATGGTTAAAGGGTCTTCTTAATGGACTTTGACAGTTCAAATACCCAATTGATTGTAAAAAAAAAAAGAAAGAAAAATAAGGGCTTAATTGTTTTCTTAAAAGTTTGAGGGCTTTTTGATACATTTTAAAAGTTCAAGTATCCAATTGTAAGAGTAAGCAAAACTCTATTCGATTTGAAAAAATTGAAAAAAAATCAAGTTTCAAGTTAAACAAATCGAGTTAATCGAGTCAACTCGAATTTTTTTTGAATTTCGAATTCAAATAAACTGAATATCAAACTATAATATTTTATATTTTTAACCCAAACCCTCACACCTTTTTACTTTCTCCCAATACTTTTACTCCCTCCCACTTTCCTCCCAAAACTTTTACTCCCCCTCCATTTCCACTCTCATCTACCCCAAACCCATTCCCCCCCTCCCCCCAAAATTTTTTTTTTAAAAAATATTTTCCCCACATTTACTTTCCTCCAAAATTTTACTCCCCAACTCTCAAAACTTTTTATTTTCCCTCTAAACTTTTATTTTTCATCCATTACCCCCAAATAAAAAATCATTCGAAAAAAATTCTCTAAATTTAAATAGTAATAATTTTATTTATATCTACTATTTATATTATTAAATTAAATCTCACATTTTGTACTATTTATATTATTGAATTGTTTAATCGTATTAAATCTTTATAATTTTTTGTTAAAATTGATTATTGATGATGCCATAAAACATTGGTGTTAAAATTTTTATGTTGGTATCAATTTCATATTTTATCTTTAAGATAACTTTTATTAAAAAAATCACATTTTTTTATATTTAACATATTTTTTAATTTCAAAATACATAGTAACAAAAATCAGAAGATAATTAAAGCAATTAAGTAAGCAAAGAAGCTAACACGTATATAAAAGATTAATAAATAAATTATAAAGAGATAAAAGTTAATAAAAAATTTGATTACGGTAGGCAAATTGAATTACGGTGGGTGATAGTAGTTACAAGGACCTAAAGTCATTTTTTTTAAATTTAACTCGAACAAATATATTCAATTCAATTCGATTTGAATTCTATCTCACTCGACTCAATTGAAGAAAATTTCAAATTGAGTTAGGATGAAAAAATAGAATTTGTCAACTCGGTTAATTTAAAAATTTTTCATTCAATTCGATTCGAATGAACGCTCACCTCTACCCAATTAAGTGAAAAAAAAATGACTTAAAATTTTTTTTAAAGTTTAAAGGCTTTTTATATCCTTAAACCTATATGAAAATTATTTTATTTATTTACATAACCATAAAAAAATTTCAAAATTAAACTATAATGACATTTTTAAACAGTAATGTTAACTCTCTTAGAAAGTTAACATTTGTTTAAATTTTTTTTATAGTATATGAATTTAATTTAATGATAAAAGGATTAATTTGATCTTATTATAGATATATGTACTTGTGAGGAAAATTCACCCTTTTCTGTTACGTAACGACTCTTATGCACAGTACAACATGCTATATATTGTTCCAAAGTTTAGAAGAAGGTTATTCTGGTCTTGTTACTCTAATTCTTGAAGATACGGTTTGTGGTGGGAGAATCGTAGAAGAAAACAATGGAATCAACTTCGAAGAAGGTAACTTTGAGCAGCTCCGACGGGCGGACTTTCGAGGTGGAGGAAGCGGTTGCATTCCAGTCTCAGACGATCAAACACTTGTACGAAACAGGTTGCACCGGCGACTTCATCCCTATCCCTAACGTCACCGGCGACATTTTATCCATGGTTATCCGGTACTGCGAGAAGCACGTAGATTCGGATACCGCCGCTGGCAAGGAAAGCTTCTACAGTAACAAACTCAAGCGCTGGGATGCTCTTTTTGTCAAGGTTGACCAAAGCACCCTCTTCGACCTCATCTTGGTTAGTTCCCTTTTCCAATTTAAGATTCTGCGTCTGCCATCTTCTTGTTCTCGAATCTTGGTTGTATTCTAATATCATGAGAATGGGGTTTGGTTGCAGGCGGCCGACTTTATGAATATAAATAGCTTGATGGACTTGACATGCAAAACTGTTGCCAACATGATGAAGGGGAAGACAACTGAGGAGATTCGTGGTACCTTCAACATCAAGAACGATTACACCCTCGAGGCAGAAGAGATGGTTAGGAGGGAGAACCAATGGGCATTCGAATGATTCATATCCACATCCATTCAAATCAAAATTCACTGTTTGATATGTATAGCTTAGGAAGGAATATCGACATTATCAGAGGGTTGATTGGGCTACGACGGAAGTTTGGAAAACTTGGAACACTGCCCCTTTTTCTTGATATTTTTGCTTTACAACCTGTTTCTTGAGGATTTGATATGAATGCCCCTTTTCCATGCCTTTCTTTGTTCTTCTTCCATATTCTTTACTTAAAATTTTTAATTGAAGTGTTGTAAAGAGTTGCCCAATGACACGATGAACAAATGCGTTGTCAATTGTTGAGATTCATGAAAACTACTCATGTTGACTAAAAAATAATCTTTAATTGATATTAAACCAGATATCAAACTCTGGTATATATACACAAGCTGCCAAGACTAGTTACAACAACCTTAACTACCAAAACTATTACTACTAACTACTAACTGTTTTAAACTGTTAACTGCCACAACTGTTTTATTCCTTAACATGCCTCCATCTCCTTAATCTCTATTGTTTGCTCACATTTTGCAACTATCTTAAGACACAATTGAAACTTTGTAAAAAGAGGAGCTGACAAAGGCTTCGTAAAGATGTTTGCTACCTGCTCTTGCGCTGGAACATGTCCAACAGTTAATGTTCCTGCAGCAACTTTCTCCCTAACGAAAAATAGATCCAACTCGACATGCTTAAACTTTGAATGTAATATTGGAGTAGCTGAGACAGCAACAGCTCCAGAATTATCGCACCAGACAGTAGCCTTCCTATTCAGAGAAACATGTAATTCAGCTAAAAGTGATTCAAGCCAGACTATCTTAGTGATTGTATGAGCAAGCCCTCTATATTCTGCTTCTGCAATTGATCTGGAAACAATTTGCTACTTCTTAGACCCTCAGGCAATAGGATTGCCTCCAAGAAATACACAGAATCCTGTTGTAAATTGTCTGTCATCCACATCAGACCCCCAATTTGCATCCGAATAGCCAACAAGATCCAAGGTGACAGTTGTAGTGAAATGAAGACCATAATCAACAGTGTTCTGGAGATAGCGCAGGATGCGTTTCACAACTTTGAAATGTTGATCAAGAGGTTTGTGCATAAACTGACAAACTCTATTTACAGCAAAAGTAATGTCCGGTCTTGTAATGACTACATACTGCAGAGCCCCCATAATACTCCTATACTCAGGCTCATTCTCAATTGCACTGCCAACATATTGAGATAAATTAGTTGAAGAAGCCATGGGTGTAGGAGAACCTTTTGCTTGATCCATGCGAGCCCTGCGTAGAAGCTCAAGGATATATTTGCGTTGGCTCAAAAACAAGCTATTAGTGGTGGGAAGAACTTCAATACCAAGGAAGTAGTTGAGAGAGCCCAAATCCTTCAGAGAGAACTTAGTATCCAAGGTGGCGACAAAGGCATCAATACTACCTTGATGATTTCCAATGACAATGAATGTCATCTACGTAGACAAGTACATACAGGAGCACACCCTCGGTCTTTCGAACAAAAAGAGAGCCATCAGATTTAGTTAAAACAAACCAAGAAGCAAGTAAAAAATCCCTTAGCTTTGAGAACCAAGCTCGAGGAGCCTGCTTAAGGCCATACAAAGCTTTCTTTAGGCGACATACCAAGGTTTGATCACCAATCTTCTGCTCAAAACCTGGAGGCTGCACATATAAATCTCTTCCGATAAATCCTCGTTGAAGAAGGCATGGTTAATGTCAACTTGCCTTAGTGACCAACCAAACTTCACAGCCAAGGATAAGACTACACGAATTGTAGTAGGTTTTACAACAGGGCTGAAAGTTTCTTGATAATCAATACCAGCTTCCTGCAGGTACCCCTTGACAACCAATCTACCTTTGTAGCGAGCAATGATGCCATCTGAGTGTCTTTTAACTTTGAATATCCATTTGCAGCCTACAGCCCTCCTGTTGACAGGTAAGGGAACTAAATCCCAAGTTTTATTTTTCAGCAACGCATCATACTCCTACTGAGCTTCCAGTTTCCAGTCTTTATGGGTAAAAGCCTGCTCAATCGTGACAGGTTCAGGAACTCCTAGCTTAGCTAAAAACAATTTAGGTTTGAAGATCCCATTCTTGGATCTTGTTTGCATAGGATGAGTGTTAACAATAGGAGCTGCAAGTGTTCAACGAGCAAGGGATTGCTAGAAGCCAACCGAGAGTTGAATAAGGCAGTTGACGAAACACCAGTAGGAGATCATCTATATTGACACCAGGCGATCTAGAATGCAGAGAAGTAGGTTGTATAGGAACAAAATATGGAAGAGCAAGAGAAAAAGAAACTACTCTACTGGCATCTCACATTGCTGCCAATTCTGGTTGAGGGGAAGAAACATTCATAGGTGAGACACCAACACCAGACCGCGGTAAGGAAGAAAAGACAACAGGAACTCGAGCCTGTTGATGTTGAAACTAAGAGTGAGCCCGAGAACCACTACTTAAGCTAGAAGAAGTAGCAAAAGGAAAGGAGTCTTCATCGAACACCACATGTATTGAGACAAAAACCTTTCCAGTATTATCAAGGCATTTGTATCCTTTGTGAGCTGAGCTATAGCCAAGAAATACACAGGGCTTGGAACGATACTCAAGCTTATGATTATTAAAGGGTCAAAGATAGGGATAACACCTACAACCAAAAACCCTTAAAAACATGTAATTGGGCTGAGTGCGATGCAACACTTCAAAAGGTGATCATCCTTTAAGAACAGGTGTAGGAAGCCTGTTAATGAGAAAAATAGCACTAGTAAAAGCACGAGCCAAAAAATGCAGTGGCATGCAAGATTGAACCATCAAGGTCAGACCAGTATCGATGATGTGTGTACAACCCCTTAACCCCAAACCGTCGTCAGAATAGAGTTACGAGAAATTACCAGACATATCAGACAACTTACAAAATAATTCACAAATAAAATAACATTCATAGTATAATTTAATAGTTAAGTCCCAATAATAGACGCTCGAAGCCAAAACATAAATTAAAAGTGAAATGGAACTTGTTCGAATTCTCCGAAAATTTTTCGTAATTTTTTTTATAAAAATTTCGACAGCATTTCTGCTTATTTTTTACATAAAACCCCCTGTAAACTGCAAACCCAAAACAACCCAATATCAATACTCCAACCAATGATTAGATATACTCAAATACATCCAATTTTTATCAAAATAATAATTTAATACCTTAGTCTAAACCATATAACATGTTAGTATATATGTATAATATTTAATAACTTTTATTTCATTTCAATTATTTAATACCAAATTAACCATTTCATAACTTTATATCATATTCATAATCCAAAACATTATAATCATTTATATACAACCAAAATCATTTAACTTAAATGTATATACATAATTCATATTCAACTACCTAGTACATGCCACTTAACAAAAGGAAGAAATACATCAGAAAATCTTCTTGTTGGAGTCGGGTTTGTTTTGGATGCTGGACTGGATCCGAAACTCTAATGACCTGCGCACGGAAACAACAGTATGCTGAGTATTTCATACTCAGCGGTATTACTATAAATCAAAACTATTTAACATTAATAAATTACAAACATCAACCATAAACTTTATAATCATTTAAACTAATTATATATAATTATATTACTTCATAACTCTTAAATTCATATTTCATTTTTTTTCACATACTAACTCAATTCATAATTTAACTCATACATTCTTTCTCATACTTTTCAATAGTGCCAAAACAATTAATCTCATTTTCAAAATTTCATTTCAATTATTTACCCTATTAACAAGGCTCGGACTCTGACAGATACGCGGATTCCACCCAAACACACCAGAATATCCAGCCCAAACACACCCGAAATATTATAAATCCTCCATAACACACTAGTATAATATAGCCTCCCAAACACACCAGTATATCATATCCTCCCAAACACACCAATAAGGCATTAAATGCCTCTTCGGATAAACCGAAGTATATAATAACAGAAATATCTTCTTGACCAAACTACAAATCTCCTCATCACATCATAAATCCAATGGCATGCCATTTGTATCAAATCTAGTCCAACAAGTTAATAGGGTATTATTTTACTTTTCCAATTTCAATTTCATTTCCACAAAATTTTTCAATACTCAATCAATTCAAACATCTATTATCTTAATTCATATACAAATTAATTTTCACACATACTCATATTTAATTTCAAATATAATACTTACATTATCTTAATTATTCCATAACTATAAATTCAATATACATTTAATAAATAGTTTGAGTTATAGTAATACAAACCCGGAATACGAGTTTACTTCTCAACGATCTTTTCTTTTCCTTTGGATGTCGATGCCTCATTTTCCTTGTTAGCTATGAAAATAAAAATAATAATAACATTTTACATTATTAATTACAGCATTAATTTAAATAATTAATTAAATTTCTACTCAATTTATGCCTAACTTTAAATTTAATCCTAATTGACTCTTTTATTTGTTTCATTTATTTCATACTTCAATTCTATTCATTTTTCTTCCATATTCATCCTAACTATTAAGTATTCATAACATAACTCTAATTTAAAATTTCTTTTAATTTAATCCCTCTAATACAAAACTTATAGCTTACTTTACAATTTAATCCTTTTACTAATTCTAACTGAAAATTTATTCAATTCAATCCCTAATTCATCTTTTTCTTCAACATGAACTTTGTTTAAAAGCTTATAAACTTTCAAACTATCAAATTAATTTCATCAAAACCTTGTTTTAAGACTTCTAAAACATCAAATTTAAGAGAAAAGGACTAAATTTAGCTTACCAAACAAACTTGAAGCTTTAAAATCCAAATTTTGCCCTTTTCTTTTCTTGCCCTTTTCTTCCCCTTTTTTCGAATGCTCTCTGTTTCTTATTCTGTTTGTTGGCTTTTGTTTCTTTTTCCTTTACTTCGTTTTATTCTATTTACTTTAATTTATTTAATTTAATTTATTTGTTTTATATTAATAATTTAATTCTAATTATCTATTACTTTAATATTAAGTAAACAAATTATTTTATAACAAATGTACTAATATTCTTATTACAATTGTCATTATTCAATTTGTTTATTATACAAAAATCATATAATTTAATTATTTAATTTAATAAATATCTTTAACTTAAATAATAAGTAATTTAATTATTTACTTTACAATTGTACTAATATAATTTTAACACATGTATAAATTGTATTAATTGTATACCATACATTTGTCTTAATCTAATTAATTTATTAAACAAAAATCTTATAATATAATAATTTAATTAATAAGTTATTTAGGAATTTTTGTCAACAAAAAATTTAGTTTAAAACTACTTCGTGTTTAGGTTAATTAGAGTTCTAGTATACCTAAGAGTTTTATTTAGATTTATTTTGCTAGCCTATATAAAGACATTTACATTGTACACAAAAAAAATCAATTTATTATTATTCAACAACTTTTCTTTGAGTTAATAAATTATTTTTGAGTTTTCTTTTACAAGAGTTTTTAACAATCTTTTCAGATTGTGGAGATCATTTTCAAACTTTTTCTTACCAATTTTTCTTTCTTGGAGGGGAAATTAAAGCCACTTGAAGGGGATTGTGGATTCCTCTTGTTTCTAAGGCTCTTTAGGACTTATACACCTTACATTCTATCCTTTTCATTTATCTTTCTTATTTCCTTCTTTATTGTTTATATCTTTGATTTATTATTCTATTTTATTTATCTTATTTATCTATTTTAATTGTTTTATCTTACTTGGATTCGATTGTATGTCAGGTTGTGTCAACATCCAAGATTCTTTCTGGACGTCTAAAGCCCTAAGTCAAATCTGCAACTTGGGCAAGCTTACGATCCTTCTCCATCTAATTTGTTAC
This sequence comes from Gossypium hirsutum, assembly GCF_007990345.1. Classification (NCBI taxonomy): domain Eukaryota; kingdom Viridiplantae; phylum Streptophyta; class Magnoliopsida; order Malvales; family Malvaceae; genus Gossypium; species Gossypium hirsutum. The sequence continues at coordinate 6,371,848 of NC_053435.1, read as the reverse complement.
CATTTGGTATTAGTTTATTGGCATTTTTAGTGTTCTTTGTTCTTATAAACTTATTTCCAACCAACAATCTCAAAACAAATTTTTTACCTAGAAAATTTTCAAAAAAAATATTTTTTGTGGGTAAAATTTTTTCAAATGATCTGAAAATTTACATATTGATTCTTAACACTCTTTTATAATATATAAAAAATATTTCTCACAAAAAAAGTGATAAAAAAAGTACAAAAATAAAAAAATACGAAAAAATTTTAAAAAAATCTTTGGGTTGAATTCTGTGATGAAACTTTCTAGATCAGATCTACATTATTTTAGGAGGCTCTAATTTAAATTTCGTAATTTTTGGAAATTGGGAACACCTCGAATAGATTTTTTCAAGTTACTTCACTATTTTTTAGGTTTTTGGGTTTCAGGGATTTTCATTGACGGTTAGCCTTAGGTTTTTATTTTTTTTTTCTTTTTATTGTTCATTTATGCATTCTAACACTTTATTTTTTTCTTGTGTTAGTAGGTTAAAGTACTTTGCACATTCTTTCCTCCGTGCAATACAACTCTTTGGTGTCTAGCTGATTTTGGACTCCTAGTGCTACTAGGTTTGCTTTGTTAGTTTGATTCTAATTCATTCTGATTAATCGATATAAAAAATTTTAAAAAACTTACAAGATTACTTCTTACCTAATTGGAAATTTAATTTTCTTTCTGAGTGCATAAGGTGAGGTTTGCTTAATTTTTTTAGTGTTTTTAGTTCATCCTCTAATAATGGTACGCAAACATAGTATGCAAGAGTTTTGGAACCTCCTACTGATGGGGACAATTTGCTTGAGTCCAATTGTCTTGTAGTGTGACAATATCTTAGCATTCAAGTAAGGGATGATTCTGATGAAGTGCAAAGGACTAACATCTTCCACTCGAGGTGCTTGATTCAAGGAAAGTTGTGTTCTCTTATTATTGATAGTTGTAGTTGTGCCAACGTGGTGAGTAGTTTTTTAGTGGTTATTTTATCTTTACCTTTTCAAAACCATCCTAAGCCATATCACTTACAATAGTTTAACGAAGTTTCGGAAGTTATGGTAGCTGAATAGTCCTTAATTGCATTCAAAATGGGAAATTATTCTGACGAGGTTTGGTGTGATGTAGTTCCCATGCATGCCACTCATTTTCTTCTTGGAAGACCATAAAAATATGATCATGATGTGGTACACTATGGCAAATTTAATTGATACTCCCTTGCGTTTAAAAAAATACACTTTAGCCCTTTTGGAGCCCAAAAATGTGTATCAAGACCAATTGAAAATGATAAAATATTGTGAGAGGGTTAAGAGGAAAGAAAAAATTGAAAAGACAAATGGAAAAGAGACCTTGAATGATAAATGTCTACTTGATGGTCCATTTTTTATGAGTGAAAATATAGATGAGGTAAAATTGGAGAGTTCTCAAATGGGAAAAGAAAATGAAAAACAAGAAAATATTCATGCAAAAGTAAGGAATAGTTATGTTTTAACTAACTACAACTCGAATTTGTTTTGTAGTGTTTCCTTGTTATAGGATTTCAAGGATCCATTGATGGACTTCCATTATATTATTATACCATCAATAGACAATTTTACTTGTATGAAAGAGGTAAGTTGAACATTGATAATTCTCCACAAGTGCTTCAAGGTAAGAAATGTAAGGAAACATTAGAAATTGAATTAAGCAGGCATACATTGCATGTGTTTGATAAGTATGCTACTGATTTTAGATTTCCTTGTGACATGTTTTCTCGTTGGTTAAGTTTCAATAAACCTTTGTCAGTTTCAATTAATTTTATGGGTTTATCTAGATTTGTAAAGGTTAAAAATTGTAATTTTGTTGCATTAAATAGGTTTATTAAAGCATTTTATACATTTACTCTTACAACAAAATTTTCTACCTTGACCTTTAACAATGAATTTTTACATAATCTTAACATTCTTGATTTTTATAATTATGTGAAATTCTTGACTCATTATTGGGAATTCTTATGGATGACCATGCATATTCAAAGAAAGTTACAGATTATATTTTTCTTGAACACTCATGTGCCTAACATCTCTTTGTTTAGTGTTGATAACTTGTTTTTAAAGGAGACATCCATGATCAAAGCAAATTTGAAGGATTGAAATAATATCTTTGATCCTGGAGATAGTTTTGGCGTCCAAGAAAGCTTAGCTAAGTATTTTTTTTTCATTTTATTGTTATTAGTTCTAATCCCTTTTCTTTTATGCAGCTAAAGATTTGAGGACGAATCTTTTCGATGAAGGAGGAATGATGCAAGTCTCAAGGCCCAATTTTAGACCTATAAATGTGATGGGCTTACACTACCTCAAAGCAAAAAAATATGATCAAAGTCCAACCAAATCAAACCAAGATTCAGTCAAAGGCAATATGTGAGGAAGAATCGTTTTGAGGAATGATACATGTATGAAATGGGTGAAATTTATTAAATTTCATTCACCGTAGCTGCCAGTTTTTAAGTTTGGGGAATTAACAGACTTGCGACAACTTTATTAATTGGATCCAAACATTTCTTGGTTAATATGTCTTCAAAGAGTTTGAATATTTATCTCTTAGCTTCGAAACGCACTATGAATCACTCAACTTTGAGTTTGGGAGCTCAAGTTATGATCGTTTTAGTGAAGACTATGCAAGCAGAATTTTTGGACGGGGATGGAAATTACAAGTTTCGGGCTTTTAATTCGAGTTTAAATCATAGTGGGTTTGAGTTTTAAGCTTAATTTTTATCAAATATGGGCTCAATATTGCATTTGTCAACTTTTTTTTTATTCCAATTTTTTTATATTTATTAAGTATTTTAAGTTATTTAGGAGTTTTTGTCAACAAGAAAGTTTAGTTTAAAATTACTTCTTGCTTAGGTTAATTAGAGTTCTAGTATACTTAAGAGTTTTGTTTGGATTTATATAGCTAGCCTATATAAAGGCCTTTACATCGTACGCAAATTAATTAATTCATTATTATTCAACAACTTCTCTTTTCAATTAATAAATTCTCTTTGAGTTGTTCTTTTCAAGAATTTTTCTTAAGTTTTCTTTTAGAAGAATTTTAATAATCTTTTCAGATTATGAGGATTATCTTCAAACTTTTTCTTGCCAAGTATTCTTTCTTGGAGGGGAAATAAGAGTCGTTTGAAGGAGGTTGTTGATTTTTCTTGTTTCCAGGGCTCCTTAAGACTTCTACACGTCACGTTCCATCTTTTCCATTTACCTTCTTTATTTTCTTCTTTATTGTTCTATTTTATTCATCTTAGTTAATTATTTTAATTTCTTTCTTTAATTTTTTTTATTTGACTTGGATTCGTTTGCATTTCAGGTGGTGTCGAAATCCAAATTTCTTTTCGAACGTCTAGAGCCCTAAGTTAAATCTACAACTTGGAGAAACTTATGATCATGTTTTCGCACTCATTCTTTATCAGAGTCATTATGTAAGTATTTTGGAGTTCTTATGATATTTTGTTTGTATATTTATATGCTCATGTTTTGGTATACTTGGTAAGGTGAACTATAAGACTTCCAAGGTTTATTTTGAAGCTTTGATTAGTAGCTAATTATGTATGGTTGTACAAGTTTAAATATGTTAGTTAATAAGTTTTGTCTAGATGTATTGGATTGTATGCTTGGATGATATTTGGTTGTAATTACATGTGTTGAATAGATGGTTATTGTGTAGGTGTTATGTTTAGTTATGTTTTAGGTATAACTTGTTAAGGTTGGAAAGCTTGAAAATAGACATTTTTGGTCATTTTGTCATTCAGTCTCGAGACAAGAAAAACATGTCTCGAGATCATTATAATAAAATTTACATAATTGTTCATGCAAAGTCTTAATGTCTTCAGACAACTTCAACCCAGTCTCTTGTCTCGAGACAAAGCGGATTTTTTCTTGAGACCAGGATACATCAAAGCTAAACTATTTTTACGTTCTTCTAGGTCTTAAGGCAAGAATCCCTTGTCTTGAGACATCTAAACATCAAAGTTAAAATAGTGAAACAGGGGAAGCCTATCTTGAGACTCAGTTTCAAGACTTGAGAAGCAATGTCTTGAGACATGGATTTCAATATCTTAAAACATGTCATCATCGAAGCAAAATTTGTAATAAAAAGAATTATATCCTATCTCGAGACATAAAGACCCTTGTCTTAAGACATCTTGTTGAAATTTGATGAATAGAGTTTGGATTCAAATATTAACTTTGTTTTTGATCGAACGTAAATCTGTAACCTTATTTATAGAATCATATAATATTGAATCATCATGTTTACACTGATAACTATAATTGAATTTGATTATTATAAATTAATATTAAATTTTTTGATTAAATTATTTAAAATAGTCTAAGTTGCTTTGGCAACGTGATGTGACTTCACTCATTTAGATCCGACGATCAGATCGAGTGTGAGGTGTCACACAACATGAATGTACTTTGGCTTTAAAAAAAAAAGCAATGGTCTGCATGTTGAAAAATCTGGTTGTGAAAACAATTTACTGTTACAGCGAAAGTTTAAAATTTTTCAAAGCTGAGTCGATTTTGTGATATTTATAGTAATAAATATTATACTGAAAAGTACATATGTTTTGTGCAAGATGGATCCAAAATATTCCTGGCTTTCAATTGAACGTCCATCAACACTATCCTCGTACCCTGAATTGTGTTGAGTGTGGGCTTGGGAATAAAAAAATCTATTATAAGAAAATAAATTTCCACTAATTTCTGGCAGAATAACATTTATTTATAAGAAGAGATAGGAAAATCTTAGTTGAATAATAATAGTACAAATAATATTTATTTAATAGAAAAACACTCCCCTAGTATAATTAGAAGAGGGGGGAGGCACACCCTAGATAAAAATACTAGGGTTGCCACCTTTCACATGTAGAATGAGAGGAATTGGGTCTCTCATGTATTCGATCTAATTCTATGTGATTCATGAACTTTTAACCCAATACTTTGTATGTAACACCCCAAACCCGGCCCAGACGTTATGACCGGATCCGACATGCCACATCGAAGCGTTCAAAATATTTTATATTGTTGATCCAGAAAAACTTACTTAGTGTTTTAAAAGATAATTTCATTATAGGTTAAAGTGAATGGAAGCTGCGCACCAGGTAGAAAATCGGAAAAGGGGTGGTGAGTCCATCGGACTGCTTAAGTACCAAGCTCCCTTCGGATCCAATCCTAGACATGCATACTGCCATTGCCACACCTTAACGTCATGGATATTTCTAGGAAACCGATTTGATTAAGTCATTTTTAGGAAAAGTGATTAATTTTGGAAAATACTTTCATTGCAGAAGCTTTGTTTGTTGTCTTGTTATTTTGAAATCAATTGTTGTTTTTGAAAACGCGCCCTAAAGCTATCCAATTTCAACAGTTAAAATAAGTAATAGCTATCTTAGTAATACATATTAAAACCATCAAAAATAATTAAGCGGCCTTATTACATTTGAAAACCCAAAAACTTCAAACGTAAATAAAATGATGTCCAGTTCACCAGAAGAAAATCAAACTTTCAGAACGGGTGGCCACTCCGAATTCCCTCACAGCTTCAAGCCCACTATGGTTGGGGATTACCTGCGTGGATGAAAATAAAAGGGGTGAGTTTGGGGAAACTCAGTGTGTAAATTAACCCAACCATAGCTTATATCAGCTCAAACCACAGAAATAGAATAAGTTGGCCTTAGCCTAGAACAGAATTCAGAATAAAGCCCATAGGCCCATAACAGAACAGAACAGAACAGATATTATATGTTTATGCAGAAACCCAACCCAGATTTATCCATAACACCCCCGTACCAGCCTTACACCATGTGGAGAGACTACTCGACCCACCCAACCACTACACACCACAGAAATCGCAGCGAGGCTGTCAGATATTGTGACGAAGTCACCAGATACAGATATTGTGGCAGAGCCACCAGAACAGATATATGTGGCAGAGCCACCAGATCAGATAATTGTGGCATAACCACCAGGACGCTTCCTCCATAGTATAACCCAAGTCCCCATGCAACAGATATATAATCATGGCATACATCATACAGAACCAGATCGTCATGCTTTTCAGTCAAAAGTAACCCTAGGGGTATAATGGTAATTTTGCATACATAGGGGTATTCAAGTAATTTAACTATTCTTAAGGTTTTCATACATAACATAGTCATTTACGTGCGATCAGAAACACTTACCGCATTTTCTTACCAATTTGGGCCCGTTGGCCCATTATCCCGTTTTTGGCCCATTAAGCCTAAAAATATCGAAATGCACAGAATCGCGCACTCTGCAGTCTTATCACTTTAATTTACCATATACATCAAACTATTAATCTCATGAGCATTCACACACTCGCAAGATCTCAAAATACCGGCTTTTCGGCATTTCGGCTTTTCGGCTTGTGCCGATCTAGTCTATAAGAGGGTGTTAGTTACACACCTGTTTGCGACGATATGCTAACGAGATCCACACATGAACCGCCTACAATTGGATTACTAACACGTTAATCTAACTATTCAAATACGAACTACGTATTAACCCCTTACAATATTCGGCCAACCACACCTATAGATCAGAGTAAGCTTATAAGAAATCAATAAGCAACTCATTAACAAATTTTTGTCAGTGTTTACCACATAATCATAATTTCACTGCAAGCTGTCTTCCTGAGCAACAGTCACTAAATCATTTATAACTAGAGCTACGAAACTCCAAATCAAGTGCCGTTAATTTTCCCTGAAAATAGACTCATATATATTCTATCCATAAAATTTTCAGAATTTTTGGTTTAGCCAATCAATACCATATTTTTCTCAAAGTTTCCCATGTTTCACTGTTTAATCTGACCACTCTTCATTACGAATCAAATTTCTCATTGTACAGAATTCAAAATATGTTTTTATTTATTTCATTTGAAACTAGACTCAATAAGATTTAATTGCATAATTTATTCAGCTTCTAATTCATCTCCCACAATTTATGGTGATTTTCCAAAGTCACGTTACTGTTGCTGTCCCAAGCAGATTTATTACCAAATCACTCTTTCACACATACCTTGCATGCATGTTATTTAAACATGTATATCACCAATCAATCATCACATATCTATGATTTTACTTAAGTATAATCTCCATTTAATCATTTTAAAGCACAACATGTTAGCCGATTTTTCCCTTTAGCATCTAAGGCACATGCATGCTCATTTGTTTGGCTCAACTTCACCTATCTTCCATTTTTCATCAAAAGAACATGAAACAACAACCATTTCCTTCATTTTAATTCATGACTAAATGCTCACAACACAACTAAAAATCAAAATATGCTTCAAGAGTTAAGGTAGAATTAAGAAGAACTCATTAACATCAAGATAGAAGCAAACTACCATGAACTTACCTTCAATTTTCTTCTTCCTAGTGACCGAATACTCAAGAGCTTTCTCCTCTCCTTTCTCTTCTCTAACTTTTGGCTATGATGAACAAAGATGGACAAAACTTTGTTCTTTTCATCCTTTTGTTATTTTATTAAAATTTCATATTTCATCCATTTAATTCTTTAATACAAAAGACATGAAATGCCCATCATAGAACATTTACCTAACCCATTATCATGGTACATTTACCTAACCCATTATCAATTTTTATCAATTTGTACCATAAATTATGGATATCAAGTGCAGATATTGTCTTCAACAACATGATGGCCGGCCACTTCATGTAAAATGGGAGGTTTGTCATGCAAATCCTCCTATTTTGCACTCCTATTTGTTTGGCCACTTCAATTTAGCATATAGCATTTTCAAACATTTTCACATAGGTCCTATTTCATAATTTCACCCCATTTTTCTTATGGAACAAAAATTAACTAAAATTGTCGGGTTCTATATTAAGCTTGGGCCTTCTAGAGGCCCACTAACATAATTAAACCTATGCCAACATTCACAGAATTCCCGAAAATTGGGGCGTTACATTGTAATTTAATCTAACCCAACATTTGCTTTCCACTCCCAAAATAAATATCATTTATTTATTTAATTAAATTAATTAAATTAATTTCTCAATTAAAATTTTTTTAACCCAATTTTTAATCTCGTTAAAGTCATGACGGTTTTACTGTAAAAGAATCTATGCGGAAATATATTTAATTTTCATACAGAATAGATTCATAATGACTAATTAATTTAATTTCATTATCGAAATTCAATTATTTAATTACAATTAATTAAATAATAATTTTAAAAAATTAAATTAATTCTCAAGTCATCTCTATACTCAGTGAGATAATGCATTCATTTGTGAATATGACCCATTTCTCAAACTTCATCATTTTTATTCATTGTTGTTTATTTGGTTCTACATGCAATTCATTTTCGATTTCAACAGGCTAGCAGAGGGACCAATTTGACATATGTAATTAGGACTTAAATAATTTAGAATTGAGTTCCATCTTTTATCTATTAATTATAAACTTATTTAGTTACGAAGTAATTCCACTATAGTATCATGACTGAGTTCTCCATAATTACATACCATTACGAAAGCTATTTAATTTGTGCTCGTCCAATGACGTAGTCATCAGTGAGTTACCCTATTAGGGTATCCTTAATCTATTTGGGATAAATTCGTTCTCCCAATATGATCGTATTTTATATCATGATAACCATTACATCTTCCTTCTTGAAAAGTCAATTACTATCAAATGGTAATTAAGTCATTAATCACAACGACAAATGACCCGTGGTCATGTTTATTTTTCATCTATCATATACTACCAATGAGAGGATATTATTTACCCATTAGTTAAGGTATGAATTCCACTATTGTGAATAATGCTACATACTACATACTGCAGAATTCATATACTCAACGCACCAACTTTCAATTCCTTATCTATTTGAACTCAAACTTTTACTTACATCAAAGTATATAAGTCACACATACATAGTCCATCATCTATTAGGATTAAGGTATGTCACAAGTGAATAAATCGATAAACGGGTCTAGGATTTATTCTACTTGGGTCTTGTTCGATGTACTGTCAGTCTAGATAGTCATATCTATGTTTCTATCTTTTGGGAGTCATCTGTTCCGATACTCAAGAAAAAGCATCTTCCCATTGAGTTGATAGATGACATATTAATCTTTCAATCAGTTTGCTCATTTCTCATTAGATTAAGGATAAATTTAGGCTCACCTACTAATAAAAGTTATTTTTTCGTATTACGATCTAACAGCGTAATATCGCTTAGTATCAATTAAATATTAAATAATCAATGAATCAATATTTGTTTCCATTTTGCTTTGCATGCAAAAACATTAAAGACAATATACAAATGGTACAATGAAATTAATGGATGTCATTGCTAAACTAATTTATTCGAAAAATACAAATATACAAAATGAATATATTACACTTAAAACATCAGATCCAACAGTACCGACAACAAATGATTTATAAGTCTTGCTCCTCTTGCATCTTTGATCCCTATTATAAATCCATCAACTTCTAGTTTGGAGAGCATTAGAGAAAGTACATACTAGCATTGGACAAACAAATAAGGAGAAATCAAATCTCCTTATCTCAGGTCATGACCGATTTAAAAAATCTTTATAAGATTACCATTAACCAAAATCTGGTAAGACACTGAAAAGATAATGGAAATCCACTTGTCACTAATGCCAACTAATTCCAAATTGCTTGAATGAAATTCCAACTTATTCTCTCGTAAGCCTTAATTATGTCAATCTTGAACGTTGCTAATGAATGTTTGCCTTTATGGTGTTCAGAAGTTCCCTTACCGGTAATATATTATTCATAAAAGGCCTTCTAAAATTCGAATATGATGTCATTCAATCCATTATCCAGTTGCGGATTCAGATTCGGATATTCGATCTCAATTTACCAGTGAGAAAAATATTGATTCCAATAAGACTTGGAACCCTAAACATCTTACATATAAAATCATACTTTAATCACTAATACTTGCCTTAAATTATAACTTACAAATATTAATAAATATGTATAAAAACATAATAAAATATTTTCTAAAATTAAATATAATAATTAATAATAATATGAAAAGTAATATTTTTTTTAAAAAAATATATCTTCTATAACATCTTATTCTCTTAAATCTCATTCTGCTGACTTTGAAATATATTCTTTTGTATCCATAAACCTAGTTGAATAATAAAATGAGACCATCAAATCCCCTCAATTGTGTTTATCGCCTTTATTATTTGATCAACTCAATTATCTAAATTACTTTAAAAAATTAATTAATATTTATATAATTAAAAGAAATATTATAATATGAACTTATTTTATAATGTGGGATGTAATTATATTTAATACATATTACATTAAAAAAATGATATACATACAAATTTAACTATATATAATATATGTCAATTATTATATACTAGAAATTATATCACACACTTATGCACGTGGAAACCACATATTTAGAATATAGGTTTGTTTAAAAATAATATACAATAAATGATAAAATGTAATGTTTGAAACTAATAATAATAACACATATGCAATATGTATGAAAATAAAATAAAAACTAGTTTAACTTTTGAGTAAAAGAAAATTGAAATAGATAAATACATCATATTAAGAATATTAAATACACTCTAATTATTTATCACTATATTTTCATTTTTGTATAACACGTCAAAAAGTTATCAAGTTGGTGAAAAAAAAATTCAATATTAAAAATTCTATTTTTAAAAAATTAATTATCGAGTTGACTTGTAATACTAACACAATCAATAACATTATCTATATACACAAATTTGGTGAGAGAAAATATTTTATTTTAAAAGTTAATTTTTTTTAAAATTTACTCAAATATAGTGGTAAATAATTTATTTATAAATTCATTAAATATAGGTTCAAGTTCTAACCATGTCAAATATTAATTCTTTTATTTAAAAATTATATAAAAATATAAAAACACAATTATGAATGTATAATAATTAGGTAAAATTATACGTCTTTATAATTAGTTTAAAATACTTTTTTGATTTATTTGCAACATCAAATATTTATGTTGAATCCTTTAAAACTAGATGATGACGAATGCTCTATTGTGCACCCACCCTTCAAGATTGGCCTCTCGTCGTCGGACTACCTCCTCAGCCGACTGAACTATTGTCAGATATTAGTCGAGACCTTGAGAAATACTAGTTGGTTCGGTTCGTCTGAATACTTGTCCAGATCTGTCATGCCCCCCAAGACGAAACCACCTTTTCCTCCAAAGGAGGATGGTTCTTTTACGACTCAGACTCGAAGGAGCCAGACTCTAAAAGGACACCATCGGAATCTGAAAATGAAGACACTCTGCTCCTTGAAGACAGTGAGAACAACAACAAATCCGCCAATATGAAAAAGGTTGAGAGGAGCTGTGGTTGATAAAAATGATGAGAAGGACGCTAAGTTGATTGCAGGGGAAGTTACAAAATTTTTGTAAGGAGTTAAAAAGAATGAAATTTTAATTTTTAATAGTATATATTTTTTATAATTTTTAAAAGATTAAATTAATTTTTTATAATTTTAAGGGAGTAAAGTGTAATTTTATTTATATTAATTTAAAATTTTAAAATTTTTTAAAGAGTTAAAATAATAATTTTTTATTTTAAAGGCCAGGCCAGACTATACCAATTGCGTCTAGTTCATTGGCAAGCCATAGCTGATTAGGGAAGGTATAAAAATTGTGAATAGAAAATTATTAATATTTAACTTTTTAAATCTTTTTTGCCAAGACTATTAATGCAATTTTTCTCGTTTAATTTTTAATTTTTTTGATTTTCTTTTTCGCAAAGCCAAAAATAGAAGTATATGCCACTATTGAAATTATTATGTAGCAAATAAATAAATAATTAGCTTGAATTAATTATAAAGAGGTTTTAAACTTTAATCAAAAGTAAAAAAAAATATCATGTCAGTAATCCGTTAATGGATTAATAGAATTTTGAACGGTAGTGACTAATCCGAACAATTATATTAATTAGAGTGACTAAATTGATAAAAATAATTTTAGAGTGACTAAAATAGGAACAATACCATTTTAGGGTGACTCGCAGTGTAGTTTACACTAATAATTATTATACAATTATGATATTATAATGTGCATTATCTTATTAATGATATGCAGCATAAACCTTAAATGTGAAACTAGTTTTTTGGTAGATTATAATATATACAATTAACATTATATAATTAAAGTCGATTATTAATGATATGTTTTCGGCTACTTTACTAAATTAACTCAAAAAAAATTAATATTTATAAAAATGACCCAGGTTCTAAAATAATCACCAAAATGACCTAAAATGAATAGTAAAATGAGGTTATGGGACATCATTGGTCGGCACCACCTCGTATTTTGCCCCTATGATTGCCTGATGATTGAGTCAGACTTTAAAAAATTAATTTTTTTGACTTTGGGTAATCAAGGGCCGGCACCAGGGTATTTTTTTTAAAATCGTATCATACTAGTATACAAAAATACGAGTATTTGAAAAAAAAATTGGTGCTGGCCTTCTAATGGCTAGCACCACTCTAGTAAAAAAAAATTCAAAATTTTTTGGGTGCTTGTCTTCTAATGGCAAGCACCAGTACAAAAATATCAAGAAATTTTTTTTTGTGCTGGCCTTCTAATGGCCGGCACCACTATAGTAAAAAAAAATTTAAAATTTTTTGGGTGCTGGTCTTCTAATGCCCGGCACCAGTACGAAAATATCAAAAAAAAAAATTTTGGTGCTGGTCTTCTAATGGCCAACACCACTGTAGTAAAAAAATATTTCAAAATTTTTTTGGTGTTGGCCGTCTAATGGCCGGCACCAATACAAAAATACCAAAAAAAAAAATTGGTGCTGGTCTTCTAATAGCCAAGACCACACTTGTAAAAAAAATTTAAATTTTTTGAGTGCTAGTCTTTAACAGGCACCGGTACAAAAATATCAAGAAAAATCTTTTCTTTTTTTTTTGTGCTAGTCTTCAACATTGATGGCGGGCACCAGAGATGTAAAAAAAAATTTGGGTGCTAATTAAGTAATGGTTGGCACCAAATTTATCATATATATATATAGGTATTTTATCTTCCATCTAAGTTTTTGTTTACTTTAAAATTTTTAGTTTCATCTTTGTTGAGAAAGAAGCAAAAGTTTTTTAAGATGAATTCTGAAATTTTGTTTCTTTATGTTTATTTCAATGGAGAAATCATAAATACAACTGAAGAAGGATGTGTATTTCAAAGTCAGCAAAAAATAGCAATGAGATTCAACAAGTGGGTTGCGCTGGCAGATTTAAAACAAAAAATCAGCACAAAGATAGCAACCCGTTGCGGAAAGCAAATGCTGAGACTGTTTTACAAATTTTTGATTTCAAATGATCCGCTCAAGTTCTTAGAAATGGAGCTTGAAGATGATGATGATCTAGGGACAATGATAGCAATTTATTGCCCCACTGAGATAGAAAATCCCAGTCCGGTTGAGTTGTTTGCGGAGATAGTCGAACCAGATCCCATTCAAGTTGTAATTCCAGCAAGCCAGCGCTCTAGAATTGATTTTGATCTTAATGTCTCCTAGGAAGATCAGTCGGGTTTTGGACGGTCAATGTCAACTGCTGAAAATCTAAACACCGGTGGATATTTGTATAATATCCCGAACTGGTGTCCTCGTCTAGATATCCATCCAGAGGTGCTAGCTATTATAGAAGATGGTGATGAAGAGTCCGATAATGATGATAGTCCCACCATGATCCGAAAGATGATTTCAGTGACCCCGATTTGGATGACATCCCTGAAGACATAGATGAGGAAGGGTTGGTAGAGGGTGAAAATACAAACCCCCATTTGGCAGAAACACGGGCCCTAGTATAATTTTAAGAAATAATCTAGGGTTTTTCATGACAGACGTAGATCCTGATGCGGCTCTTGCACGCGAGTTCTCATAATATACAAATATTGTGTCAGCTCACCTACTTGATGATGAATTCGTCGATGAAGAGTTGTTTGTAGGACAACAATTCGATAACAAAAAATATTATTTACATGCTATAAAATAACTTAGCTTGAAGTTAGGTGTGGATTATAAAGTGACGAAGCCACGCAGTCTTTATACGTAGGAGAATGTTGGAAAGCGTCAAGTGGAAATGGCGTGTTCGAGCCGTGTTAATGCAACGGACACAGATGTGGATGATAAGGAAACTAGAAGGTCCACAGACATACACATCCGCTCGTATGTCGCAAGACCATAGAAAGTTAGATGTAAAAACTATATGCAACTACATCATCCTTTTGGTGAAAGAGTCGCCCACCATTCAGGTGTCAGTCTGTAACGACCCAAATTCCAGTGGTGTCAGAACAGTGATTCGAGATCACTAAATCCAACAAATGAGTAGAAAATATTATTAATTTAATGAAAATAAGTTAGATGTGAAGTTAGGAAAATGATTGAAATAATGAATAGTATTTTGTAATAAATACTAAATAATTTGAAAGTGGAAACGAGGTATTGAGACCTCAGAATATTAAACCGAGCCATAAATATTTTTATAATTTTTTATGGAGTGTTAGTAAGTTAGTATTAAAGTTTCGTCAAGAAATTTTAAGGTTTCGGTAGTCAATTGGGTAAAAAGGACTAAATCAAATTAAGTGAAAAATTGTGAAATGTGATTAAATAGCTCTAGTAATAATTAAAAGAGGACTAAATAGGCAATTAAACACCTATTATTGGGTTGGATGGCATGTGTGTGCAGGAAATATTGAAATTAGGTGTGAACAAGGGGTAAAATTGGAAAATAAGTAAAAATTGAATAGTTAAAAATGGGATGTAATTGGAAATCTAGAGATTTCTTCAATTTTCTTCATCCTCTTCAGATAAAAACAACCATTGAAGAAACCTTAGAGCTAGTTTTTCATATTTTTACTACAAGTAAGTTCAAATCTTGATTATTTCTTGAAATTTTTGTGTTTTGGGGACTTTTACAACTAGGTTCTATCATCTAATCCATTAGTTTTTTATTTCATGGTTGATTTTGAAAGTTTCCATGAATAAGTGCTGGAAGTTTATGATGATTTAGCATGGAATTAAAGCTTTAATTTGTTTATATGTCGATTTTATTGAAAGAATTATAAAAAAAGTGAATATTTGGGGACCTAATTGTAAAAGAGCATGACATTAGGATTTTATGTGGAAATTCTAAATTTCAATGGTTGTGAAGTAACTTAAAATGTCTAAGGAAAGTGTTAATTGAGAAGAAAAGGTTCTATTGATGAGTTAATTGGCCAGGGACCAAATTGTGAAAATTATGAAATTTGGGGTAAAAGTGTAATTTCAAGAATTAAACGGTATAAATTGTGAGATAAAATAAAATTGAAATGAATGCTAATTAATGAATGATTTTGCAATTATAGATCAAGAAATTTAAGTGAATCGTGGAAAGGAGAAAATAGGCGAATAATTTTCTCAAACTTCTACAACTATTGCGAATTAGTCCAGGTAAGTTCATGTGGCTAAATTTTAGTGATCATTGTTATTCTTATGAATTTTATAATGAGTTATACTATATGATTATGGTAAAACCATGAACAATGTAAAAATATGAAATTGAAGAAATGATCATATTGAATGAAACATCGGATTGAATACTTTTTTGTCCAGTGTCAAACGATGAATTGACGGAAAAAGACCATGGTTGGACCATGGCAACAAGTGATAAGTGATATCCATATAAGACCATAGCTGGGCTATGGCATTGGAAAACAAGTGATAAGTGATCCGTATAAGACCATAGCTGGGCTTTGGCATCGGAGAAAAGTGATAAGTGCTCCCGTGTACGACCATATCTGGGATATGGCATCGGTATGATATATGACTCGTGTAAGACCATGTTTGGGCCATGGCTTCAGAAAGTGAAACGTGATCATGTGCAAGTCCATAGTTTTACTATGGCAAAGTGAAGACGAAGTACTCAATTCCGTATAGTTTCTTAATTTGAAAAGAGATGGTAAACGATAAATGGGCCCAAAAGAATGAAGTTTAAGTGTGAATAATATTAAGTGAAATTCATTTGGTTTATGAATGACAAGAGAAATTAATAAATTGTATATTATACGAATGCTTTACCATATTTGGTAAGTTTATGTTTTAAGCCTACGAATTTACTAAGCTTTCACAAGCTTACTTGAATGTGATTGATATGTCTTATAGATTAAAGTGGAGTCGGAGGATCGGATCATTACCAAGAATCACACTATCTAGACGTTCTCCGGTAGTTTTTGGGTTATTATCTTTTGATTTATATGGCATGTATAAGTATTTGGTTGGATAAAGTTATAATTGGTTAAAGTATGTAAAAGGGATGGCACATGTGTATGAAACTTAGTTTAATCATTTAGTAGTAGTGTGTTAATATAAAATACATATTATGGGCATAAATTGGTTGATTGGTTGGTTGTAAATTGTATATAATTGTGTTTAAGTGCAGGCAATAGATGAAAGGGTGAGAAAAGTGGCCCAAAACGGCCTATTTTCGTCCACATGGCTAGACACATGGGCGTGTGTCTAGGCCATGTGTGACACACGGTAAGCCCACGGGCGTGTGAAATGATTGTATGTCCCCTGCATCCTTAAATATGAAGTTAGGATAACACACGAGCAAAAGACACGACCGTGTGTCTTGGTCGTGTGAAGGACACGGGTTTCAAGCATGGTCATGTGTCAAAATCGTGTGAAAATGGCTTAAAATAGTGAAAAATCAGTTTACCACACGGCCTAGCCACATGGGCATGTGCCCCTTTGATACTTAAGAAATTGCAAGTCAGAATTCCACACGGGCTGGCCACACGGCCATGGGATCCCCACGAGCTAGCCACACGGCCATGTCCCAAGCCACACGGGCGTGTGCCCCTATCTTCAAGGTAAAATTTCCAAAGTTTCCGATTTAGTCCCGAACCACTTCCAAAGTATGTATTGGGCCTCGTAGGCCCATATTAGGGACTTTATCATAAAATTTGAAAAGTTTTAATTTAGAATGCAAATTTTTTACTTGGTTTTATAATGCTAGGGTATAAGGCCAGTAATGCCTCGTAATCCTATTTCGATAATGGATATGGGTTAAGGGTGTTACACGGTCCTTATTGCGGACATGCAAGCTCGATTCAAGTATAAAGTGTCGTACCGAAAGGCATGGTGGGCCAAGCAAATGGCAATGAAAGAGTTGTATGGTGACTGGGATGCGTCATACAATGAGCTTCAATGGTGGATAGTCGGGATGTAGAAGTATGTGCCTGGGACAGTGACTGATTTGCAAACATTTCCATACAAAGGCCCGAACGGGGAGATACAATTGGGGAAACGAGTTTTTCATCGATTATTTTGGACGTTCGAGCCATGTGTTAGGGCCTTCCCTCACTGCAAGCCGATGATGCAGGTAGACGGGACATAGTTGTACGACAAATACACACAAATACTCCTGATTGCTGTTGCACAAGACGACAATCGAAATGTACTTCCGATCTCTTTCGCAATCGTGGAGCGTGAGTGCTTAAAGTCTTGGGAATTTTTCCTAAGAAATTTGCGAAGGCACTTTGTCAAAGAAGAACATTTGCCTTGTATCAAATAGATCAAAAGGATTATTTGCTGCGATAAGGCAATCGAGGGCTCCATAGAGGTCTGTTTATTGTATCCGACATATCGTAGCAAAATTTCACAGATATTATAAGAATAAAGATTAGAAAAAAGAACTCGTGAACATGGGTAAAAAAATTTGTTTGTGTTTATTTAAAAATTTAATTATCAAATTTGTTGTTGTTTTTAAAATGATGATTTCAAATTAAATATGAAGCTCATGAGTTAGAACCTCGAAGATTCAGGCAGAGGTTCGCGAGACTTGAATCTCAGATGTCATCTTTGCCAACAGATCTCCGGACATGGTTGGGTAGCATGGAGAACTGGCAATGGACTCAAAGTTCCGATGACAGGTTTTAGTATGGGCAAATGATGACCAACCTGGTAGAGGCGCCTAACTCTGTATTGAGGCGCACGCGTCATATGCCGATTTCTGCTGTTTTTTCAGCAACATTTTATAGGTTGACCACATTAATACCTAAGATGGAATTGAGGCAAGCTAAGCAGACCGAGGCCGGGCACGTGTATGTTGAAGACGTCCGAAAGGCCATGGCGGTAAATAGTCGAAGGGCACCAACAATGAACGCAGAATTGTATTCACGCAACTTGGAGACTTTCCGAGTTCAAGAGTACATAGGCCGTCATTCGGGTCTTCCACCTAGGTCATACGCAGTTGATCTGCATAATAGGCGATGCGAGTGTGGGATATTTCAGACTCTTTGATATCCATGTGCGCATGTTCATGCAGCGTGTGCGAGAGCAAACTTAAATGTTAAACAATTCATAGACGAGATATACATGTTGCAATGCACATTGCGTATATGGGGGAACGAATTTCCTGTAATACCCGATGTTTCAAACTGAGAAGTTCCATTGCCTGCTTTTGAGATGGTGTCTGCCGTAGTCTCCGTAGACATCCTAAAGGTCGAACACAATCGATGAGAATTCGAAATGACATGGATGTCAAGGAGATAGGCAAACCCAAACTGTGCACTGTGTGTCGAACATCCAGACACAACCAATCAACATGTCCGCATCGTGTCTATGTTTCTGGTCAATTGTCTCGTAATGCCGGACTCGAAGATGATGAAGATATATTATTGAGCGGTCAATTGTCTTCTAATGATATAAACAGTGCACTGTAAAAAATATGAAAATTAGATAAATAATATAATTTATTCAAATTACGCACTTGATTAGATATAATACAATATACATAAATATTTAAAAATAAAAATAAAAAATAAATTCAAACAAAAACAAATACTGAGATAAAAAAATTTAGAAAATTTAAATAGAAAGATATAAGGGAAATAACTGAAAATATAATGGAAATTTAAAAAAAATAGAAATGTAAATGAAATGAATTGAAAATATAAGGGTATTGAAATTGAAATGTAATATAAATAATGAAAATGAAATGAAAATTTTAATGAAAATAAAATATAAAATGAAAAAAATTTAATGGAAATATTAAGTGAAAAAATTAAAATGAAATAAATATATATAATAGATAAAATTAAATGAACCAAAAAATAAAGAATGAAATAGTAAATTTAAAAAAAAACTTAAATTATAGATAATTTTAATGGAAATAAATTTTAAATTGCAAAAAATAAATGTTAAATTTCAAAAAAATTAATTTAAATGAAATGCAAATAGAAATTAAATTAAATTAAATTAAATTAGAAATGAAATTGAAATTAAATTAAATTGGAGGGAAAGAAATGAAAAAAAAAATGTGAAAAAATGTGAAGTGATGTCTCAAATAGGCCTGCGTGTCAGGCATAGGCCTGCCCTGCCAAATTAATTTTAATGGCCAAATCAATAGCCGGCCACACTATGCTTTTTTTTTCTATTCAATTGAAGTTTAAATAAAAAACTTAAATTCTAGATAATTTTAATGAAAATAAAATATAAAATGAAAAAATTTAATGGAAATATTAAATGAAATAAATTAAAATGAAATAAATATATATAAACTAAAATAATAGATAAAATTAAATGAACCAAAAAAAGAATGAAATAGTAAATAAAAAAACTTAAATTATAGATAATTTTAATGGAAATAAATTTTAAATCGCAAAAAATAAATTTTTAATTTCAAAAATTTTGATTTAAATGAAATGCAAATAAAAATAGAAATTAAATTAAATTAAATTAAATTGGAAATAAAATTGAAATGAAATTAAATTAGAGGGAAAGAAATGAAAAAAAAATAAGGTGAAAAAATGTGAAGTGATGTCTCAAACAGACCTGCGTGTCAAGCCTAGGCTTGCCTTGCCAAATTAATTTTAGTGGCCAAATCAATGGCCGACCACACTATACTTTTCTTTTTCTATTAAATTAAAATTTAAATAAAAAAACTTAAATTCTAGATAATTTAATGAAAAAAATTATAAAATGAAAAAAAAATTAATAGAAATAAATGTTAAATTTCAAAAAATTTAAATTAAATGAAGTGCAAATAAAAATAGAAATTAAATTAAATTAAATTAAATTAAATTGAAAAAAATTGAAACGAAATTAAATTGAAAAGAAATAAAAAAAAAGGGTGAAAAGACCCTCATGCGTCAGCCTGTGTTATTGAAACAAGGCCAAAATGGCCTTTTAATGGCCAGCCTTACAATTCAGCCTTCTCTTTTTTTTTTCTTTTTTTTTTTAAATTTTATAATTTTTTTCCAATTTTGACCTTCAGCCAAATGGTCCCCTACCATAAATAGGGTACTCTGACGACCACCGACCACCACCGAGCACCTCCAAATACCTCCAACAACCGCTATTCACCATCAACCACCGTTGACCTCCACCGACCACTCTATGGATAAGGTAAACGACGACAACCACATTGCAGCCAACGTGCATAAGGTAAACGACTCTCAAATTGTTTCATTTAATTTTAAATATACTTTAAAATTCTTTTTTAAATGATATTTACTATAAACGCAAGAAGCAGACTGAATTGTTAGACCCTAGTTGCATGACCCCAGTTATTTTCACAATAGAAGAGTTTTGTCGTATTTGAATGTTGAGGGTTTTGGGGTAGTTGCGTAAATTCAAATATCTGAGCTACGGGCCGATTTAATATCGGCCTTAGTAGAAAGATGGCACCTGGAGACATATACATTCCACCTCCCATGTGGGGAGGTAACTATTACACTGCAAGACGTAGCAGTCCAACTAGGGTTGTCTATAAACGGCCAAGCAGTGACTGGCTTGGAAGACTGCCCGACCTATAGGGGACTTGGGAGCGGTTAATTGGAAAGGTGCCCCCCAATAACGAGGAAGGTCGATTAACCAATATTAAATTTAAATGGTTAAAAGAAAACTTCCAGCATCTTCTAAGTAGTCCAACGCAAATAGACATTATCTACGCTGTAAGAGCATTCATTCTTCAACTTATAGGTGGGATATTATTGCTAGACGTCAATCAAAATAAAGTCACAATAATGTATCTCCCATTATTGGAGGATCTCGAGCTTGCTGGAAGATTTAGTTGGGGCTCTGCAATGTTGGCATGCTTATACCACGAGCTTTGTCGAGCTAAAAATCCATCTAAGAAAACAATGGGCTGTTGCTGCCTTCTACTGCAGTCTTGGGCATTATACCGAATGCCATTTTTGGCATTAGTGAGCCACCAACCATACGTGTGGACACTCGTTAATAGGTAAATATATAGTTTAATTTTTCCATCTATTTTTTAATTGTATAGTATAGTATACTCTTTTTTTTACATGGAAATAATAATCTGATATATTTATTCATTTTTTTATATGGGCAACTATACCGAGAATCGGGCGATTGTTCAGGTACCTATGTACCATAGAGACTCACTCTGAGGATGGAGTAAAATACGATTCCGAATCTTTCTTTTTTTAAATACAATTATTGCACAAGAAAAATTTAAATAATAATATGTTGTCTATATTATTGATAAACCATAATATATATATATTTTTATCCCATGCTTGGCATATTTATGGATGATTTATCATTAGTTTTATTGAATTCGATACTCCCAATCCTTTAATTTCATGTTTTATACTCAGGAGAGCATAGGAAAGTGAAAAAAGCAAGAAACGAGCCAAAACGAACAAAATAGGCTGACTTCAGTGTTTCACATGGCTTAGGCACTTCCACATGGGTAATCCACATGCCCGTGCTAGACACACGGGCAGGCCACACTCCCGTGTGTTATGACTGTGTCGACATTAAACTATGTCAGAATTTCACACGGCCTGAGCACCTTCACACGGGCGTGGCACACGGCTGTGTCCCTGTCAAGCTCAAGTCTAATTCTATTCGAAAAAGGTTAATTTTGGGCTATTTTGGGCATTCCAAAGTCTATTTAAACATGCGAGAAGAGGATCAAGGAGGGACACAGAGAGTAGAAGGTAGAAAATACTCGAAGACAACCATTAGAATCAGCTCGGAAGTAGGAATTACTTCAAGACTGAAGATTTCCATTCAATTTCTACCGAAGTTTTTGGGTTTCTTATGTTTTGTTATTTTCCCAATTTTGAGATGTTTTCCCTTATCGTTATGAACTATGTAACATCCCGAATTAGGGCCTAGTCGGAACAGTGGTTTTGGGACCACAAATCTGACATAAGAAAATTTATTTTTATTATATTTTTATGATATGAAATTTCACGGAATGATTTCGTGAAAATTTCGTTCGAAAATTTTGACGTTTGGGCACTCAATTTGGTCAAAAGGACTAAATTATAAAAAAAATACAAAAGTTGAGTTCTACATGTTAGAGGTGTCTGATTGCTATGAAATTTTAAATGGGAGGTCCGTAAATGGTAATTATACCATTGTATAAATTTTTGACAAAAATAGCCTTGGTTGGGTAAATTTTGAAAGAATAGTAAAAAGGGTATTTTGGGTATTTAGGGATAAAATGAATTAAAAGACAAATTTTAAAACCCAAATGTGTCCCTTTCTTCTTGCTTCTGCCGAATGTACCAAGGGAAGCCATGGTTAGGGTTTGGCCAAGCTTCCAAGCTCAATAGCAAGTGATTCCGAGCTCCGTTTTTAACGTTCTATGCATTTTTGAAGTCTCGATAACATGTTCTAGCTATTTCTACCATTTACTTAAGCTAGGGTTTGTGTTTAAAAATTTACCCATAAATGATATGCATGTATTTTGATGTTTAATGGTAGAATATGAAGGCTCAGTGTGTAATAAATGACTTTTACTAAGCGGTTTTTGATGAAAACGTCCGAAAGGACCGTTTTGTAAAAATTGTAAAATTGGTCATAAAAGGGTGATTTAGCGGAAATTAGGGGCTGCCATAGTTATTAAAATGATTTTTCTAGGCTTGAAATGCAAGGAAATTGAATAAAAATCATTTTACAAGCATTGGGGCAAAGGTGCAAATATGTGAAAGTTTAGGGGTTAAAATGAAAATTTGTAAAAATATGATTTTTGGACCCATATGAATAATGTGACTAATTATTATGCCAAATGTGATATTATAGATCAAGGAAAACAAGATTCGGGCTTAGAAAGAGGTTGAACAAGGTTAAGCATAAACTCGAAATAAATAGTCATACTTGAAACCGAGGTAAGTTCATATGTCAACGATAATGCAACGATATTATTGTTCATACTTGAACTTAAATTTATGTGTTAGCATAGTGTGATGGATATTTATTTAGTTGATATAAAGATTATATATTGTAACAAATGCCTAAATATAATTATATGCAATACCATGTTTATGTCATGGACTAATGTCTAAATAAACATAGAAATGTGTTGAATTGGATGTACATTGCATGATCAGCTACACATAATGAGATACTTGATGAAAAGAGAAAATCCTGGTTGAATAAAAAGGGAAATCCGATGGATAAACCATGGCTTACATGACTTGAAATCCTGCATGTGTTGCAGAAACGAGTAATTCGTTGATAAAAAATATAGAAAAGGATCTACCCCGGACGGGTGTTCCTTGAGTGATCGAGCCTCCCGAAGAATATGTGTACATTTAGGATTTAGCCCTGACGGGTAATCCGATTAGGATCTGAATTTAGCCTGGACTGGTAATTCAGATCCGATCTCATTTGAGTATATGTCGTTGTAGGGGATTTAGCCTAGACTGGTAATCCCGACAATACTCTATGAGTTTATATTACAGGGGACTTAGCCTGGACTGGTAATCCCGCCGTAAGATGTGAGGTTCGCGAGAGTGCGTACTTGAGATGATCACTTGTATGACTTAACGGTAAATGGATTATCCATCGAGATTTCTGATAAATTAAACGGGTATTATAATGAATAATGCAATGAAAGTCCCGAGAGAGGTGTGGTGATAAAGGCAAAGTTAATCGATATGCTATGGATATGTACAGGTACTTACATTATACTCATAAGTGATGCCTTATTGAAATGTGATAAATGATGAGTAGGCGAATTCATGCATATGTATGTGTATACATGATGAACAAGTGAAAAGATTTGAAAGACGAACCATCCTTATGCTTATGATTATGAATTGTGTTGCAATATCATGTTAACTTATATTGTGTATTTGAATATGTGATTTATGAAATAATGAGTCCATGATCAATGTGACAATGAAATTATGATAGCTATTGTGATTTTGCACTGAAACAGTGTTGAACAGCAGCAGTAGCCCGACTTTGAAAAATCACCATAAATGGTAGAAGTAGAATTAAAGGCTAAAAAGTATATGAAATTAAATCTTAATGAGTCTAGTTTCACATAAAGGAAACGGTGTAAGCAAAAGAATTTTTTATTATGAGATATTTGAATTCTTGTTAGACAGAGTCAGAGTGACTCCAGATTCCCCTGTCTTAAATTTGGAAAAACACTAGAAATTGTAAAAAAATAATCATGAGTTAAAATTAATATGAATGAAATCCTTAATGAACTCTATTTTCAAGAGAAAGAGACGGGAACATTATCTGAGTCTTGTACTATGAGATATTTGATTTTTAGTAGATAGAGGTTGAAGCTATCGAGATAGCAAAGTAGGGGAGAGTTTAAAGAATAAGCTGTACTTATTGGCTAGACTAAAAATTCTGAAAATTTTATGAGTCTAGTTTCAGTGAAAATTAACGGATCTTAATTTAGAGTTTTGTGGCTCGAGATATAAATAATTTATCGACTATGACTCGAGTAGACAGCTTGACCAGAATATGAATAAAAGTGTAATTATAGTTGTTTTACCTAAGGAAACATGTTGTTATAATGCTTATTATTTTCATATGAACTTACTAAACGTAAAGCTTACTCCCCCTTCCATTTCTTCTAGTGTCCTCAGGTCGGCTCGGGGTTGGAGATCATCGGAGGCAACCTCACACTATCAAGCTACCATCTTTGGAGTATTGTTGAAACTTAATTTCTTCAAGTGAGTGGCATGTATAGGGACTTAATTATTGATATGTGTTTTTATGTTTTGGCCAAGATGTTGGCTTATTTTAATTCATTGGATATAGCCATGAAATGTAGCTTATACTGATTTTGGCTTGTAAGCCTATTTGTCCATGGTATGTGTTAATGTCTTCTGATGTGGTTATGTGATTATGCTTATTCGCTATGTATGAGAAGTATATGGCACATGTACATGATGAATGCCTCAGGACCATTCGGGATGGTTGTGGCCATAGAGTGAATGTGTGGCATGGTAGTAAGATGATAATGATTGAACATGAACAATTGTTGAATGTGTAGAGATTAAGTGTTGGGTAATAAACACATGTATGACAACATGCAAATTATTTAATTGAATTTCACCAAAGGTTGATTAAACATTAAATTGATGTTATAATTTGTGCCTATAATGTGTAAAAGTATGGAGGAAAAAAATAAGGTCAACATAAGGCTTGGAAAATAGCCTAAGTGTTAGCTACACGGGCAGAGACACGACCATGTGCCTCAACTGTGTGGAGGACACGGCCTAGTACATGGGTGTGTGGCCTGGCCGTGTGGTATAAATTATTTTACTGACGTCATAAACAGAGAGTTACACAGGCTGAGGACACAATCGTGTCCCAAGCCACACGGGTGTGTCCCAAGCCACACGAGCGTGTGTGACCACACGGCCCCACCCACAAGGGCGTGTAACTCTCCAAAGAAAAAAAATTTATTAAGTTGCCCAAAGTTTATTGAATTTTTTCGGTTTTGTCCCGAACCGCCCCGATGTACGTTTTAGGCCTCGAAGGCCTGTGTAAGGGTCGATATGCATGTGTTTGAAAAGTTTTAATTTTGAGCAAATTAGGTGACCCAGTTTTGTATGTTTGTGAATGTTTAAGTCCGGTAACGCCTTGAACCCTGTCCTGGAGTTGGATACAAGTGAGGGTGTTACAAACTAAACTCCCTAAATACCTAAGAGAGATGAAACCTAAAATAGATCTTATTATTATTTGAATTATATGATAAATACTTCTCTTATTCTTAATTATGAGTTTTAGTCCTTGCTTTAATATTCCAGGATATTAATTCAGGTTTTGATGTGCTTATTCAGTGGAGCAAAAGTCACTGTTTAAGAGTAGATCTTCCATAATTAAGCAGAGTTGCATGCAATCCTAGAGATAGGACGACATAAATATACCGGATTAGAGTCAAATCTAATAAGGGAGTCTATAGATCGAGTCAATGTGACAATAGGGGTTTTAATTAGAAATTAATCAACCTAGAGTAAGTTGTTTTTAGCCTCGAGAGAGATATTAACATAAGCTAGGATTCCTACGGATTAAGTCAAGTGAATAAATCGTCTAATTCAGAAGTAATAAGTGAAGTCTAGGTAGATTCTTCCTTGGGTATTGTCTTCTCTATCGGTTTTCCAAAGTATTTTCCAACTTTAATCTCTGTCTTGTTTTTAGTTAATTAGATAGTTAATCTTAGTTTAAAAACATCCATTTAATTCCTAGGCTAGATAATAAAAAGATAGTAATTACTAGTACTTTTAGTCCTTGTGGATACGATATTTCTGGTCTCACCATAACTATACTACTGTTTGATAGGTGCACTTGCCTTAGTTGAATTTTTAGTTAGTTTAGCGATCATCAATTATGCAGTTTATATGGATGCCATATGTTGAAGATGATATCGCGGCGCTCATACCAGCATGGGTTTTCGAGCAGCAACAGTTGTTTGTGTCAAATGTGTCATTAATTAATTTCCATATGATGGAGTGGCACAATGGAGGTCGGGTTTTGAGGCAGTTCAGTTGCGCACAACCTATCCCAAACCCTCCCGTCGACATCAGTAAAGTTCACGGAATGGACAAATGGGGTTCGGGTCGGGACTCTTTAAATTGGGCACAAAAACATGAACCATATATCTTTCTATGGAATGATCGACAATCGAGGTGCCCTCTATTGTATGTCTTAGATGGAGGGTTCTCTTCTACGCGTGAATACACAGCATGGTATATGGCACACGGGAAACCTTTTATATACCAAGGTCGTTACATGTTGATCCAAAGAGACGCATAACTGAAATCTTCCAGATGGCAACAAAAGAACGCACAACCGCGCCGTAACTGAGTTCCGCCATTCGGGAACATCGAATCTGATACTGCCTCGAACCCCGATCTCAAGCCCCAATATGAAGCATCCGACTCATCATCACACCAACCGGAACCCGAGCCCGAGCAAGAAATTCCTCCATCATTCGAGGATATTTTTGCTGACGACCTCAACCCTCAACATTCGACACGATCCAGATCATCCTTGTACCATTCGGCGTTCGATCCCGAAGCACGTACACCTATCACTAAGGATATTTTTCCATCGACACCTCCGGCCACGCAATACCCATTAACTCTTGATTATGGTGTATATAATTATTCTACTTTTCTAAGTACACCAGAGGGGACACCGGAGGCCAGACCGAGCAATTATCAAACGCCTCAGCAAGGTAAACGACATCACCGGCGGAGGCATCCGGATCGTTACATGCTAGCGTTAGGAGCGTCGTCGAGATTAAGACAATTTTAGTTTTTATCTATAAACATTTACTTTATTTTGTAATTATTTTATTTTTAATATTAGTTTAATTTCCCTAAAATAATTATATGTTTTAATAAATGAGTTCAGAATATTTAATTTATAAATTCTAATTCGAATAAGTAATAGAAATTGAGAAATGAAATTTACAGAAACAATAAAATACTAACATTCTAAAATATTAAAAAAAAAAGATATAAATTTCAAACAAGGCCATCATACATTAAATTAAATTTAAACACCCAACAAACTACAAACATATGGGTAAAATTAATACACGAAAATTGTAAATTCAAACTACATATAATACGGACTAAATTAAATTTACAAATACCAAAAAGTAAAAACATTCAAAGAAATTAATATACAAAAATATAAAAAATGAAACCTTAGTTCCTAAACAACTATATTAAATTTACATATATAAACAAATACAAACTTTCTAATCAGGTCTACGTTGAATCGTCTTCTGCTTGAATCAGGTTTAAGTTAAATCCTAATAAATTCCCACATTTTCTTCACAATTAATTGTCTTCTGCTTGAATCAGGTCTACGTTGCATCTGTACAGGATAATTCGATAACTGAAACGATCAGCAAAATTAAAAAAAACAGAAAACCAAGGGAAAATATAACTTCCTAAAAGCTCCAGATCATTTCTTCTTCCATTTTCCCCTGAGATACCTTTCCACGGGAATGCTATTGCACCTTAGATAATGTCCATCTATGTTGAACATCTCGATTACCTATCTAAGGCACATAAATTTATCCAACCCTTAATAGCATAACCTTTAGGGTGAACATAACAGTATATAATTCAACTCCGTTAAAACATGACAGTATATAATTCAACCCCGAAATTTGGTTGTACACCACAAATAACTCCTATATACAATCCACTACAAAAAAAAAACTTCCTTATACAATCCACTACAAAAAAACTTACTTATACAACCCACTAAAAAAAAACTCATTTGATGATAAACTAAAAAACACTCTCATTTTTATTCTTCTCTCAAAAAAAAATTTCTTATCGATTCACACTATCAGAACCCAAACCACCCACCATATATATAAGGTTTGGTGCCGGCCATTAGAAAGACAGCACAAAAAGAAAATTCCTGATATTTTTGTACTGGTGCCGACCATTAGAAGACCAACACCCAGAAAATTTTGAATTTTTTTTTACTACAGTGGTGCCGGCCATTAGAAGGCCAGCACCAAAAAAAAAAATATTTCCTGATATTTTTGTTCCTGCCATTAGAAGACCAGCACCCAAAAAATTTTGATTTTTTACAACAGTGGTGCCGGCCATTAGAAGGCCAGCACCAAAAAAAAGTTTTCCCTGATATTTTTTTTACTGGTGCCGGCCATTAGAAGACCAGTACCCAAAAAATTTTGAATTCTTTTTCCTACAGTGGTGCCAGCCATTAGAAAGCCAGCACCAAAAAAATTTTTTCTAATATTTTTTGTACTGGGGTCAATTATTAGAAGACCAGCACCCAAAAATTTTTGATTTTTTTTATTAGAGTGGTACTTGCATTAGAAAGCCAACACCAATTTTTTTTTTCAAATACTCATATTTTTGTATACTAGTATGATACGATTTTAAAAAAAAATATCGTGGTGCCAGCCATTAATTACCCAAAGTCAAAAAAATTAACTTTTTAAAGTTTGACTCGATCATTAGGCAATCATGGGGGCAAAATACGAGGTAGTGCCAGCCAATGATGTCCCATAATCCCATTTATTATTCATTTTAGGTCATTTTGGTGATTGTTTTAGAACCTGTGTCATTTTTGTAAATATCAAATTTTTTTGAGTTAATTTAGTAAAATATCATATGTTTCCTTATATACAATTATATTATTATAATGTACATTTTTATATAATTATATTTAAGCTTAAATCCTAAACATGTAACTAACTTTATGATAGATTTAATATATAAAATTAGGATTATATAATTAAAGTAGATTATTAATGATATGTAGCCCTATATACGATTATGATATTATAATGTACATTTTTATATTAATGATACATAATCTTAAACCTTGAAGGTGTAACTAACTTTATAGCAGATTATATATAACAATCTAATTTTCAGTAGTGTCAAAAAGGCGGTTTCAGAACCCCATTTTCATAAACTGAGTCCGTAAATATTAAATATGAATATTTACAAAGTTGGTATAATAGAATATTAAAGTTTGGTCCTTCAATTTTGTCTATTAATCGCTTAATTATGGTACATAGACTAAAATATAAAAGTCCAATCGCTATAGATTTTTAATTAACTAAAGTTTCAAAATGGTAAATAAATCATTTTGTTACATCAAATAGTGGAAAATGATGTAAACTTCGACTAACTTTGATTAATGGTGTAAGATTAATTAATTAAGGTTTAATTAAGTAATTAAAGATTTAATTAAAGTATATATAGTAAAATTAACTGTAGAAGCTCATCTTTTTCTTTCTCTTCACCATCCAAATTAGGGAAAAGCCATTTTTGAACTCAAAGCATTCGGCCCTTTATTGGTATGTGATTTCAAATCTTTTTTTTTTTGTATTTTTTATATTTTGAAGTCACGGGAGCTTGATTTAGCTAGCTCATGTACCAATTTGTAAAACTATTAAACTTTTTGAAAGTTTCTATTATTGATTTATTGAAGAAATTGATGTTAAATTGATAGATTTTAAACTAAGATCATGAAAAAGGACGAGATTGTAAAGTTTAATTTTTAGTTTTGCAAATAAGCTAAAGTGAATAAAATGTAAAACTGTTGTGAAATTTTAGTATAAATAGGAAGTAGAGAGCCCATAAAGGATGTAATTGAAGTCGGTTTCTAAACTAAGACTCAAATTTTAAAGATATTGTTATTTCAGTTTCAGGAACTAAATTGAATAAAATACAAAACTTTAAGGGTATCAAAAAATGAAATTATATAAGTTAATACATATCATGGAATAAAATAGAAATGTTTGGTATTGACGATTGTCTAAAATAATTGTTTAGATCAAGAATTGGGTCAAACTAAAGATAAATGGAGAAAGGCCAAAATTGTAGAATGGTCATTGAAGATTCAATTTACTTGTTGTTTGAACAGGTAAGTTAATATGGTAATCATAACTTAGATTGTATGTATTTGAATTATATTCATGTATGTTTTATTATAAATTAAATTGTTTGTGAAATGGTACAAATGGTGAGAATTGAACTAAATTGAAAAGTGATAATTATATGTGCAATAAATGCCCGTGTGAACTTAGTAAATGTTAGGATACGATTGACATGCCAATAAGTTTTTGTGTGTGCTTGTACAGGATTGATTACAAATGGTTACCGAGGTCCAACATTTTTTGCGGATACTCAATACATGTGACACAGGTTTAACTCAAACGAGTAACCTGATATCGTTTTAAAGGTTTAGCCCGGGCAGGTAACCTGACATGTATGTATTTTCAACTTGGACAAGAAATCGGATGTGTCATTAGAAAGGTTTATCCTAGATAGGTAACTTGACATAAATATTTTCAGCTCAGATAAGCAATTGGTTTGGTGTAGTTATTTGTGTATCCAAGTCCGTTTTCTAGGGTTCATAAGGCGAAATGGCTGATGTATAAACAAGAAATTGAAAATAGGTAAATGAACTTGATGTTCAAATGGAAGAATAGAAAATAAATTGAGTATAATGCCTTTGATAATGTATATGAACATATTGTTCTTGAATTGAATGAGTTCTTGTGATTCTTTATCCAAAATGACATGAATTTGCTTGTTACATGATTGAGGCATCATATGGTTTGGATTATAAGTTAATACTCACCTTGTTATTGTTTTGAATTGTCAAGTCTGGCCAAATTATATCAAGTGATGGCAGCTTATTGTATTAGATAAAAGATAAGATAAGTTTTATTTAATGGCAATGAACTTACTAAGCATTCTATATCCTTACTTTTTGTTTTCTCTTTTCCTTATAGATTGTCACCTTGTGAAACACGTCAATTCAGATTGTCTCAAAACTTACACTATCCTCATTTCGGTAGTTATTTGGTCATCTTGAGTCAAGGAATTGTAGCATTTATACAAGTGTTTTGGTATATACTTTGATGTATAAGGTGTCTTGATGAGTTTCATAACTTATGATGACTTGGTATTTTTTATTCATATATGGAGATGAACATATATGCATTTCATGCTTAATGATGTGATGATTTACAACTAAATGTGTGGCATATGGAATAGTATAAAATGAGGTAGAAATGGTAGTTTGTTTGATTGATGAATAAATTGGTAATGCATTTGAACAATTGTAACCTAGAGCATGCTTGAAAAACGTGACCTAATTTGATAGTTGTTGGTTATATATAAATACTTATAAGTTATATATATGTATATGTGTTCACAAGTGTTTGAGATGGAAGTGAATTGATATGTTTTAAGGATCTTTAGCATAGGTAAATATTAGTAAATGGAATAATATAGTTGATGTTTGATTCATGGCATGAAATGTTAAATTTAGCTTATGTATAGATAGAAATTGTTTTGAGAAGATGATGAACATAGATGTTGAGCTTGCTTAGCATGTTTATGGTAGGTTTGGATTCAATTGAAATTGGTACATGATGTATATATTGCATGGTTTGTTTCGAAACTATTACCAAATACTCATTTTTACCAAATGTAGGGTCCTCGTCCCAATGATCATCTTTCATTGTCACAACGTTGGCCGACAATATGTGACATCGTGATGTGACATATTATTTTGGTGATGTCACGACGCTGGCCCTAAACTTTGAAGACTTTGCAATTTGGTCCTATTTCATGTTCAAGTTGACAAAAGAGCTTTCGTAAGCTCAATTAAGACTTGGAAATTAATTGTTTAACTTGAAATGAATGTGTTTGATATTGAAATGCATATGTGAATGATTATTTTACTGTGTACTTGACTGTAGTTGCTCCAGCAACAAATGAAGTGTCCTGCAATTTGGACTTGGCAATCGGGTTGGGTGAGGGGTGTTACATTATAATATATACAATTAGCATGTGTTAAGTATTTAAGTTATTTTGGACTGCTATGGAACTTTCAATTTGTTTAGAATCCTTATGTTTAAGTTGTTAAGTATATTTAAACAGTTGTGAAATTATTATGTTTAATTTTTTTGGATTGTTATTTAACCATGCTTTATACATTTGCAATTATTTTTTGTTAATTATGAATAAATTTTATTTAAAATAATTTATTTGGTTTGATTTTAATTTATTTCACGAAATGTCCAACATATTATTGAAAAAGTTAAAATTGGAATTTTTTTTTTGTAAATTGTTATGAATTTTTTAATTTTTTTGGAATTCGTATGTTTAAGTTACTAGGCATGATTAAATTGTTGTGAAATTATTGTTTTAATTTGTTTTTATGGTTATGTAATTACTTTTGTTCATTTTCATTTATTTGTTTATTATAAATAATTTTTATTTGAAATTAATTATTTTATTTTATATTTTTAAATTTAAATTTAAATTTTGCGAATTTGAGTATTCAACATATGATTGGAAATGTTAAATTTAAAATATTTTTTTATTTCAGATATTTGAAAAATAATGATATTTAATTCAAATTTAGATTATAATTGAAAATGTTAAATTTAAAATATTTTTTATTTCAGATATTTGACAAATAATGATATTTAATTCAAATTTAGATTATAATACTCGAATAATTTACAGATTCATTTTTTATATATAAATTTACATATTTAGATTCAAATCATTCAAAAATTTCAAATATTCAATCCATTTCATTTGTATACATTACATAGAATAATTGGTCGGAAATCAAGCATCTGTAGTTCCTTTTGACATGAAGGCCATAATTGTCTTGTTAAACAATTTTAGCAAGTGTCCCGGCTACAAGAACGTTAATGTGGCTTCAATAGTCATCTTACAGAATCTAAAGAAGGCCCTCAAACGACATCGTTGCGTTCTTTATATAACACCTATTAGTATTCATAGGTGTAACTAACCATATATCCATCCCTCCAAAGTTTAGAAGGACGTTGTTCTGTCATTGCTACTCTAGTTCTTGAAGATAAGGGTTTGTGGTGAGAGAATTGTAAAAGAAAACAATGGGATCGACATCGACCAAGATAAAGTTGAGGACCTCCGACCAAAAGGTTTTCGAGGTGGAGGAAGCGGTTGTAGTCCAGTCTCAGACGATCAAATACTTTTACGAAAATGGTTGCCCCGGCAGCGTCATCCATGTCCATAGCGTCTCCGGCGACATCTTATCCAAGATTCTCAACTACTGCAAGAAGCACGTAAATTCCACCGCTGGCAAGGAAGACATCTCCCCTGAGGAACTCTACGAATGGGATGCTAATTTTGTCAAGGTTGACCAAAACACCCTCTTCGACCTCATCCTTGTTAGTTTCTTTTTTTTTCCCAATTTGCCATTCTGCCATCTTCTTGTTCTTGAATCTTGGTTGTATTCTACTATCATGAGAATGGGGTTTGCTTGCAGGCAGCCAACTGTTTGAAAATAGAGAGCTTGTTGGACTTGACATGCCAAACTGTTGCCAACATGATAAAGGGGAAGAGACCTGAGGAGATTCGCACTACCTTCAACATCAAGAACGATTACACCCCTGAGGCAGAAGAGGCTGTTAGGAGGGAGAACAAATGGGCATTCGACATGCTTGGGGTATGAAGCTTCACCGGTGATAGGTTCTCAAGTTTGAAAAAGTTACAACATTGCCCCTTTTTCTTGACATTTGCTTACAATCTGTTTCTTGAGGATTTCATATGAGGATGCCTCTTTTCCATGCTTAAGTCTTTAGTCTTCAAATTTGATTGAATGTGTTGATCGATTTCTTGCTTTGCGTTTTGTGGTATATACTTAAAATCATTGTAGAAACAAACATCTCTTACACCATCCTAGATAACAATCGAAGTTTAGTTGATTCATGTCTTCTTTTCAAGGGTGTTGGAACCATGGTTATAAAAGAGTTGGCCGATGACACGATGAGCAAGTGCGTTACAAATGCAAAGTCACTAGTATGTGTAATTGCGGAAAATCAGATTGTTATGATGAGGTCAATTTCATAGCTTGCAAACAAGAAAAGCATTGATGTATATAAGCAACCACAAAATCCCACAACACCAAGGATTGAGGAAAGCGTCAAGCAGATAAATGTTGGAACTGGTTTTATTGAACTCTTCTTTCATTTCAAATGCAAAATGTGACCCATATTATGAACCAAGTCCTGAGGCTAAGATCAAGGACTCTTAATTTTTCTTGGCAGTTCATTTATTCCAGAAAGCCAGGAATCAGGTTATATATAGCGCTCGAAAACAAGTTTGAAACCCTATCATCAGTTTCTCTACACACAACACTTTCATGACGCTATCAAGGTATCTAAATATTAATGTAATGTCTTACTTCGCAAACAATATTACAGGAGCTCATCCACCAGAGATTTGCCCTGGAACTTCTCGTTGATTGATGCTATAGAAGAAATAGTTTTGTCCAACTGAGAACATTCATGTTCCATGTCATCCAAACGGGCCTTGATTTCTGCGACTTGTTCCCGGGCATCAGCGGCCTCCTTTTCTTTCTGAGATAGATTTTCCATTCGAGATTCCAGTTCTTTCTTTACAGACTCTAACGAACTTTCATACTTAACCTTTTTGGCTTCAAAAGTTTGTCGTTGACTAGCAAGATTGATGGCTTCTGAGATTTCATTGAGCAGAGCACGCAGCCAACTAACATCAATGTTTGCAGATTCTACATCCTTAAGAACAGCAAAAATTTCTTTTACTTTTGATTTGGTCAGTTCATTGAATGGAGTGGATTGCAACTCTTGAACCACAGCACACAAGCATTCTAAATAATATGCACGCATGGAAGCCGATTCCAACTGACAGTTAGCTGCTATGTCTCCATATTTATCGAAAATTGACTGTAGAGTTGAGGAGATGCTTTCTTTCACACGGTATTTTCCAACTGAAACACAGGACTCAGAGATTATGGATTTGTTATCTTCCTTATCACTCTCTTCTAAAGCTTGGGTGATCCCTGTGAAACTGAAGGCTGAGCTAGTCACATCTTCTCTCCCATCCTCGGTACTTGCATCTGAACTTACCTTAGGGGAAATTTGAATATTCTCCCCTTTAAATTTGGTTGCTGTATCACCGGGAGACTGTCAAAGAGGAGGATATAAGCAAAGATTTACATTTATAAAAAATCAAGTATCACTAAGCTTTCATATGTAAGTATAAGCCTTTGCGAGTTTGTAAGAGGGAACAACCACGATTTTGCCAGACATAGGCAACGGTTGAGAGTATTGAATTTGAGCCTTATCAAAAGATTGCTCTTGGGAACGAATCTCTTCAGGGTGTTGCTCAAAAGAAGAAAAGGACTCGGCATTCTCTGCTTCCAACTTCTCCCTATATAAATGAGACTGAAGTGAGTTGGGGTCACCATGGTAAATTGCACCTAGGGCAGGGGTAATCTCAAGTGCTCGAGGGGACTTAGGCTGAGACTCAGATCCCTTCTTTTTCCTCTCAAAGCTTCTGGAATCATCAATAAATTTGGCACCTACAATGAGAAGACTGTAGTCATGAAAATGCAACAGTGAATTTGTGTACCTTGAAAGAAAACATCAATCTCAAGGAAGAATCAAGTCGTTAGATGTTATCAAACTGGTGGAAATGCATCTCAAAAGTGTATCAGACTAAAAATTACCCTCAGCATGCAACAATATGCCAAAACAAGATCATCAAACATGCCACGATCTAAGAACAACATGGCTTATGAAACTCTTTAAGAACATCTACAAATTCTCCAAGGTTCTATGAATAGCCAACAATAAGATTGATGTGGCATTTGAGTACCTCCACTATTCCATCCCATCTCCATTCAAGGGAGGGAAAATAATCTTGATCCGATCAAGAGGAGTCCTTCTACCCAAAGGTTGTATTTAGTTATCAATTTATAAGAATTTACTGTATTCCTTATTGTTTCACCAAATTATAACTGCAACTCCAACAAACAAAAAACATAAAAACAAAACAAGTTTGCAGTGGAATTGTTTCTAGCAACTTAGTGATAACGAGTAACAGAATTACGACAAAGGTTTGGCTTTTGGGGTGAAGAGGGGGTAAAATCTGTTTCATTTCTGATCCCCTGTGTAGCATCATTATTCCTTTCAAGAAATTTTCGTTGCATTCATGATAAGCATTATTAGATGCTTACTGTTCTCTCGACATCCTTCTTTTCCTAAGCTGACCTCGTTTTATAACATTGCGAATATCTAACAAATAAAACTGAAAACATGTATGCCTATGTTCAGACAAAGGTCTGTAAAACCCACAGAATACACATGAACAAATACAACAGTTCTCTTAATCATATCATCAGAAACCTGATTCTTTTTTGGCCTCTGTACTTCTGTTGAAACAATTTTCATCACATTCATGGTATGGATTCGATGCCTTTCCGCAATTTTGGTGCACTCTTCCCTCGCCACCTTTCTTTTTTCTAAGCTCACTTTGTTTTATACCGTTGTGATTATCTAACAAATAAAAAGACATGAACACGTAGCTTTAGCACA
Organism: Gossypium hirsutum; assembly: GCF_007990345.1. Classification (NCBI taxonomy): domain Eukaryota; kingdom Viridiplantae; phylum Streptophyta; class Magnoliopsida; order Malvales; family Malvaceae; genus Gossypium; species Gossypium hirsutum. The sequence goes on along the minus strand of NC_053435.1, from coordinate 6,334,586 downwards.
TCAACAAAAACCTAAACAATAATATAGTAAAGAACTTTTAATCATGAGCAGAGACCGGATTCCTTTCTAACTCCCTGAATATTGGCCTTGGAACTTCTCTGGGTGCAATTATCATTGCATTCGTGGTAAGGATTCAGTGCTTTAGGGCAATTTGGTTGCGATCTCCCTCCATCATCAGTCCTTTTGTTACGCACAACTTCTTTTATACCATAGCGGTTATCTAACAAATGGAAAAGCAAATAAAACCTGCCTTTAGAAAGTGATCAACAAAGCTTTGACTTAAGCTAATAAATCAAAAGTTTCTAGGTTAGGCTTAACAACATGCCTATATCAGCCAAGAACCAAAGGAACCTAACTGTTCAGGTACTAACAAGAAATTTAAATTCTTTGTACTCTGAATTTAACCAAGCTGCAACTGATGATACGGAAACAAAAATATTTTCCGAAGATACACTTTTCTCTGGGAATTCTGTTATTTGTCAAGCCAAGAAAGACTTAAAATGACATGTTCCTTATTCACACTTTCTACCAAACATTTAAAGATAGACCAAACTTCACCTTTTAGATTAATTATTTCCACAAATAAACTTTTATTAGGTTACTTAAACCATAAACTAGATTTCAATCATCCACCTTGCATGAATTACATTGAATCGATCACAAACCAATGGTACATGAAAGCATAAGGGATTCCAGTGTTTATGAACTCCTAAAATGAATTGATCATCTTTCCAAATGCAAAAGGAAGTAATAGAATTGAACAACTTCATCTGTGGAACAACATGTTTCGCAAAGATCAGTTCGGAAAATCGAGCACAAGGGGGTAAGATTGATTACCTAATATCTTTTTATCCTTTTCCTTATATCCCTTGCCATCAGCAATCTTTTCTAGGCAATATGCACCACATACATGGTAGGGATTAGCAGCATTAGCACAATTTGAGCGTACTTTTCCATTCTCATCCATCTCTCCTCGTTGTTTGATTTCAATTTTACCTGTACAGGCTCACAATAAATTAAAACAATCTAATTACTAAAAGCTGTCACATGCCATTGAAATAGTAAACACAAAGATCCTAGCTTGCTAGGATCTTCCTTTTTCTTATAACTTTTATCATACACAAAGTCTTCGATCTCACAGCCAAAAGCCACTTCTAAATTTATACACATGATTGAAGTTCAATCCACAAGTAACCCAAAAAAAAAAAAACTTGAAATTATATATAAAAGAAACAAGTAATCAGTTTTCAATAGATGGGAAACAAAAACTGTTTCTCTCCTCCAATAAATAAGCAGCCAAAAACATGATCGAAGACACTTTTTGGCCTTCCGTTAATTTCAAAACCAGAAGTCGATGAGTCAAGACGAACAGAGGGGGGAAGCCAGCAGAAAGTTTCTTTACACTTCCCTACTCTTTCTCCCCTTCCAAACAGAGCATAAAGTAAAAAAGAAAATACACAAACTCCAAAATCCCATCTTTATTATGAGCATACAGAAAAACATGGATAAAAATATTAGATGTTGATAAAGAAGAGAAAGAGAATACCAGAGAGAGAGAAAGGAGAACAGAAAAAAGAAGAGATGGTATCTGAGACACAGATTTTATAGTTGAAAGTCTTTGTATTATAAATTACGATTGACTAATGAACCTGTCCGAAAACTGAATTAACAAATCAAATTGGAATTTCTCCCGTCTTTGGGATTGTCGCAGTTTGACCTGAATTTTCTTTCTTTTTTATATGGTAATAGACCAGGACTCTGGAATTCATATATCTATGTTCATACTACATATTTTACTTTCCTTTTCATACATTAATTCTCCATTTTATTATTTTGTAAAAAGAATCTTTATATATTAATATAATGTTTTTATCGGCGTTGATGTTACAGTTTTCTTCTTTCTGTCAATTAAAAATTTTAAAATAAAATAATATTTGTTTATCTATCTATTTTTGTGGGGGAAAGTGATCTCAGTTATTATAAAATTATAAAAATATTTTTATCTTTTCCTATTTTTATATCATATTTAAATAAAAAATTATAAATTACAACTTTAAAAATTAAACACATATTTAATAATATTAAAACATTTACACTCTACTTATTTTCATTATTAATTTTTTTTTAAAATATATATTTTTAATTTTCACCCATATAAAATTATTCTACTTAGAAATATAATGTTAATAAAGAAACCTTGAAAAGGCTCCAAAGAATGACTTTTTTTTCACCCATAGTCTTAATATATTATTATGCAAATTTTAAAATTTTAATTTAGTAAACTAAAAAGAAAGAAAATCCGCTTTCACTTTTTTTTAACCTCCCAATGAATATAATCTATATATCTACAACATGTCCCACCTCTTTTTTTTTTTTTTGCCCTTTTTCTAATTGTCCTTGGTGTAACTGCCAAATTTGTGGTTCAACTTCACAATGTTTTGGGTAAACTGTACAATTACTCATTTAAATTTTATAAATTTTTATTTTAGGCACTAAAAATGAAAATTTTGTAATTTAATAACTGCCGTTACATATTGTTATCATTTCAGTTATTTGCAGTTAATTTTTCATTAAAAATACTAATTTTAGTCACCCAATTTTAGTAAATTTTAATTTTTGTCACTCATTTTATATTTTTAATTTTTAATTTTTTTAAATATTAATTTTAGTTTATTTCTGTGAAGGGAAAAACTTGAAATTTTGCCTAAGAAATTTGGGTTAGAAAAATTATTTTTTCTTTTTAGTTTCGATTTTACATTGAATTACTCGGGATTTATAGGAACAAAACTTTAGTTTTTATTGGAAAGTTAATTTTTTTTCCTTTCTAGAATTAATTTTAATTTTTTTCAATCAGAGGGAAAACTTGGTGTTTTGTAGGAAATTGCTTGGGTTTTTCTAGAAAACTTGAATTTTTACATCAAAAATTATTTTATCTTTTTAATTTTTTAAGTTTTTAGAATTAATTTTAGTTGTTTTTAGTAAAAGGAAAATATATGCGGTTTTGTAGGGAATTATTTGAGTTTTTTTCCGAAAAACTATGGTTATCTAAATCGGACAGGACCAATCGGTTGGACCGAAAACTGTCTGGGGTATTGGTCTAGAAAAAGCCTTTAGACCGATTGAGTCGAGAATTGATACATACCAATTCAACCTAGTTAAACAAACTCGAATAATTCTAATAAAAGTCAAGTAATTCCTTTTCTTGTAAATTTTTAAAAATTATCAATGGTGGAAGAAATAATATAAACTGATATTGACAGGTTCAACTGGGCTAAAAATACCTGGTAATTCCTATAAAAGTCTAGGTAATTCCCTTCCCTGTAAAAGTCATGACATATGACAAACTTTTACAATGGAGGTTTTTTTTCTATAAAAGTCCAAGGTATTCCTTATAAAACCCTAGGTTTTTCCATTCCCTTTTTATTAAGAAAAAAAATTAAAATTAATTCTAAAAAAATTAAAAAGATAAAATGATTTTTCTAATCTGAATTTTTCAGTAAAATTTCAGGCTTTTATCTTCATCGAAAAAATAAAATTAATTCTTTAAAAAAATCAAAATTATAAAATGAGTGACGAAAATAAAAATTTAATAAAGTTAGATGACTAAAATGAGTGTATCTAATGAAAAATTAACGACGAGTAACTAAAATAATAAAAGTAGATAATAGTGGCAACTAAAATGATGAAAGTATGTAATAATCGTGTCAAATTATAATTTATTTTTTATTTTTAGTACCAAATGAAAACTTGTGAAACTTAAGTGACCAATTATGCAATTTACCTAAAAACACATTAAAACGTGATGAATAAAGTTGGGAATTGCAAATTCTTATTGCAATCTTTGAGGACATCCAGAAAAAAAGACAACAATATAAATCAAACGTATAAAATGTTAGGACAAGTACCCACAAATATATTAAACTATTGCTGACAAGTACGACGGTTGAATTTGGTCACGTTGGAACTAAATTTTATTTTATTTTATTTCCCTTTTCTGGAGTTTTCAGAAAAAGATGGCGTTGATTCACATGGAACATAAATTATAGGTTAAAAGCATTTAATAAACAATGAAGTTCTAGTACCTATTTTTGGTTCAATTCTATTATTAGTACCTATACTTTATAAAAGTTATGAATTTAGTTATTATATTTTAATTTTATTATTCTTAGTCTTGTATTTTTCGAATTTTGAAATCTTAGTATTGACCTAAATAGTAGTAGTTAAATTCGTTTGGTTAAATTTAATTGTTAGTCTCGTATTATGCATATAGTTATAAATTTAATCTATGTTCTTAAATTGGATCATTTTAAATTTCTATATTTTTCAAATTTTAAAATTTGAGTAATGACACAAATGATCGTCGTTAATCTATTAAATGAATTAACAATGTGACATGACATTTCATATGTAATCATATGTTTAATGAACATTATAGTTATCTTTTTTATAAGGATTAAAATTTTTAAATTTTAAAATATAAAAAATATTAAGAAAACTAAAATAATCAAATTAAAGTATAGAAATTAAATTTATAACTTTCTTAAATATAGAATATAATAACAGAAATTAACCTTTATTTTAACCGTAACATCAACATCCACGCCGCCCAAATCGTGAGGGATGGTGCCTTCTGATGTGCTTGAACAAGCACCAAATGCGGGCACGCCAATGCAGGTACCGGGGAGATTTGCATGCTAATGAGCCGCATGATTTCGTGCAGGAACGCGACGTTTTAGAAGGTGGCAATGAAGACCTAACTAATCTGCAACTGGGCCCACCGAATGAAGACCTCACCCAAGACTTTCGAATGGCCCATCACCTAGAAGCGTTGATGAATCGAATTTAAACATAATATTAATATATTTTATATTTGTTTAAGTTTTACTCCAATAAAAATATGAACTAAAATCTTGCCACAAATCCTTTTTGAACATTCCAGTCCAAGGTGATGGTAATATAGAAAGCAGAAACCCAAAGTAGTGATGGTGAGGCGCAAGCAGCATTCACCCATGAGGAGGAGCAGTCGAAACTCACAGGGAAAATGAGCGTTGTTGGAAAGAGGAGCGGAACCATGGAAACTCAAAGGGAAATATGAAAATACTATTATCACAACATCCCTGTACAACTATTAAAAATAAAAAAAATGGAGTGAGTGAAGTGGCACAACAGCTAATGGAAGTTTTGAAGGAATACCCCAAACTTTGGTTAACTCAAGCCATATAGCCTATGAAGTGTAGGGCTGCATTCTGAGTTCGAATCCTGCAATGTTTTTTCTTTTACCTTTTTCTTAATGTCGTTTCACGGTAAAAACTATTGATTTTTAATTTTAATTTAGATTTTATTTAGTTTAAAAAAACTCACTTTAATTTAAAGGATGAAATTATTTGGTTCTCATTATTCTTTTAATAAAATTTTGGTTAAAATATCACTTAAGTTTCTGTATTCTTTATAAATTTAAATTTTAGTTTTATTTTCATGAATTTAATCTTTTTATTTTTTAAAATGTTAAAAATTTATGTCTAACTATTAACACAGTTAAATTTGTTGGTATGACATTTTATAATAAATATAAATATATATATTCACTTTGTAGTCATACAATTATAAAATGATATTGTAATGAACCTAAATGTAACAAAAATTATTGATGTGACATTTTGTAATATAAATAAATAATAAAAATTCACTTGGTAGCCATATAAAAGACAATGTCATAATAAACCTAATTTTAATACAATTAACAATTGGACCAAAAATTATAAATTCTAAAAAGTAAAGAGTAAAGAGACTACTTTTCAAATTTTTAAATGGCATAAGGACTTGTGGCATATTTTATCCTAAAAATTTTCATCCAATTTGTGACGCAAATATGTTGAAAATTTTTTAGGCAAAAAAGTGAGCGTAGATTAGCCGCGCCTAATGAAAAATCAGAAAAAGTAAAAGAGAAGCTTTGAAATTTCTTCCCAAATAAAACAAAGGGAATCTAGAATGCGTTCACTTTTACATCTTCTATATACGGGGAAAATCCAGTTACAACTTACAATAATGAATAATTAAAATAGATTTACCTACTTTTATAATTTTGTTGATTAATTTACTAAAATAATTGTATCTATAGTACATGTAATTTTTTTAATTGATTCAATATTTCTATCATATTGATCTAAAATATAACATTTATTTTTTTAAGGCCGGTTGATACAAGTGTTCATCAAGTGCGGTATTGTTTTAGCATTCCGTTTATTGAGGTAGTATAAGATTGTTACATCTCAGTGGTCTCTTAGTAGTCCCCTCTTATAGATAAGTTTGGTCTCGCTAAAAAGCAAGTGGTCTAATGTCTAATGGTTCAATGGGTGACCAATCGAACAATGCAAGATGGAAGACTAACCAAGAGATGCTAGGTGGAGAGCCATCCACAGGTGTCTCTCAAGTAGCTTCTCATGGTGTTACGTGTTTGGGAGGTGCAGGGGTATACCCAATCGAAAGGTAGGTTACAAAGTGGCTTACCTTAAGACCTTCTGTAGGTAATCTCAACGGGTGGTAATTGTCATAGGAGAAATAACATCATCTTCAAAAGCGTCCTTAAGACATGGGAGGTAGGTTATTACTGTATTGAGGACAATTTTGAAGATAAAGGGTCATTTTAAAGATTCTGGAACATCTACTTTAAATGAAAAGTTGAGCCATTGTTTGTAGAGAGTGGGCCAATGATAAATTGTGTTATTGCAAGGGACATGTGTCCAAATGCATTGGTCGTATAGTGTTGAGACAGTTGTGTAATGAAACACATTATTTTGGGGATTTATATATATAGGTTTCTCATTCTTCTTCCAATTATTTGACAACTTGAGATCTCTTGTTGTTGTTCCTGCTCCTTTTGTAATTGTTCTTTGAATTCTCTTCATAATGTGTGGGTGGCTGGTAACTAACAATGCAAGGTGGAAGACCAACTGGACGATGCAAGGTGAAGGGTCATCCGTAATAATCTCGTGGGTAGCTTCTCATTGTGCCACGTATTAGGAAGTGCAAGGGTATAACAAGGCTTAAAGGTCTAGGGAACCCTTTCAAAAAAAATACACTTAATTGAGCTCTTGAACACTAAAATTTGTAATGAGCTGATTTTAGGCAGTGTCAAAAAATATGGTTTCGAAATCTCATTTTCGTAAATTAGTCTGTAAAAATAAAATGGGAATATTTACGAAGTTACTATGAAAATATATTGAAGATCAGTTTAAGTAATTTAACAGAGAAAATAGTTAATTAAAGCTTAGGGGCTAAATTGAAAAAGTTTAATTGCTATTGAGTTTTAATTTAAAAAATGCTTGAGGACCTAGTTAACAATTATCAAAGGGTTTGAATGGTTATTAAACTATTGTTTTTTATATTATTAGTGGGAAATGATGATTACTACCATTAACTTTAATAACAACAACAACAACAACAACAACAACAATAATAATAATAATATTAGATTAATTAATAAACCATGACTAATTAACTTATTTAAGATTAATTAAAAACTAAATTAAGTATAAATAATAAATTAGTGGAATGAAAGATGAAGTTTTCATCTTCTTCCCCCGTCCATTGAAAAAAAAAAGAAAAAAAAAACTCTCAAGCTTCAAACATCATTCGACCATTCAAATTCTTAAGGTAACCAAGACTTTTTCTTTGAATTTTTATAGGTTTATAATCATGGGAGCTTGATTTAGCTAGCTCATGTGTTAATTTGTTCATTTAGTTTATATTTAGCAAGTTTCCATTGTAGTGAAATTGATGATTTTGAGCTTAATTTGAAGAAATTGATAGTTAATAAGACTAGTATGAAAAGGGCTAAATTAGAAAGTAAGTTAAACTTGTTAGATAACTTTGTAACATTAAGGACTAAATTGGATAAACTGAAAAAATATCATGAAATTACGTTATAGATAGGAAGTATCAGGTCCCTAATGAAAGAATGTGAAATTGGATTTTGATCCGATGTTTGATATTGAAAAAAACAAGTATCCTGAATGTAGGGACTAAATTGAATAAAATACAAAATATGTTTGGATATGTATTTCAATGTGATGTGGATGTAAAATGATATTGTTTCTATTATTGAATTATCAAACTTAGCTAAAGATGATGTCGGGCCCTCACAAGAGAAAGGAAAGATGAGAGTTATAGATGAGTGACAAATTCAATTTGTACTTTTATGATTCAAGTTTAATACATAAATACATGTGCATATATATTTGTGTGTGTACACACGTTTATTGTATTATTTCCTTGTAACGACCCGAATTTTAGTGGTATCGAAAAATGCAATTTTAGAGTCCCATTTCCATAAATCGAATCCATAAATATTAAATAGGAATATTTACAGAGTTAATACAAAAATATATTGAGATTTGGGTAAGTAATTTAACTGAAAAAGTAGTTAATTAAGGCTCAGGGACCAAATTGTAGAATTTCAATCGCTATAAAATTTTAATAAGGAAAAGACTTGGGGACCTAGATAGCAATTATCTAAAGGATTAAAATGGTAAACAAATTGTAACACCCATTGCCTGACCCGGCCACCGAGCCTTAGCTATAGGATGCCACAAGTGAAACTAGAACAAAAACCGACAAATTATTCATCGAGGCATTTATTCATACCATAAACGTTTTCACATGATGATATGCAATTAAAATCAACTCTAAATCGAGTTTATGAAAGCTCTTTTGGTGACTCTGGTATGAATTCGAACAAAATTGCAAAGTTTGAAAGTCTGGACCCAACGTCGTGATGTCACTTCCTCCACATCGTGAGTTGCCCAACAGTTTGTCACGTCCCGACATCGAACAACTTGATTTTGCGATGTCACTTACTGTCGGTCGACATTGCGACGAGGACCCTATTTTTGGTGAAATTTAGCCATTTGGTACCTATTCTATGCCAATCCAAACCTTTAACTCATTTGGTGCATAAATGTACACTTAAACCTACATAAAACCAATCCAAAAGCATGTCTAAACATTCATTTAACCATTTCTAAACATCCATTCTAACATTTCCACAATTTGGCATCAACATATCAATCCAACCTATAGCAATTCAACCTACCAATCATGGGTTTATAACCATTCAAAATCATCATTTTACCATGCCTTATCATACTCAAAATGCCATTCAAATATTATTCATAAGATCACAAAACATTACCAATTCATTTCCATCACTTCTAACCATTCAAATAGCATTCAAAGACATTATATGTCAAAACCAAAATCATCACGTACTACTTAGCAAGTGATACATAACATCAAACATTAACTAATTCAAACCAACATATCCAACTAGTAATATAAGCAACCACATATACGCAAATAAGTCCAAATTATCATTTACAAACACCTATTTACATGCCACATAACCGGACGTAAATGAACAAAAGACTCCCAAATCAACAATTGGATAGTGTGAGCTTTGAGGTGATCCGATTGATAGGTTCCGCAAATGGACAAACTACAGAAAAAGAAAACAACAATCAAGTAAGCATTTTGAATGTTTACTAAGTTCATAAACATAAAACAATAAATTTAACTCACTTTATACTTATATACGATAACATATCCAACCTAACAAATTAAACTTAACATGGCAATTCAATTTGTAACACCCCTTACCCGTACCCGAGGCCGGGATAAGGTACGAGGCATTACCGGACAAACATACAAACACTAAACTAAAATACGGGCCATAAAATTTCATTCATATTTCAAAACGTTCATTCACTTACACATAGTCCCTTATTTGAGTCTACGAAGCCCAAAACATACTTTAGAAAGGGTTCGGGACTAAACCGAGAACTTACGAAAATCTTAGAAATTTCATGCTTTAAGGCTCCACATGCCCGTGTCCCAAAGTCGTGTTCCATACACGGCTGAGACACATGGTCGTGTCTCTACCTGTGTGGAATATACCTAGGCTATTTTCCAAGCTTTGGTCAACCTTAATCTCTTACACACTTATACAAAATCAAAAGCATATAACATGGAATTCATTTAATGATTAAATATTCTCAATTAAACCACAAACATAGCATTTGTATGTCATCATACATGTGTCTCTCATACTCATTTTACCTTGTTTATTATAGTACCACTTATACATTTATACCAAGATTATCATATTATCATCTTACCAAATATCTTCAGCTTAATCATCAAGCATTCATATTTAAAACTAGATCATATCTTTATAAAATATAACAATTCAGATGCGCAAAATAACATGTTTGCCTGAAACATTTCAATTTAACTCCATACCCAACAAGCATTACATTGAGACTAGTCATATATATATATACATGTCATGATACATATCATTCTCTTTCTGTTTTCTTATAAACACATATCATTTATTTCATTATATCAATATTTCATATACCATAGTTTCCATGTATTCCACATATATTTATTTTCCTCCTCCTCCTCTCCATTCCACATCCTTAATGTATATAGCATTCTTGTAAGTACGATTTCACAATTTACTAATAAATGCTCACATCAAACTGTCCACAAGAGTCATAGTCACTTACTTATTTATAATTCGAGCTACAAAGCTCCAAATTAAGATTCGTAAATTTTCCCTAAAACTAGACTCACATATCTTTCCACCATAAAATTTTCATAATTTTTGGTTTAGCCAATTAGCACAGTTTATTCATTAAAATTTCTCCTATTTCACTTTCTGATAGCTCTGACCTCTCTTCACTAAAAATTAATTATCTTACAGTACAAAACTCGATTAATGTTCTTGTTGATCTATCTTGAAAATAGACTCATTAGGGATTTTAAAAATATAAGTTTAAGCCTCTAATTATTTTTATCCAAATTTTTGTGATTTTCTAAAGTCAGAACATGGTATCACGTAATCATTCTAAACTAGTCTTACAAAAACATAAATATATCAAAATATAGAACTCCTTTTCTTGCTCTGTTTCTTTTATATGAATATAGACTCATTAAGCTTTAATTTTATATCTCATTCAGTCTCTGATTCAATTTCTACTATTTTTGGTGATTTTTCAAATTCACATCACTGCTACTGTCCAAAACAGTTTTATTGCTAATTCACTCTTTCACACTTTCTTTGTATTAACCTCATTTTAACATACATATCACAAATCATTTTCACCACATTTCATACATCACAAGTATAGGCCCATGATCACAAGGTCACCATAAAATCATCCTCATGTATAACTTACTTGTTTATAACCTTACCACATCCTGGTCACTTAATGAACACATCATTCACATAACCAAGTTCCTGCACTTATTCATCACAAAACTCACAAAGCAATACATAGAGAGTCTCCCGTTGAACACTTCAGATCAATCCTCGATACTTGGTGGTTTCAGCACATAACCTTACCACATCCTGGTCACTTAATGAACACATCATTCACATAACCAAGTTCCTGCACTTATTCATCACAAAACTCACAAAGCAATACATAGAGAGTCTCTCGTTGAACACTTCAGATCAATCCTCGATACTTGGTGGTTTCAGCACATAGCTCCACCCATCATATAGTTCGGGTCTCTTGTACACATGGTGAACAATCAGTTCCACCCATGTGACCTAGCCAATTTATCTCGTAGCTCTCTTGTCTACATGGTGTCCTTCACCTGGAACCACGCATGCGACCTAGCTACATATATCTCGTAGCTCTGTTGTCTACATGGTGTACACATAGTAACACCCATGTGACCTAGCTACATCATAATGTCTTGTAGCTCTCTTGTACACATGATGTGCACTCAGCACCATACATGTGACCTAGCTACATACTATCTGTATCGTCCAATCTTTCCGAAGGTTCAACCGGGATTTCTCTCTCTTTTCCAAAAATTTCACCAATCAAGTAATTATCCACAAACATATTTCCAATATCATTATAAAATATCATAATACAAGTAATATTGATGTATTACTACATATAAACTTACATCTCATTTAATATCAAGGCAATAACATTAAATTACACATTGCCTTATTAAAAATCATATGAACTTACAATTTCCCATAATAACCATAATCATAGAAATCACATTTATGTATGATAATTCAATGCACTTTATGTACCATAGACATATTTTTAAATCAATTCATAAACTTGGCACCATAATCATTTAATTTAACATAATTCAATTAATTCACTAAATTTAACTTTCAAATATAAATTACAGCGTTATTGCTGTATTATTATCATACCAACTTACATACTTTCAACACCTCGAAAATTATAATAAATATATCAATTTTACATTGAAACATGCATAAATTAATGCTTATTATACATATGAACTTACCTCGATACTAAAACGGCCATTTTACCAACTTTCCCAATTTTTGATTTTTCTCTCATTCTAGGTTCAAATCTCGTTTTCCAGGATCTAAAACATCATATTTTACTTATTTAACTAATGTACTATTCAAAACAGTCCTTAGCTCAAACTTTGGAAAAATTACAATTTTACCCCTAAACTTTTGCATATTTACACTTTTGCCCCTATACTCGGGAATTAAAATTCATCCCTTATTCTTATGTTTTATGATGTGCTGATCACTTTTCCCTTCTATGGAAACATCAAATTCTCACTCTAACATATACTTATGACTATTAGGTATTTTTACCGATTAAGCCCTTTTCCTCATTTTCACTCAAAACCGAGTAGCACAAGTTGTCTAACATAATTTAAAACCCCATATTCTATCATAAAACAGCAAAATAAACACATTTCACCTATGGGTATTTTTCCAAATATGAACCCTAGCTTAAATTATTGCTAGAATAAGCTTAATCAAATTACTGGGATTCTAAAAACGTAAAGAACTTGAAAAACGGGGTTAGAACGGACTTACTATTGAGCTTGAAAAGCTTGAAAACCCTAGCCATGGCTTTCCCCATGCTAATTTCGGCCTCTATGAAAAAGATGAGTCAATTTTGGCTTTATTTTCCCCTTTTATTTCTTTTAATTACCAAATGACCAAAATGCCCTTTCTTACTAAACTTTCAAAAATTCCATCCATGTCCAATTTTTGTCCATCACTTAGAAATTGGTCAAATTCTATTTAAGACCTCCTAATTAATATTTCAAATCAATTTCATACTAGAAACTTCTAGAATGCAAGTTTTGCAACTTATTCAATTTAGTCCCTAACTTCAAATTGAGCACTTTATGCATAGAATTTCTTCACGAAATTTTCACACAATCGTGAAATCATATCATAGACCTCAAAATAATCATAAAATAATTATTTCTATCTCGGATTTTGTGGTCCCGAAACCTCTGTTCCAACTAGACCCAATTTTGGGCTATTACACAATTTCACAATGTGAGTTCTCATATGATCATGCCATATTAAAATTCAACATGTAACTTGTATTTTCATCATTAATCAACACTCAATCATATACTTTTCAAGCTCATTCTATATCATTCTTGTATTATTAGTCCGTATTAATCATTTAACCTAATGAACCCTAGTAAAGAAATCCTGGTACACGAGTACTACACCACAGCAGAAAGCACCATAGTGTTGTACAGAGGCACCGAAGTGCAAACCTGTACAGGTGTGCAACTAACCCTATTTTCATGCCAACCATATCATATTCTTTACTATGTTCACACAGGCACTATTTTTTTACAGATAATAACATTTATTTACAATTTAGTCTCAATCTCACCATTTTGTAGTATTTTGTAAACAAGTTAAACTATAGTTAAACATTCATGATTCAATTATACAACAATTTCATTGCAACTATTTCATCTAAACTTACCAAACAGGATTAGTAATAATGAAACATCGAGGACTAATCTATAATTTTTTTTTCGCGATTATCTACTAGTTGGTTCAATTCTAGATCTATATCATAATTTAATTCAATTTATCAATTCCAAACATCATTTAAGAGCCTACTATGATTATGCCTCAATTCAATTTCATTTTTTAGATATTCTCTCAAGTTTTACATTTTATTCAATTTAGTCCCTAAAATCGAAACAATCGTAACTTACACATTTGAGCTTTGTTTTATAATCCTATTTCAATTATAACCTTAAACAAACCTTTACTATCTATTTATATCAAAATGTCATGACAATTTTACTATTTATTCGTTTTAGTCCTTAAGTTTAAAATTAACATTCAAACTTTACAAACTAATCCTTTTCCATTTCTAAGCTTAAAAGCCAACATTGTAACACCAAAACTTCAAGCATTCATCCATGGTAACTTTTTGTAAATTTAACAGTTTTGAAAAATAAAACATGGGTTAACTAATTCAAGCTACCACTAATAAAAAAACGTAAAATTTACGAAAAACGGGCTTCAAACGCAAGGGCTGAAGTTTTGTTTGAAGCTCAACAATGGATTCCTTGATTTATTTTGTTTAGAATAGTGAGAAAGACAAATAAAAGATAGGTTTTGTTTATTATGTTTTAACATATTATTTTAATTATTTAATCAAACTTTTAACATTCATTATTGATAAAAGACACCACTAACTGTCCATTCACCCTTAAAATGGATGATTTGCTATTTAAATCCTTGATTTAATTACCATTTAAGCCTTTAAACAAATTAAAATCTATAGCGATTAACTTTTATCACTTTTATGATTTAGTCCTTGCACCACAATTAACTACCAATTCAAAAAATTTACTACACTGAAATTCAATATAATTATATAATAGACTCAAAAATATTAATTAATAATATTTATGAACTATCAGAAAATGGGGTTCAGAAACAACTGTTTTCGATACCACTGAAAATGAGTTGTTACATAAACTAATGTTCTTTATATACATAATGAAATGTGTTGATGATATCTATTATGCATAATTTATAATTAAATTAACCAATTAATTAACTAAAAATACTTAATTAACTTAACTAGCTTACTAATTATACTATATATATGTTAAGTGGGATGCAAGGTGAAAGCTTTATCATCTTTCTCCAAAATCATATACACCATTGAAGAAAAGAAAGAAGAAAGCTCTGAAACTTTTGAACATTCGAAAACCATTACAAGTAAGTTTCTAAGTCATTAATTTGTCCAATTATTCAAATTTTAGTAAGTTGTTATTGTTGAGAAATTGAAGAATTGGGCTTAAAATTGATAGAAAATAAGCTTAGATTATGAAAATGACTAAACTGTAAAGCTTAGTAAGCTTGCTTGTTAACTTTGTTACATTAGGAACCAAATTGAATAAAGTGAATGACATGAGATTATACTAGAAATATAAAGTATATGGTCCCTAATGAAAGAATATGAAATTGGATTTTAATCTGAAGCAATATACCGAAAGTTATTCAAATCTTAAGTTCAGGGACTAAATTGAATAAAATGAGAAATATGCTTGGCTTTATTTGTGAACATGAATTGGATGAAATCTGTTATCGCTTATTTTTTGAATTATCATCCGTAGCTAAAGATGACGAAGAGCCGTCAAGAGGGAAAGGAAAAGCGAGAGTCGTCAATGAGTGACACGCAATCCCGATTTGTGCTTTTATGATTTGAGATCAAGTCACTTGTTTTCGAATTCATGTTAATTGCATTATTGAGTATTGAGGTGAGTATATAATTTTCGTGTGAATTGATTGGATGTGATTAGTATTGAATATTGATATTTTAGACTGAATTGAATAAAATAGAAAGTAGGATGATTTAATTGATACATGATATGTGATATGGGAATGGAGCGAAACATGTTATGTGATATGAGAAAGTTTTGAATTGTTGATGAATTGAAATGTGATTATGAAATTGAATGAGAAATGATATATGAGTTGGATTATATAATGCAATCGGAACATTAGTACCTATTAATTATTTGGGAAGCGTCAAATATAGTTGCATGTCATAAGATTAGATTGTATACGGGTTTGCACTTCATTTTATCTGATGATGCTCTTATGTGCCAATATATTTGTTGTGGCTTGTCCAATGATGCACTTCGTGTGCCATTATATCTGTTTCAAGATATCTGATGATGCACTGCGATGCTAGATTGATGTGTTGGTTGGTTAATCTGTGTATCCGTCTTGAATCTGATTCTGGTTAATTGGGAATATAAAGAATGAATTGGATAAACAATGTTGGAGTTGAAATGATACAAATTGATATTATAAATGTATACATGTGAGATGTGATTAATGACAGCATGTGAAAGACCATACGAATGTTGGATCTAGTGCTCAAAGTGTAGTATTTTCATTAATGTGCACTTTTAATTTTTTCCAAACTGATTGGTTAATAAAATTATTCATGAATTACATTAATACTTTGTATAATTTCCTCACATGGGATTTTCTTGCAAAGCACAATGGAAACAAATGTTGCTCATTGGTTGTTTAATGTTTAAACTAATACAAAGTGGTATTATGTAGTCGGATCGTAATACAGAAAGACAACTTGTATTTGTATACGAAGCTAAACATACCTTTAATTTAATTGAAAATGATCAAACTGATTGAAATACTAATATGTCGTCTATCAAGTCCAATTGTGGAGATGCTTTATCTTGGGCATCAGAGTGGATGACTCCCAAAAGATAGAGACATAGATGTGATTGACTGGATTGACAGTACATTAGATAGAACCCAAGAAGAATAGATCATGAATCTATTTATGGGTTTATTCACTTGTGATGTTCATAATGTGACATACATAAATCCTAAGTGGATGATGAACTAGGTATGTGTGACTCGTACACTTTAATGCAAGTAAAAACCTAAGTTCGAATAAATAAGGAATCAAAAGTTGGTGCGTTGGGTGTACGACTTCTATAGTATGTAGTATCATTCACAATAGTGGAATTCATAGCTCGAAACATGGGCAAATGATATCCTCTTATTGGCATTACATGGTTAATGAAAAGGAAACGTGGCCAAGGGTCATTCATTTTTGTGATAGATGACTTGATCACTATTTGATAGTGATTGACTTTTCATGAAGAAAGATGTAATGGTTACCATAAGATAAAATAGAATCATATTGGGAGAACGGATATTATCCCAAAGAGATTAAGGATACCTTATGAGGGTAACACACTTATGACAAGGTCATTGGACAAGCGCTAATTGAGTTGCTTTTGTAATGGTATGCTATTAGGGAGAGCTCAGTCATGATATTATAATGGAATGACTTCGTAACTAAATGAATTTATAATTAGCAGGCAAAAAATTGGAACTTAATTATAAATCATTTGAGTCTTAATTGCATATGTTCAGTCGATCCCTCCGCTAGCTCATTGGAACCATAAATGAATTGCATGATGAATAAAATGAATAGAAATTAGTAGAAATGGTGAAATAAGAGAAATGGAAAACATTCAAAATTATTATGGTTTTCTCCGAAATGGAGAAATGGAATCATTTGGAAATGAATATGGTTTTCTCAAAATGGAAATGAAAATGAGAAATGATTCATTTGCAAATGAACATGAATTACTAAAAAATGATCAGAAGAATGAATTTATGTTTTTAAGCTATTTTAAAGCCCAAAAATGAACATAAATCATTCAATCATAGTGAACAAATTGAATGGTGAAATATTAAATATATTTTCTCAAAAATTTTATCAGGGATAAAATCATCATAATTTTATCGAGGGTAAAATTGGGACACAAAATTTATTTAATTGAATATAAATATTGAATTTTATTTGGGAAAATGAAAAACAAAATTGGGTTGGATTATATAGCGAAGTATTAGGTCGAAAAGTTCAAGAAGTACTCGTAATTGGACCCGATGTGAGAGAGGTCTAAAATCCCCTCATAAAACATGAACAGACGACAATCCGAGTAAGAATACAAGGGGATGTCGTTGACCCTACCTATACTCTAAGTAGGAGGTTATTTTTCTAATTGAAATAAACTTCTACAATTCAACAAGAGTTTTGTTTTCTTTTCCTATAAATAAATGGCACCGGTAGGGCTAGAAAGAGAACTTTAAGATATTGTTACTCGGCCGAAAAATAGAGATAATTTGATCTCAATTATTAAATATATTTTTTGAAATAAAAATTCTGTTAGTTTCCATTTTGAGAAGAGAATTTTCATTTTCACCCCAAAAGAAAAGAAAACTATTTTTAGTTCTATGTTTTGATTCAATTTGATTAAGCTCACGCTCGAGATAATTTATGGTACTAGAATAGTGGAGAAGATCATTTGGTTTAAAGACGGGAATGACAAAGATTCATCTATCTAAAAACACAAGTATGATTTTGATCTAGGGTTTATTGTACCTGAGTAGAACAGTACAAACCGTCAATCTTTTTATTTAAAAGTTCTACCTGATTAGATAGCGTAGTAACTGTGTCGAGGTTGAAAACACCGGCTACTTTTATCGGCTTTGTTCTCATGACTTGCCACTAATATTTATTCAATGACATCTCTTCAATAAATTCGTAAGCCTCTTCAGGTGTTTTGTTGTTCAAAGTTCCACCGGCAGCTGCGTCGATAAGTTGCCTTGTTGAGGGGTTCACACCGTTGTGAAAAGTCTAAACCTGTAACCATAAAGGTAACTCATGGTGAGAGAAACTTCTCAATAAGTCCTTTTTTCTCTCCCATGCATCATAAAGAGTTTCTAGATCCATCTGCACAAAAGAAGAGATATCATTCCTCAATTTAGCCGTTTTAGCTGGCGAAAAATATTTAAGTAAAAATTTTTCGGTCATTTGTTCCCAAGTAGTGATTGACCCTCGTGGTAACGAGTTCAACCACTGTTTAGCCTTATTCCTCAACGAAAAGGGAAACAACTGAAGGCGAATGGTATCATCAGAAATGCCATTAATTTTAAAAGTGTCGCAGAGTTTCAGAAAATTCGCTAAATGAGTGTTTGGGTCCTCATCCTGCAAACCATAAAACTGAACAAATTGTTGTATCATTTGAATCGTGTTAGGTTTTAGTTCAAAATTATTTGTAGCAATAGCAGGCCTAATATACTCAATTCAGTTCCTGTTAAATTAGGTTTAGCATAATCATACATAGTACGAGGAGCAGGATTCTGATTTACTAGATCAGCAGCAATCGCATGAGGTAGCGGATTTTCCTAATTTTCACCCATCTCCTCGGTTGTGGTGTAAATATTGTCCTCTCGCTCTTCCTCTATGTATCTCAGGCTTCGCCTTATTTCTTTTCGGTTTCTGATCTCACTATTAAAAAGTAATGGTCCCGACGGGTTTCTTCTAGTCATAAACTATAAAAACCTGCCAGAAGTAAATAGAAGAAAATTTAGTAATATAAACAAAATTAAAATAAAATTTAACTTGCAATAAAATAAATGGCTAAAGTAATAAAAATTAAGCATTCCTAATATCTTAATTCTCTGGCAACGGCGCCAAAAACTTGATGTGCGTGATAAGTTTTATATTTATGATTGATCGTACTTGAAAACTAACTATTATCACGATAAAGGCAAGCACACCTATCGAACAGTAGTATAGCTTATAGTAGGACTGAAATGTCGAACCCACAGGAACTAAAAGTACTAGAATTAACCTTCTTTTTATTATCTAGCCTAAAAATAATGGGATTTTCTTTATCTAAACTAATTAACTAAACTAAGAATTCACAGGAAGTAAACTGGGGAAATACTTTTGAGAAAAATGATTGATTTAGACAATACCTAAGGAAGAATCCACCTAGACTTCACTTATTATTTGATCTGAACTAGACGATTTATTCACTTAACTTGATCCGTAGAAATCCCTAATTTATATTATTATCTCTCTCGAGACTAACAACGTCTAACCCTAGGTTGATTAATTGAAATCTCTTTCTAATTAAAACCCATAGTGTTGCATTAACTCGATCTATGAATTCCCTTATTAGGTTTGACCCTAATCCGGCAGAATCATGTCACCCAATGTCTAGGGGTGCAATCAACTCCACTTAATTATACTAGATCTACTCTTAGACAGGGAATTTTGCTCCTCTGAATAAGCACATCAATACTTGAATCAATATCCTGGAATATTAAAGCAAGAATTAAGAATACATAATTAAGAAATACATAATTCAGAATATAGTAACAAGATCCATCTTACGTTTCTCCCCCTTAGGTATTTAGGGAATTTAGTTCATATGTGTAAAAGAAAACATTTCAGAAGAATAATAATAACAAAACATAAAGAAACCCAAAAACCCCTGAAGGAAATTGAAGGGAGATCTTCAGTCTTGAAGGAGAATCTGGCTTCTAAGATAGATCAATCGGCTTTCTTTGAGTAATTCCCTGGCTCCCACTCTATGTGTCTTTCCTCCAGGTGCCTCCTCCGATGTTTATATAGGCTTTAGAATGCTTCAAAACCCTCAAAAGTGGCCTTTTCCGAGTAGAACTAGACTTAGGCTCGATAAGGACACGACAATGTGCCACTCCCGTGTGGGTGGATTAGGCCATGTTAAAGTCTGCTAAATAGACACGAGCGTGTGGTCTACCCGTATGAGGAAGTCCAGGCCGTGTTGATTTCCCACATTGACCCATTTTCTCAGTTTTTGGCCCGTTTCTCGCTCTTTTTGCTATCCTAGGCTCTCTTGAGTATAAAACATGAAATTAAAGGATTAGGAGTATCAAATCCACTAAAACCAAGGAGAAATTATCCATAAATATGCCAAGCGTGGGGCCAAATATATGTATATATTACGGTTTATCAAATATCCCCACAGTTAAGCATTTGCTTGTCCTCAAGCAAAATCCTCAACTCGCAATCCAAATAAATTCTTCTCAACTTATAATTCTCATCAATAATGTTTCAAAATTATCCATAAGCAGTCATACATTTAAAATTTAACCAAAAAAACATTAAAGTTTCAAATAGTCAAAGCTGAGCATTCTAATCATAAAATTATAGGCATCCCCCTTTATCTAAGTAATTATCTTTGATTCCAAATTGACAATGGACGACTTCCTCACTAAAGGTTCACTCAAATCACTCAATGTGTTCAAGGTTCAAATTAAGCACTCATTAGTCAAACATGAAAAGTTATTACCATAAGCTTGCATGAAAATCAAATCTCCACCACTACAAATGAGATGATACATAAATCAAAAGGTCCTTGAAAGGTTGTAAAGGGGCTTTGGGTTAAAGGTGTAGATAAAGGCTGAAAATGAAACTGTTAGAATCGAGATTAACTTGATAAATTACCTAACTAGAAAAATAACTAATCATCAATTGAATAAACGTGAGCTTCTTCTCAAAATATGGAATTAAATACTTAAACTCAAAAACAAAGAATTACTACTAAAATGTATGTATGTATGTATGTATGTATTTTTTTAAGAATAAGAACAAATACAAGAATAAGAGAATTGTACGATTCGAATAAAAGTACATAGTTAGGCAATTAGCCAAATCAAATCTCGACAAAAAGGAAATCAATAAAATAGAAAAAATTCTCAATGAATCAAAAAGGGTTAAGTTATGGTTTATTATTAAGGGGAATATTAAGAAAAATAGTTAAGGCCCAAAGGGGTTCACTAGGTGTCAATTATGTGGGTAGGCTTTTTATGGGGTAAATAGGTTAAAACCTAAGTGCCTTTATCATTTTAGTATATCAAATCAAAGGTGTGGTCTCGACATGTAAAATCGATGCAAGTTCTAGAATAACAATTCAATGTTGACACACTCATAACCAATAACAATTCAATGTTGACACACTCATAACCAATAAAGTCTCACAGAAATTATGGGTATTTGATGTCAATCCTGTAAATTCAAAACTTCAAGATAATACCTCAATTCAGGGAAACAACCTAGCAATTTTAATTCTCAAAAGTTTCAAATTATCAAACTTGATTCTCTAATGTCTTAAAGTTTAAACAATCGATGCATAGTTACCTATGATTTAATTCAAAACATATCAATAAAAATCATAAATCAATCAAAATTTACTCCAATAATGAGAAATTATTTGAGAACAAGATATAAATAACTTCCCCACACTTAAGATGTACATTGTCCTTAATGTACAAAGATATATAATAGCAATGTAAGCATAATATCAAAAGAGAGGAAGAGAAGTGAAACTGCCCTGAATGTTTGGATGAAATCCTTGGAATAGTGAAGGCTGGAT
Source organism: Gossypium hirsutum (assembly GCF_007990345.1). Taxonomy (NCBI): domain Eukaryota; kingdom Viridiplantae; phylum Streptophyta; class Magnoliopsida; order Malvales; family Malvaceae; genus Gossypium; species Gossypium hirsutum. The sequence goes on along the minus strand of NC_053435.1, from coordinate 6,312,461 downwards.
TTGTAGATATGACCAATGAAAGGTATGATTCTGAGCTATTAATAAGAAAATAAACACAACTGTAGAAGAGAATTAAGGGCTTACTCGATAATAACCATTAAGATAAACATATCTCAAAATATAAAAACATAAGTCTTTAAAAATAAAAGAAATATAAAATTAAAAATAAAAATAAAATAAGTGGACTCAAAGGTCCTCATCATCAGTGTCGTGAGCCGGTGGCGCTAGAGGAGTGATATGGAGGTGCTTGCGAATCTACCGCAAAGTCTCATCGATACTATCGAACCTCGCATCAGGACTGTCGAACCTCTAAACACAGTACTGACGTAAATCAGTAAACTCCTTGAATGACACTTATCGAAAGCTGACAGCAGATGTAGCATGGCAGTGACTCGATGGTGGGGGTTTGTAGTGTGGGGAAAGAGAGAGGAAGGAAGGAATGTGTAGGGAAGGGAGGACAAGAGAGAAGATTTTGATGCGTATGAAGGAAAAGGGAGGAGAAATGGTGGATTTTGAGGTGATGGTCGGAGCTTAGGTGGCAACGGTGGCGAAGAGAGTGACGGCTAGGGTTAGGGTGTTGGGGAAGGGGATGATGAATAATGGGGTTTTATATCGATATTAGGGCACACGGCCATGGGGCACGCTTGTGTGCCCTTATTTCAGCCCGTGTGTTTCGTGGTTTTCAAATTTTGGCGCGTCTAGAATTCGGCCCACACTGTGTTCTTTGGGCATGTTGGTGCACACGGCCGTGTCCTATTTCGTTTGCTTCTCCCACGTCAGTGTACATATGCGCACGCCCGTGTTATTTTGACAGTTTCGACCACAGGTAGTGGGCACGGGCGTGTCGTACGCCCGTGTTAATTTCTCAATTTCTACCACGGCTTATAGACACAGGCGTGTTGCACGCCCGTGTTAATTTGGCAAGATTGCCCACGGCAATGTCGCACAACCACGGCAACGTATCGAATTTCGTGTTTTTGCTCTATTTTCACACGACCGTATCGCACGGCCGTGTCACCGCCTATGGTATAAGCACGGCCTAAGGCACGCCCGTGTGCCTGGCCATGTGAATTTGGAAAGCCTGTGTTCAAGGACTCAGTTAATGATTTAGATGCTAAAAACTAAAATTTAAAGAAATCAACACCGTTAATGCTCGGGTTGCCTCCCTAGAAGCGCTTATTTAGAGTCTAAGCTCGACTCACCTCTCTGTTGCGTGGTCATGGTGGTGCGAGGAGTTTACACTCCTTATTCCTGCAATCAATTTTATCAAAATAAGGTTTTAGACGAGTACTATTGACCTTAAAAGTGCCGAATTTGGAATGAGTTACCTCGACTATACCATATGGGAAAATGTTAAGTACCATAAAAGGGATTGCTCCATTAGGTTCAGAAGTGGTAATATGAGGGTCTGCCGCATCTAATAGTACTTTGTCTCCAACCTTAAGTTAAATTGATAAAACATTGAGTCTTTCATGGCATGGTTTTGGTTTATCGTGTGTTCTCGATTTCTGTGTCCGCCATTCGTCTAGTTCATCGATTTGAAGTCTTCTTTCTTCATATATGGGTCATTTGTTGTTACTTGAACATGGCTCATGTATGCTCTTCGAACGTGTTTCCTGTAAAAAAGATTACACCACATGATTAGTATTAGTAGCATGATTTATACAACCACCCTCAATATTCGATGTGTTACTCAAATTATGAGCTTGAAGAGTGATTGTTTCATCACCCACACGAAGTGTGAGTTCACCTATACCAACATCAATAATGGTTCTAGCAGTTGCTAAAAAGGGTTGTCATAAAATTAAAGGTACGTCACTATCCTCTTCCATGTCTAAAACAAAAAAATCAATTGGGAATATAAATTTATCAATTTTGACAAGTACGTCTTCAATGATACCCTTAGGAAATCTAAGGGTTTTATTTGGTAACTTAATGCTCATCCTAGTTTGTTTGGGTTTCCCAAGACCTAGTTGTTTAAACATTTTATAGGGCATACGTTAATGCTCGCCCTTAAATCAGTCAATGCATTATTAACATCTAAACTACCAATTAAAAAAGGAATCGTAAAACTCATTGGATCTTTGAATTTGTTGGCCAGTTTATTCTGAAGAATGGCTGAGCAAACTGCATTCAACTCCACATGCGATGCCTCATCCAACTTCTATTTATTTGCTAAAAGCTCCTTTAAAAATTTAACTACGTTTGGCATCTGCGAAAGAGCTTCAATTAGCGATAAGTTAATATGTACTTTCTTTAATAATTTAAGGAATTTACCAAATTGTTCATCCGTGTAGTCTTTCCTTGTCGCACTAGGGTATGGCACTCGAGGTTTATATTCTCTACTTACCAGTTTTTTTCTCATTGTGGTCCACCTCATCCTTACCTTTACTTACCACAATTCCTTAAGTAAAAATTTTTCGGTCATTTGTTCCCAAGTAGTGATTGACCCTATTGGTAACGAGTTCAACCACTGTTTAGCCTTATTCCTCAACGAAAAAGGAAACAACTGAAGGCGAATGGTATCATCAGAAACACCATTAATTTTAAAAGTGTCGCAGAGTTTCAAAAAATTCTCTAAATGAGTGTTTGGGTCCTCATCCTGCAAACCATAAAACTGAACAAATTGTTGTATCATTTGAATCGTGTTAGGTTTAAGTTCAAAATTATTTGTAGCAATAGCAGGCCTAACTATACTCGATTCAGTTCCTGTTAAATTAGGTTTAGAAATCATTCATAAACATGCCAAGTATGGGGTAAAAATATGTATATATTACGATTTATCATTGTCACATGAATTAAATTAATTGTTGAATTAATTTAATTTGATAGTTAAATATTAAATACATTATATGTACAAACTTGTTGTACACAAATAGAGAACATAGATAAAACTAATATATGAATTTGATTCATACAAAATATTAATTATATATATTTTACCAAATTTATTAATATAAACAATTATATTAATTAATTTCAGTTAAAATATAAAATATATGGAAATTGATATTCTTTTGGAAAGAATATAATTAATATATGAAGTTGATTCATGTAAAAAATTAATTGTACATATTTTACTGAATTTATTAATATAAACAGTTCTATTAATTAATTTTGGTTAAAATATAAAAGACATGGAAATTAATATTCTTTTGAAAAGAATATAATTCTTTTTTTTTCTAAATTTTCATTTGTCTTCTCTATTAATATGAGAATAATATTATATTCTTTTGGAAAGAATATAATTCTTTTTTCTAACTTTTCATTTGCCTTCTCTATTAACAAGGGAATAATCTTGGTTTTCCTTTTTAATATGTGATATTAAAGAGGAGAAAAGGATGATAATCCCTTAGTGTGTTAATGTTACCAACTTAATAAAATAAAGGTCTAGCAACCATTTTTAATTCTCTCTAAAAAGTTCAAGAGAAAGTGTTTGTTCGTTTTTTACGAGGTGGATTACGTAGAGGCCGTGATATTTTCGTTGTGGCTTGGAATTGACATCGAATCAGCAGCATCCTTTCAACATTTTCAATAAAAAAAGGTACATTTTTCAACCTTTTTCAACCCGATTCATTTCTCGTACATGGATCAGTGGTTGATGATCGCTGAAATAATTTTTTCACTACGCCATAGGGCGTATCGACGATCCAACACTATGTGCCAGTGTGATTACTTCTATTTATCGAATGATGCACTGTGTGCTAGTATCTTTACTTCAGTTTATTCGATAATGCACTGATGTGGAAAATTGGTGTGTTGGTTAGATGATCTGTGTATCTATCTTGAGTTTGAGTCTGGTTAATAAGGATTATAAAATATGAACTTGATAAATGATGTTGAATTGAAATAACGATATGAAATGGTACTATATGTACATATATGTGAAATGTGACTAAAGATAGCATGTGAAAGATCATGCAAACCAAATTATTACAAACCCTGGGAGCCAATATGGAATAGATATGAATCAATAGATTCAAGAAAGAACAAGATAATGAAATGAATAGATAGTATGAAATGAAATGGAAATGAATATGTTATGTGATTACAATATGTGACTTATAAAACTTGGTTCAACGGATTAGTGCATAATCTTGATTCATGAAATTTGCATAAATGAAATTAGATTATGTGTTGAATTGTATCTTTAATATGTTAATGCTTTTGCATTAATGACTTGAATCATGAATATACCACTGAGTTTTATCGCTCAGTGTACGGTTTGTTTATTCCTTGCGCAGGTATTATTAGACCTCTAATCGTCGTCTAACATGTGAATGTTTGACTGAAAAATACAACAACAAATATATATAAAATTGAAGTAGTGGTGTTAGTAAGCATATGGGAAAAATTGTAATGTAGTATTGTGTTACAACGGAACACATGGAAATATTTCGAGGATCATACCCAAGGGAGGATGAATTAGATCTACTGAAATTTTTTTTACAACAATAAGTCTAAATAGTAATAATTAAATTTTATATTACGATAAATCATAAAAGAGATGGCTATTAGAAATTAAATAACTAAAGTAAATAAACAATAAAATAAACAAACGACTAAATCAATTAAACCAATCAAGAAGATTAACTTGTTTCAGGGGTTGTAATTAACTTTATATTCGGGCTTTAGGGTGGACTAACTATTAACTAACCAATTATTACCTCACGGACTCTAATTGATTAATTAATTGGTTGATACTCGCTTATCTCCCGACCTCACTTTCTCAACTAGGATGAATTATGATTTACTTGGAAAACTTATCTCCCAACCTCGTTTAATCATTGATTACTTCCTAGGGTTGTCAAGTCTAGGGTTTAAGAACACGTAATTTATATAAACTAATTCGATTGACAAACCCTTAATCTTTCGTTCATCACTTCCCCATCCACTCATTAATGTCACTTAAGGAAATTAGCTACTCTTGGTATTCATAATCTCAAACTCAATTGATGTAAACATGTAAATAACACAATTAAACCAAAAGAAAAAAAAAGATGTAGAATAATCCTAATTTGTATCGATTAAGAGCAGAATAGCGAATCTCTCGATAGTAATAATAAATGTTGTTACTTACAAAGGATAATAAACTAAAATACTTCAATTGAATGAAAGAAATCTTGGATCAAAACTAATTCCTAGAGAAGAGAACAAAGCGATTTAAGAAAATAAGAGAAAACCTAATCTAAATCTTACTAATCTAAATCTTACTCCTAAGCTACAAGGGTTTTTGGATGTGTCTAAAATGACCTAGTTACATCAAACCCCTAAGGTTTTATTTATAGGAGTGTGAGTAGCCAGAGTTAGGTCTTCGGCACATCCTAAGTCTTTGTGCAAAGTTGATTGTGCGGACAAAAATAGCCTTGAAATATTTGGGCTCCACGTCGATCCTATGTTGCGCCATACACAAGCTATGGCATGACACGATACTAAAATTATGGGCTTGGAAGTCCTTGTCATACTTTCACTACTTAAGAAGCTTGTACTTTACTCGTCCCACGTTCCTACGTCCATTGGGCCCTAAATTGAACATCCTACACACTTAATTCAACATATTAGAACTACCTAAGGCCCGTGTTGGCCTAATAGGTCACTAACATTCACAAAATGTGTAAAAACTCTTATTTTTTTTAACTTTTAATACTAGACTACTAAATACTAAAAATACAATAATAAATACTAAAATGGCTAGAAAACAAGCTCCTTAAGTGAAAAAATATCCCAAAATAACTACTACATTTGACAGCAGGTCAATCTCGAAGACTTGAGGAGTGATCCAGCATTCGATCTAAAACTCTCGACTCATCAATGTTTGTATATGTTATAATTAAAGTCGATAATGGTAGTAGAATGATCGCAAAGTAATAAGAAAAGAAAACTAAGAATATACAGATTTTACATGGAAAATCTTTTTGAGAAAAACCACAGATAGAGGAGGAGAAAATTTACTACTGTTGAAAATCGAATAATATAAAAGGAGTTTCGACTACATTTATGTAACGCCCCAATTTTTGGGAATTCTGTGAATGTTGGCATAGGTTTAATTATGTTAGCGGGCCTCTAGAAAGCCCAAACTTAAGATAGAACCAGACAATTTTAGTTAATTTTTGTTCCATAAGAAAAATGGGGTGAAATTATGAAATAGGACCTATGTGAAAATGTTTGAAAATGCTATAGGCTAAATTGAAGTGGCCAAATAAATAGGAGTGCAAAATAGGAGGATTTGCATGACAAACCTCCCATTTTACATGAAGTGGCCAGCCATCATGTTGTTGTAGACAAAATGTACACTTGATATCCATAATTTATGGTACAAATTGATAATAGGTTAGGTAAATGTTCAATGATAATAGGTTAAGTAAATGTTCCATGATAATGGGCTAGGTAAATGTTTCATGATAATGGGTTAGGTAAATGTTTCATGATAAGAATTTCATGTCTTTTGTATTAAAGAGTTAAATGGATGAAATATGAAGTTTTATTAAAAGAAAAAGGGGTGAAAAGAACAAAGTTTTGTCCATCTTTGTTCATCATAGCTGAAAGTTAGAGAAGAGAAAGGAGAGGAGAAAGCTCTTGAGTATTTGGTCATTAGGAGGAGGAAAATTGAAGGTAAGTTCTTGGTGCCTTGCTTCTATTTTGAGGTTCATGAGTTCTTCTTGATTCTACCTTAACTCTTGAAGTATATTTTGATTTTTAGTTGTGTTGTGAGCATTTAGTCATGAGTTAAAATGAAGAAAATGGTTGTTGTTTCATGTTCTTTTGATGAAAAATGGAAGATAGGTGAAGTTGAGCCAAACAAATGAGCATGCATGTGCCTTAGATGTTAAAGGGAAAAATCAGCTAACATGTTGTGCTTTAAAATGATGAAATGGAGATTATACTTAAGTAAAATCATAGATATGTGATGATTGATTGGTGATATACATGTTTAAATAACAAGCATGCAAGTTAGGTGTGAAAGAGTGATTTGGTATAAATCTGCTTGGGACAGCAGCAGTAACGTGACTTTGGAAAATCACCATATATTGTGGAAGATGAGTTAGAAGCTGCATAAATTATGTAATTAAATATTATTGAGTCTAGTTTCTAATGAAATAAACAAGAACATATTTTGAATTCTGTACAATGAGAAATTTGATTCGTAATGAAGGGTGGTCAGATTAGTCAAACAGTGAAACATGGGAAACTTTAAGAAAAATCTGGTATTGATTGGCCATACCAAAAATTCTGAAAATTTTATGGATAAAAGATATATGAGTCTATTTTCAGGGAAAATTAACGCCACTTGATTTGGAGTTTCGTAGCTCCAGTTATAAATAATTTAGTGACTGTTACTCAGGAAGACAGCTTGCAGTGCAATTATGATTATGTAGTAAACATTAACAAAAATTTGTTAATGAGTTGCTTATTGATTTCTTATAAGCTTACTATGATCTGTAGGTGTGGTTGGCCGAATATTGTAAGGGGTTAATACGTAGTTTGTATTTGAATAGTTAGATTAACGTGTTAGTAATCCAATTGTAGGTGGTTCGTGTGTGGATCTCGTCAGCATATCGTCGCAAACAGGTGTGTAACTGACACCCTCTCATAGACTAGATTGGCAAAAGCCGAAAAGCCGAAATGCCGAAAAGTCAGTATTTTGGGAATTTACGAGTGTGCGAATGCTCGTAAGATAGTTGGGTTTGTACATTTGGTAATCTAAAGTAATAAACTGCAGTACGCGCGATTTCGTATATTTTGATAATTTGGGCTTAATGGGCCAAAGATCGGGTTCATGGGCCAACGGGCCCAATTCGGTAAGTATGCGCGGTAAGTGTTTTGATAGTACGTAAATAGTTAGGATATGCATGAAAACCCTAAAAGTAGCTAAATTATTATAATACCCCTATGTATGGAAAATTACTGTTATACCCCTAGGTGCAAAATTACCGTTATACCCCTAGGGTTAATTTTGACTGAAAATCATGACGATCTGATTCTGTATGATGTATGCCATGATTATATATCTGTTGCATGGGGACATGGGTTATATTATGGAGGAAGCGTTCTGGTGGCTATGCCACAAATATCTGATCTGGTGGCTCTGCCACAAATATCTGATCTGGTGGCTCTGCAACATATATCTGTTCTGGTGGCTCTGCTACGATTATCTGTATCTGGTGACTCTGTCACATTATCTGTTTTGGCAGCCATGCTGCAAATTCTGTGGTGTGTAGCGGTTGGGTGGGTCGAGTTGTCTCCCCACACGGTGTAAGGTTGGTATGGGGGTGTATACGGTTGGATATGGTTGGGTTTCTACATAAACATGTAATATATGTTCTGTTCTGCTATGGGCCTATGGGCTTTATTCTGAATTCTGTTCTGGGCTAAGGCCAACTTATTCTATTTCTGTGGTTTGAGCTGATATAGGCTATGGTTGGGTTAATTTACACACTGAGTTTCCCCAAACTCACCCCTTTTATTTTCATCCACGCAGGAAATCCCCAACCATAGTGGGCTTGGAGCTGTGAGGGAATTCGGAGTGGCCACCCGTTCTGAAAGTTTGATTTTCTTCTGGTGAACTGGACATCCTTTTATTTACGTTTGAAGTTTTAGGTTTTTAAATGTAATAAGGCTGCTTAATTATTTTTGATGGTTTTAATATGTATTACTAAGATAAGTATTACTTATTTTAACTGTTGAAATTGGATAGCTTTAGGGCACGTTTTCAAAAACAACAATTGATTTCAAAATAATACGACAACAAGCAAAGCTTCCGCAATGAAAGTATTTTCCAAAATTAATCACTTTTCCTAAAAATGACTTAATCAAAAATCGGTTTCCTAGAAATATCCATGACGTTAAGGTGTGGCAATGGCGGTATGCATGTCTAGGATTGAATCTGAAGGGAGCTTGGTACTTAAGCAGTCCGATGGACTCACCACCTCTTTTCCGGTTTCCTACCTGGTGCACAGCTTCCATTCACTTTAACCCTTAATGAATTAATCTTTTGAACATCAAGTATGATTTTCTGGACTTAGAATGGAAAAAAAAATTTTAACGTTTTTGATGTGGCATGCCGGATCTGGCCATAACTTCTGGGCTGGGTTTTGGGTGCTACAATTTATTTATAGGTTGAAAAACCCTATTCTAATCAATGTCAAATAGAATAAGTGTAGTTCTATAAGGAGTTTCGGCCTCTCACCTCCATAGATCCCCTTATTTTGTCACTATATTTATTTCTTCAACAAGTGACGGGATTTGAGTCACACAATCTCTAACAATCTCCACCTTAACACGAATTCTCAACAAAAAAGTTCTTCACCTCTTCCACAGAACCCCTAAAGAGGTATTCTTTAACAATAAGCACTAACCAAATCTAAGCAATACTCAAACTTGGTTATAGGAAGTGACTTAGTCTTCATATTCGCAGGATTATCATAAGTATTAACTTTTCTCACAACGATATCACCACGAGCAATAATATCACACACAAAATGATACCAAACATCAATGTGCTTCGTTCTCTCATGAAACATTTGATCCTTCATAAGGAATATGGAACTCTGGCTATCACAAAACATTGTATTGATCAAAAGGTCTTTACTGAATTCACCAAAGAGTCACTTTAACCAAATAGCTTCTTTACAAGTCTCAATAATCGTCATGTACTCAGCTTCAGTAGCAGACAAAGTAACTAAAGTCTCCAAAGTGGCTTTCTAGTTGATGGCGCAACCCCCAATAGTAAAGATATACCTTATGAGTGACCTTCTTTTGTCAAAGTATTTAGCAAAATTAGAATCAACATACCCAATGACTCTATCTCTAGTTTTTCCAAATTGTAAGCAAACATCAGTAGTACCTTGTAAGTATCTAAAAATCCACTAAACTGCTTTCCAATGTTCTTTGCCGGGATTTACCATGTTTCAACTAACTGTATATGATAAACTTGGACGTGAGCAAACCATAGCATGGATGAGAGATCCCACCACACTAGAATATGGAACAAGTTACATGTAGTCAATCTCATCATCTAATTGCGAAGAAAAAGCCAATGAAAGCCTGAAGTGGGCTGTTAATGGAGTACTAACAGGCTTAACACTCTGCATATTGAACCTACAAAGAAGTTTCTCAATATACCATTTCTAACTTATATGCAATTTACATGCTTTTTTATCTCTGGGAATCTCCATATCGAGTATCTCCTTTGTTGCTCCCAAATATTTCATCTCAAATTCTTTACTAAGCTAGGCTTTGACCTTTCTTATCTCTCATTTATCTTTGGTTGTTATCAACATGTCATCAACATAAAGGAGTAGATATACAAATGATCCATCACAATATTTCTTAAAATAAATACAACTGTCAAAACTGCTTCTTTTGAAATCATGAGTAGTCATAAATGAATCAAACCTCTTGTATCACTACCTAGGTGACTGTTTCAGGCCATAAAGGAACTTTTTTAGCAAGCAAACATAGTCCTCTTTTTTTGAAACTATAAAGCCCTCGGGTTGTTGTATGTAAATATCTTCCTCAAGTTCTCCCTGTAAGAATGTTGTTTTCACATATAACTACTCAAGCTCTAAATTATACATGGCCACAATACCAAGCAAGGCTTGAATAGAACTATGCTTAAGAATTGGAGAAAACATATCTATGAAGTCTACACCTGGAACCTGATTGTAACCTTTTGCAACCAGCCTTATTTTATACTTGGGTTCTTCAAGCTTGGAGTCTCTTATTTCTTCTTGAACACCTATTTACAATGAACAACCTTTTTACCCTTAGGAAGTTTCATTAGGTCTCACGTTCTGTTCTTTTGTAGTGATTTCATCTCTTCTTACATGACAATCATCCACTTTCTTGAATCTTCACATCTAACTACCTCGGAATAAGTAGATAGCTCTTGCTTTGCATCTATATCTTTAGCCACATTTAAAGCATAAGCAACTAAATCAGCCGCGGTGAACCTTGTTGGAGGTTTAATTTCTTTTCTAGGCCTATTTTTGGCAATAGAATATTATGATGATCACTATGGTGAAAAAGCAACTCTACTCTGATTTTTTGTACTAACTTGAGTAGTAGACTCTATTGTAGATCCTTGATCAATCTGAAGCTCTACCTACTTCACATGTGTGTTTAATTTCTGCTGGTGTTTATCGAAAGATTCTTTAAGAGATAAGTTAAGTAGCATAGCAGTTTCATAAAAAATAACATCTCTGCTAATCACAACTTTTCTATTTTTAGGACACCATAACTTATACCCTTTAACACCAACCTTATGTCCAAGAAAACACACTAAATAGATCTAGGTTCCAATTTACCATTATCAATATGAGGATACGTAGGACACCCAAAAAATCTTCAAATCAAAATAATCAGTAGGAGTACCAAATCATACCTCTTGTGGAGTCTTTTTCTCAATGGCTACGATGGAGACTAATTGTAACACCCCTAACCTGAATCTGTTCTTGGAACAGGGTTATGAAGAATTACCGGAGTTTACAAATTGAACAGATAGAAAATGCAAACATTTCATATCATGTAGCATTCATGTCAAAAACCAATCAAAATTGTACATATTGTCCCTTATACGAGCCCTCAAGGCCCAAAATATGCGTTAGAAACAAGTCGGGACTAAATCGTATACTTAAAGAATTTTTCAGAAAACATTAAAATTTTTCAAAGCTGCAGGGGTCACATGGTCGTGTGGCTAGGCTGTGTGACTCACATAGCCAAGAGACACGCCCGTATCTTAGGCCGTGTGGACATTCGAAATAGGGAAACACGGTCATGTCTGTGTAACTCACTAACTTGGGTCACACGGCCAAGCCACACGCCCGAGTGCTAGGCCGTGTGAGCACACTAACTTGCATTCTAAAGAAGATACAGGGGGCACACAGTCGTGTCACCTGGCTGTGTGTCACACACGGCTGAGGCACACTCCTGTGTCTCTGCCAGTGTGGACGAAAATAATTTGAAGCCACATTTCTCACCCAATTTGACACCAACCTAACTTAACATTTTTGCACATCAACAAGCCATAACAAGGCATTCAAAACAATCCAAAATCAAGTCTTAATCATGAAATATCACCACATACAACCAATATTCCCTTCGGCACCTTAAATGACAACTTAAAAACATGTCAACCAAGTATCCAAACTCACCTAAATGACTAAATACATATATGCATATTCAAACCACATTTTACTTTCTTTCATTCTACCATATCAAACACACATCAAATATGATAAGGCCACATATATACACATCAAAATATACCAAACACATACATATAATTCAATTTAAAACATATAAATATATAATTTAATTACACGAACTAACCTCGACGAGTGTACGTAGATACGGAGGCGACTAATCTGATATTTTCTTTTTACCTCAATCTAACTCTGTACAAGGTCTGACAGGATCTGCACGAATAAATTTAACTCATTTCAATATAATTCTCATTCAATTTAATCCAACATGGAATTTTGACAAAATTACCATTTTGCCCTATACTTTTAATTCCTTTGTAATTTAGTCCCTAAGCTCAAAAAATGAAATTCATGCAATTTAATCCTTACTCAAGCCTAGCCAATTTTTATACATATTAACAACAACCCATATATTTCACAAAATTCACAAATTTTACCATAAATTTATCACATTTTTTAATTTAGTCACTAATTGATAATTTCACCAAAAATATCTTTACAAAAATTGTTTATCTAACAAAAACCATTCATTTTCTATCATCAAACTTCAAAACTCAAGCATGTTCATCAATAGCAAAACCCTAATACTTTAACAATTTTGAAAATTAATTCCTTAGCTAGCTAGATTAAGCTACAACGATCTCAAAAACATAGAAATAGTAAAAAACGGGACAAAAATGTATACCTAATTGACCAAAATAAGCTTGCCTAAATTTCAAGTTTCCATGGCTAGATTTTTTTTTTTTTGGTGGAAGGTGATGATAATAGTTTTTTTTATTTAATTTATTATAACTTTAATTACTAATTCCTAAAATTAACCTTAACAATTCATTAAAATTCCAATGATGACAAATCCATGCTTATCCACTAACAACCTTAATGGCTAATTACTATATAAGGACATTGAATTTAAAATTCTATAGCTATTTAATACCTTTAACTATTAGAATACAACATTTGCACTTTAAACAATTTAGTCTTTTTTTATCAAATTAAGTATGTAAAAGATAAATTTTCTTAACAAAATTTTTATACGGTATTTTATCATACTGTAGACCATAAAATAAAAATAAAATAAATTTTTCAACTTTATTTTTGTGGTCCCGAAACCACTGTTCTGATTTCACTAAAAACGGGCTGTTACACTAATTAATCAGAAAACATGCAGTAAAGGTCGCTTCAGCCTAAAATGACTTCGGTAAACAAGCATTCGACAATACATTGAACCTTTTCCATGATTTTTCTATTCATTCATTCTGCAATGTTGTTTTTTTTATGAAATATGGCGAACTGTCAAGTATCTCACTATCCCTTCTGATTTGCACAATTCATTAAACTCATCATAATAGAATTCCAAGCCATTATTTATACGGAGGTCTTATATCTATTTTCCTGTCTGCTTCTCAATCATAGTCTTCCAAGCCTTAAATGTGGAAAACACATCACTTTTCTGCTTCAGGAAGAATACCCAAACTTTTCTAGAAAAATTGTCAATGATCGTTGGCATATAATTAGCGCCAACCCTCGAAGGCACTCTAAATGGTCCCCAAAGATCAGAATGAACATAATCCAGCGTTCTCTTCATGTTATGGATTCTTCTAGTGGATCGAACTCTATTTTTCTTCTCAATAATGCAGTGCTCACAAAACTTCAGTTTTCTAATTCCTTATCCATTAAAAAGTCCTCTTTTGGTTAATTTTGTCATGCCACTCTTACTCATATGCCCTAGATGCATATGCCAAATTTTAGTAACACCATCATCTAACAAAGAAGAAGAAGTGATGACTGCATCACCAATAACAGTTGAACCCTAAAAAACATATAACTTTGCAGTCTTTCTCTGCCCTTTCATCACGAGGGAATTCTTGCTAATCTTTAGAACCCCACTTTCAGTTGTGTGTTTGTACCCTTTTGAATCAAAAGCACTTAATGAAATCAAATTTCTCTTTAACTTTGGTACATTTCAAATGTCACTAAGTGTTTTGACAATTTCATCAAACATCTTATTTTTTATCATGTCAATACCTATGATTCCACATGAAGCATTATTTCCCATCAGAAAAACATATTTAGAATTTGTTTCATATATTGAAACAAATCCCGATTAAGACTCATATGGAAGATGCAACCAAAATCGAAGATCCACTCATCGTTTACTTTAGAGTTGTCAATAGAAGCAACTAGGAGTTCACCATCGTTTTAGTCTTCTACTACATTAGCTTCACCGGATTGTTTTGGTTGTTTTTCTTTTTGATTCGCTACCTCCATTTTGATCTTGTTCTGTAACTTATAACATTCAGACTTAATGTTCCCTTTCTTTTGCAAAAATTACAAGATTTTTCTTTGTTTGAAGATCTCAATCGACTTTTAGATTTACTACGAGGATTTCGTTCCTGAGTCTTCCCACGATTATAACCAGTATTTCGTTCTTATCTCCCACGAACAATGAGAACTTCTCCCTGAGACTTGGATCCAGCCACAAGATGCTTTATCTTGTCATACAAGGCTAAGGAATCATAGACTTCATTAATTGTGAGAGATTCACAACTATACAAAATTGTATCTCTAAAGGTTGAATGTGAATGAGGCAATAAACAATCAGAATTAACCTTAAATCCTTTTCATCATACTGAATCTCCATAGCTTCTAAGCCTGAGATGATTTCTTTAAACACGGTTAAGTGTTCGACTAAAAATGTACCTTCTTCCAAACAATGAGAATAAATACTCTACTTTAGATGCAACTTGCTAGTTAGGGATTTTAACACGCATAGCTACTCCAGCTTTGCCCATAATATAGCGGCGGTTTTCTCCTTCAGCACGTCTTGTAGAATATCATTCAGTAGATGCAAATGTTATTTTGTTAAAGCCTTTTGATCTTTATGCTTCTTCTCTAAAGCATCTTAGCTAACCCTAGTAGGGCATCCTTCAAATCCATCTGTGCAATAACTGTCTGCATCTTTACCTATCACAACGCGAATTTGGTGTTGCGATCTAACAGCGAAATGTCATACTTCATTATCGTCATTATCGTGATTGAAACAAGCAACCCGAAAAGCTTTGATACCAATTTGTTATAATTAAAGTCGATAATGGCAGTAGAATGATCGTAAAGCAATAAGAAAAAAATTTTAAGAACACACAAATTTTACGTGAAAAACCCTTTCAAGAAAAACCACGGGCAGAGGAGGAGAAAATTCACTATGTTGAAAACTGAATAATACAATAGGAGTTTCGACTACATCTATTTAAATGTTGAAAAACCCTATTCTAATTAATGTCAAATAGAAGAAGTGTAGTTTTATATGGAGTTTTGGCCTCTTACCCCCACAGATCCCATTATTTTGCCATTGTATTTATTCTTCAACAAGTGACGAGATTTGGGTCACACAATCTCTAACAGTATAATTCTTTATGTTTTAAATATATGACATGTACCTAAGGTTTGAGTCGATTTATAATGAAAATGGTCATTTTGGAACTGGGAATTTGTAAATGTCAATTTTTAGTTCAAGCATATGAATAGTCTGACACATTACATATAAATAGTAAAATGCTAAATTGTTTAAGCTATGTAATTAAATACATGTGTAAGTTGAATTGCATTTTGAGGTTTAAAGACCAAATGAGATTTGTAAATTGGTTGGTTGAGTTAAATGGTACAAATATTGAAGGAGTCTGCCTTTCATGTCTCAACACTAATCTATTGATGTCGCGACATCAGCTTTCCACATTGCAACATCCCCTGCTGAAGTCGTGATGTCAGCCTCCTGTTTCCAGAATAGCAACATTGCACTATTGAAATCGCGATGCTGAGCTTTTACCCTTGATGTCGTAACATGATCCTTTCATGGTCGCTACTCCAATTCAATAAACTTTGAAAAATTTACACTTTAGTCTTCAAATGGCCTCAGATTATCGAAAGAGCTTTCATAAGCTCATTTTAATCTCAGATATGATTAAATAACATCTTGTGATTATGTATTGAACATGATCGCATGCATAATTTGTTTAATTGATTTGCAAATGTGATCACAATTGCTTCAATAACGAATGTGACATTTCGTAGCTCGGACCCGGCAGTCAAGTCGGGTATGGGTTGTTGCAGAATTCCCATCAATTAAGCTCTTTGACCGTAACTTTAACATTTGCCGTCTTATATCATGTGTCATGCCAAGACTGTGCCACATGGAGCAAAAATAGCATTTTCTCTTGAAATTTATTTAAATATTATAGAAAATTACAAAAAAATAAAATTATATAGAATTATGAAAAATATAACAAATTACAAAAACTATTTAAAAACTATAAATATATTAAAAATTACAAAATATTATAAAAACAAATTAAAAGTATATGAAAAATTATAATAATAAAAAAACCCAAAATTTTACCATTTTCATACAAGCAATATAACACCTATAAAAAATTATAAAAAGAATAGCTTCCATCACCTATGAAAACTCTAATTGATTTGTCCTTCCACCATGATTTGGTTGGTTTTTATTGTAGTTTTTAGGGAAAAGAAAGAGTGCAATGAAATTCTTAATTAAATTGTTTTCTATTAGCATCTTTGATGAAGCCGTAGTCTCAACTATGCCTGTTCTGCCAGATGACTGCATGTAATCACTATGATCCAGCTTTGGGCTGGCCTTTACTCACCAAAAATATAAAATCTTTTGTAATTATGAATAAGGACAGTTAATAAATTCCTCCAAATGGGGAACAACCAGGCTCTTGGGATATATTGGGCAAATCAGAACGCAACTGCCTGAATGTATATAGCTTTAACTTTCGTCTTTCTTTACTTGGAAAGCCAAAGCAGCAGAGTAGTTGAGACACGAGACAATCAGTAACACATAAGCCATATTTCAACAACTTATATAAAGCAGTTAGTTAAAGTTTTATACGTAATCTTAGCTCATGCAATATTTGCTCCTTCAATATATCTCAATTTCTTTACTTTATTTTATATACCCATATATAAGTTTGAACTTCTTTCTCATGCAAGCACTGCATTTCACCTACCAAATAACAAAAACTAAACAGGCTTTCTTTCTACATATAAAAATAATGAAAACACTGGCAAGGGGTTCATTAAAACTTTGAAAGTTTCTCCATTATTGGGTTTTAAGATTTTCTTCTTTCTTTTTAGAAAATGGAGTTGGGGTTTTAAGGATGAGGTAAGTGTATCTTTGAATCGCATGATGATGCAGTTAACCATTGCTATCAACTCAACCTTGTATGCATCTTTGGTTTTGTTTTGTGTTTTGTCTGCCATTGTTCGTTTGTTGGTTTTCCTATTTCATTCAGTCAAGAGAAGCAAGCATTTCGATTTTGGAATATACCAGGTTTCTCTTTGGACTCTCTCTTTCTCTCCCTCTTTGGTAATTAATTGATTTGTCAGTTATGTATTAAGACAAAAAAGTGTCTGGTTTTTGTTATTTTTAAGGAAATTGCATGCATTTTCTGAATTTCATTGAAGGTCATTAGGATGAACATCTTTCAAAACCTCATGGAAAGACTAAGGCAGGTGGTGGGTCCTAAAGGATGGGATTATTGTGTTCTCTGGAAACTCAGTGATGATCAAAGGTTTGAGTTCAAATCATAAACAGCTGCGTGCATGTGGTGATAATATATATATATTCATATACCAATGTTAATGGATATTTGGTCAGGTTTCTGGAGTGGGTGGATTGTTGTTGTGGTGGAGCTGAAAGTATAGAAAGTAGTGGAGAGCTTCAATTCCCAGTGACAACAGTCCTCCCATGCAGGGATGTGATGTTTCAGCATCCAAAAACCAGATCCTGTGAACTGCTTGCCCAACTTCCTTCTTGCATGCCCCTTGATTCTGGGTATATTATTTAGTACCTTATAGTGCCTCTCCCTCTTTCCTCCTCCTTCTTGGTTCATTTGTGTTTTTGATGAGTTTATACTGCTGCTTTGAGAGATTGTAAACAGAAGTCATGCACAAGCCTTGATATCAAACCAACCCAAATGGTTCAACTTCTCCAATAACTCTGATCCCAATGTTTTAGAGGTTAGTATATTGATACACCTTCAAGCCCCTCATTGTTAAGCTGTTTGATATATCTTCTTACTACCCTTTTTTTGCAGGAAATAGTTGGAACTAGGATTTTGATTCCAGTTGCAGAAGGATTAATTGAACTTTTTGTTGCCAAACAAGTATGTGTGTGTGTATATATATAGTAATTTTATTGGTTGCTATGATTGGAGTCAATTCTTTTAATGTTTCAAAACAGGTTTGTGAAGATCAAAATGTGATGGATTATATTGTGACACTGTGCAACATCTCATTAGAGCAAAGCTCAATGATGAATTCAAGTTGCATGGATACACATTTCACTGCTCTAAACGCGCAAGCATTGAATGAATTTCAAGCAAAGACTCATTTAAGCAATGAGAATGACCGAAAGGATCCCATCATCAATCATTTCCAGCCACCATTGACGACAACACTCGAAACTCTAAACCTACCTTACGACATCTCCATTGATCAAATTCGATCAACCAACACCCTGCAGCAGTACCATTATCTTTCAGACGATAAAAACAGGAAGAATATGGATGTATGTGTTGAAGGGTCTCATGAGGTGTTCCTTTCGGACAAAGTTGTTAACCCACTTAAGTCTTCCGTGGATAATGGACTTCAAGAGATGGATCCATTGAATTCCATGGTGACCAATGAATCAATGGTTATCCAAGGGAATGAGAAGGACTCTATAAAACAAGAGAATGGACGGTCTGATTCGATTTCGGATTGTAGTGATCAGAATGATGATGAAGATGATGCAAGGTACCAACGGAGGGCAGGGTCCAAAGGGCAGTCTAAAAACCTTGTTGCAGAGAGGAAAAGAAGGAAGAAGCTTAATGAAAGACTTTATTCCCTTCGATCTCTGGTTCCCAAAATCTCTAAGGTACTTGACTATCAATCACTGTCTTAAGTAGCCTTAGACCGATATATATATATATGTTGTGACATTGTATATTTTTCAGTTGGATAGAGCTTCAATCCTTGGAGATGCGATTGAGTTTGTGAAGGAACTGGAAAACCAAAAGAAAGAACTCCAAGATGAGCTTGAAGAACATTCAGATAACGATAATGGTGCTAAGAAAACAGGAATGAACGGAGTCCACAAAAAGTTCCAATCTGAGATTTTCTTACAAAATGATCAAATCCCTGTGTATTTTAACCCTGAACATGACAAGGGACCAAATGGCTTTCCTGTTGGAGGTAATGGCAGCGTCTCAAGGGCACAAAATCAAGAAGTGGACACTTGTGCAGACAAGACACAGCAGATGGAGGTAATAACAAATACATATATGTTCTTGTCTTTTATTCATGTGACAATTTCATGGGGTTTTATATAATTTCTAATTAAGAAAGATGGAAAGTGTATAGGTACAAGTTGAAGTTGCTCAAATCGATGGAAACCAGTTTTTTGTTAAAGTGTTTAGTGAGCACAAACCAGGCGGGTTTGTTAGATTAATGGAGGCTTTGGATTCATTGGGGTTGGAAGTAACAAACGCAAATGTTAACAGCTTCAGAGGCCTTGTTTCAAATGTGTTTAAAGTAGAGGTAATTTATCTTAAAACAAGACATGCACCTTGCTTTATATATATATGGCTATTTTGACCCAACTAAAGTTGTAATTGGTGTAGAAGAAAGACAGTGAGATGGTTCAAGCGGATCATGTGAGGGAGTCGTTGCTGGAGCTAACCCGAACCCCTTCCAAGGGGTTGTCTGAGATGGTAAAAGCTTCAGAGACCAACAATGGTAATGGGGTTGAATGTAATTATCACAACCAACAGCAACATCTCCACAATCAGCGTATCACTTCCCATCACCACCAACTCCATCACTTCCCACCAAAGCAAGCGGCATGACCTTTTATCTTTTTTCTTTCTTCAAGTTGTGCATGAGACAGGGACTTTAGACCCTTTAGCTTATATTCGTAGAATAATATGCTTGCTGTAAGCATTTTGGTAGACAGATAAGACCATTAAGGGTCGATCTGTGGGATTAGTTTATATGTAAAAGGTTTGCTGAAAACTGAAAAGCATTGGAGCCAATCAAAAGACTGGCACCTAATCATTGATCTAAGACTTTTCTTTTTAGCGTTTCTGCAGTAGCCATGGCAGATCTTAATTTCCACACCCATCTTAAATTAAGGTGAACTTTACAAATTACGCCTCACTAATCTATTGAGTACTTTGATTTTTTTTTTTACGACCCACCATCGATTATTCTCTTTAAATGTTGCTTTGTCCCAGAGAAAACACATTTCAATATTGAAAACAATTATATACCAATGCTTCATTTGACAAAGCAAAGATGGAATCCATCAAGTATCTACTTCTAGTTTCCAAATCATTAGTTCGAATCTGCTCCAAACTGGCTGTGAATTGTAAACCTAATATCCAAATTTGAAAATTATCTAAATTCATGATACCAAGGGAAAGATAGAGAGATCCGATTTTTCACTAGGGCACTTGAAAGGAAAATAAATGCACAACTTAATGAAACCATCGTATGGTGTATAAATTTACTTTAGTATGTCACTGACTTAAAACTCATCGTCATCTTCCTCTGCAATATGCTTTGCAAGCTCTTGCTCCTGTTGTTGTCTTTCTCTCCGCTTCTCAGCACTTTCTTTCTCCTTGTGGGAGTTTGGCGGGAACCGAAGTGCACGCACTGCCTCGTTATGCATATTGAGGCAGAAAGCAATCCTAGAATTGAATACCGTTTGAGGCTCAGTCATAGAGTAGATGTCTCCAGTCTCTTTTGACAGCATACATCTACTTGCATGATCCAATATCGCATCAATAGCTCCATCTCTGATTGCCTTAGCTACTATGCTTTCAGCATCAGCAACAGAATCCAATCTAAGCTTCTTGGCAACATCAACCAGTGAGATGCGAGAATATGAGATACTTATGTTGCGTAGCCCAGTCCGAATGACATTATGCCGCAGCCTTACAATCAAATTATGGGTCCGGTCTGAACTGAAAGTACTGGAGAACTTCTCAGCAACAGATCTGAAGAGCTCCAGATCACCAATGCGTACAGCCTGAATACATGCAAACATTTATCGTGTTCTCAAAACCAGTAGTAAAATCTTGGAATTGCTGAGACTGAAGAGGCAATTAAAAAATGATTATAACTCTTGGTTTTGTGCTAAATTTTGTGATGTAGATAACTACAATGCAAAGTTCGATGATAATATGCGCGAGGCACATGACGTTCTCTCTTTTTCCTTATTGGGAAATATATGCGTGGAATATATCAGATGTTAGTCCTCTATAAAGCAAGATGAATATAAAATCAACTCTGATAAACTCAAACTCACATTTGTCAGTTCAAAATATGGCCTCAATGCTTTCTCCATCCCTTTCTGCATAAAAACAGTCCTCTCAGGGATTTCTCCTAGCAATAATCGGACGATGATTGCCCATTTGTTGCATTGAACCCGAAAATCAAGAGCTGCAATAGGGGCTTTCCGAGCAGCTTGGAGAAGACACTCTTTGGCATCAGTGTACTCCAATTGGATTGTCCTAATCTTCCCCAAGTAAAAGAGGTACCGGCAAAACTGCACAGGAGAAACTTTTGTCTTAGGATATGAAAGCTGATTATAATGTTTTTATATAACCATAATTATAAGCTATATCAATCCTCCAGGCAAACATTTCATAACCATAACTATATAACTGCAATTTACTGGTCAAAGACAAAAAAGATGTAAAAGTTTGCGACTTGCCTGCTAATTTGAGTGAGCTTCAAATCTAGGTGCCTTTGATCTCAGCTTCTCAGCTTGATCATACAAATTGTAATGGAGGTAATTGCGAAGTAGCAGGTTGAGAAGTGTCTCCTTCATGAGAGCAATATCCAAATATAAGACTCTTAACATCAGAGATATACTTCCTCAAATATCTGACAATTTACCTGACCCAGCTCGTCATGGCGCAATGTTGCAATCCGATGCAGGGATAGAAGGTTACTGTCAATGAGATATCATCATAATTAGACCTTAAATGCCATACAATACGTTCAGAGTATGTATGGTAGAAGCACAAAATGCAGAAAATTTCTTTGAAAGACAACACACATCAGAACATATATGAAAGACAACAAATAATAAAAGCCAGATTTTTATATAATATAGCTCACCCCCTAATTTCAGCAAGATCACCTGTGAGCTCATAGCAAAGAGAGTAATAGAAATACAGCCTAGCAGCTAGAACATCGACAGTCCTCCTATTGATATTCTTCAGCCGGGCAATGCTTGCAGAGGAACATGCTTTGGCCTGAAATGAGATAATATTATGTACGAGAAACATGAAATGTCCCAAGGAAACTATAGCTAATGTACCTCATTGTATTTCTTTTGATCAATCAGAAACATCAGGACAAGCAAGTAGCAGTAGATTTCTATCTCTGGCAGGGAATGTTTAGCAGGTGCTTGAGACGCAGAAGTTGCAGTGTCAACTTCCATTGCATGCTCATCTTCCTGACACAACATTCAACAATTGAGTTCTTAAAAGAACAAGAAAGACAAGAGTTATTAAATTATGAACATTTTACATACTTGCACCCAAAAGAAAAAAATTAGGTGGAAAAGAGTGCTAAAATGGAGAAGCCAGACTAGTGACTGACAAATTTCAATGACCTTAGAACTAGAAAATCTACTAAACTCGTGAAGGTGAACACATGGAAAAATAAATATCTCAACAGAGATGGTCAGTTAAGGGCCAATCATCAATGATTAACTTCAGTAAACAATCATTTATTTTATATCTTTAGCATGTTTTCAATGCTTTTTAATTAACACGACATCAAGACTAACGTAATAGGGTAGCATGCCAATGAATTAGAGTACAAAACCATAGTACAAATAAGTCACCAATTCACTTTTACCACAGGCATCAAAATCACCTTAACACTGGAGGAAAAAAAAAGCACAATAACACGAATAACTGATTAAAGCAACGCCCCATCAAAAGATTACCTTAGGAAGAAAAGAAGAAAGCCGAGTAAGGGCCTCGGATCCAGGGATAAGAGTGAAATTGAGGAATGAGGAAAGCGCAGATGCCTTCAACTTCCGCCTTAAAGCCATAGTAAGTCTTATAGCCCGCAAAATACGGCGAACTTCGCGGTCATATGCACCGGTCTCTATCAGAGACGCAATTTCCTTCAAATCTAATACAAATCCATAAAAAAAATTTCAAAATCGAGAAAAAAATCATAAGTACCCAATTCAGTAATCATTGGGAAAAAAAAGAGTTAAATTTCTACTACTAAACATAAAAAATATGTAATAAAAGGCACGTGGATATTATAGATTGATTGAGCTTACGATGCAAAGTGGAAGGAGAAAAGGAAGGAAGGGAATTGGAAGGAGCTGCTTGCTCTTTTATCTCCACATCTTGAGTCATTTTAGGAAATCTGAAACAAGTGCAAAATGAAATGAAAATAATGAAAAAAGAACTCCGATTAAAAAAGAAATGAATTTTGAAAGAGGAAAAGCTTCAATGCTAAAAATAAAAGGTAAAGAAAGAAAAAATTGACCTTGGATTCGCGAGAGGAAATCCTAGATTTGGAGCAATCTATAGCCGAGACCGCAGAGGTGCAAGTTTTTGGGTTTTCTACTGAAGTTTCTTCGGCAACAAGTCAGGAGAGGTGAGCCGGAGAAAGAGAAAAAGGCGGACTAAACGACGCCGCTTAGGTGGAAATCAACGGTCTTTCTCAAACGAAGGTGAAACGCATCGTTTGGTTTGAGAGGAAAACCCAAATATTGGGCCGAGGATGCCTATTATTTATTTTCCTGAAATCTATAACATAAATAAATAAATAAAAAGGTGAAAACATCCAAGCGTGTAGAAGGAAGGGATAGAATGTGTGAAAACATCCAAGCGTGTAGAAGGAAGGGATAGAATGTTGGATGAATTATTCGTGAATCTGTTTATATAATATTTGTTTATGTTTATTTGTTAAATTAAATAACTAAGTATGAACAATATTAATATTTTTATATTTGTTTAATAAACGAAGGAACATGAATAGAAGTGTGTTCGGTTCATTTATGTTCATGAACAAGCTCGTTTAAAAGTTTGTTTATTGGGTCGTTTATAAGCTCGTTTATTAACTCATTTATTTATTAATAATATTTTCTTATAAAAATTTTATTAGTATATATTAATAAAATTATCTTAGTTTGTATTTTTTTCATTTATAATATAATTATTAATATTTATATTTGGTTATTTTATATCTAAACAATATATGTGTGTATTTATTGTTTGTTTGTTTGTTTATTATTTATTAACATTGTTCATGAACATGTTTAATTATATGTTCATGAACATGTTTGTTTAATGTTCTTAAACATGTTCGATTAAGTTAAATGAACATGTTAGTGAACATTAAACAAACGAACATGAATACACATAATTTTAAATAAATGAACATTAACGAAAATATGATATTCTTAATGAATACAAATTGAACACGAACAAGCTTAAAAATAAACAAACGAACATGAACAGAGGTTTGTTCATTCAAGCTCGGTTCATTTACAACCCCATTTAGAAGTCTAGCCTTTAATGAATTATGAAAGACACCTGTATTTTTTAAGGCTTAATATATATTGACCTCTGAACTTGATAATTTTTTTCACATTGACCCCTAAACTCTTTTTAGATCATATTGGTCCTTAAGGTTAGCATATGTTACACATATTGGTGCTCACGGTATCACCATTTGCCTTTTTAAGAATTTGTTGATATGGACAAGCATGAGATTGACACGTGGAAAAATAAAAGGACAACACAGATTTATTTTTAACCATTCTTAAAAAAATCTTAATTTTTTTAGAAAAATATAAGAAATATATAAATTATAAAACTTAAATACATATATATATATGAATTGAAAATAAAATTAAAAAAATAATGTATATAAATTGAAAATAAAAATAAAAATTAGTTAAAATTCAAAAAATTCAAAAAAAATTAAATATATTTAAGAAATAAAAAATTTGGTTAATTTTTTTAGAAAATTACAAGAAATTATAAAAATATAAAATTCAAAAATTATATTTTAAACATTAAAGAATAAAAAATTGACCAGTTTACGTAGGTGAACTCTCAATCAACGACTGTCAATGTTGGTCAAGCCCAGTTTAACTTCGATCAACACCCAATAAATTTTTCATTATTTTTTGTTTTATTTTTCATTTTTTGTAAATTTCTCTATTTTTATTTTTTGTATATTTTTAAATTTTATTTATTATATATTTTTTAGATTAGTAAATTCTTCAAAAACAAACTGTGTTAGTATAGGAACAAATTTATGTAACAGATGTCAACCTTATGGACCAATGTGATCAAAAAAGTTTAAGGGCCAAAATTTGAGAAAAGTTACCAAATTTAGGAGATAATCTATATGTTAAGCCTTTTTTAACTTCTTTATTTGAGATGTGTGAGAGAGGGAGAAGAAAAAAAAAGGAGGGGGGGGGGAAAGGGATGAAATGGTAATAAAAAAATTTGTGTTTATTATATATTTAAGATATTACTATATATTTATATGATTTTTTATGAGTTCATAATTAGTTTGATTAAATAATAAAATACTTGAATATTATACTAAATAATTAATTGAAACTAAATTTATGTTTTATTATATTAAATAATAATTATTTAAATTTTACTATTTTATATAAATAAGTTTTATAACTATTTGGTTTTCAGTGGTGTCGAAAAATACGATTTCGGGATCTTGTTTTTGTAAATCGAGTCCGTAAATATTTAATAGGAATATTTACGAAGTTAATTTATTAATGAATTGAATTTTGGACAAGTAATTTAGCCAAATTAAAGCTTAATTGAGGTTCAAGTTCAAGGACTAAATCGTAAAGTTCAATCGCTATAGATTTTTAATTAGAAAATGACTTGATTACTTAAATTGCAATCAATGGTTTAAAATAGCAATTAGACCAAGTATAAACTTTAGAAAGTGGACGGTTAGTTAGTTAAAGAGGTCATTAACTTAATTAAATTAATTTTTATTTAACTAAATTAAGTTTAATTACCTTAATTAAGGTATATATACTTGAGATGGTGGAAGAAAAGATAAACATGCTCATCTTCTTTACTTAGCCACGAAATAAAAAGAAGAAAAACCTAGGAAAAAGCTTGGATCTTTTGGCTACAATTTAGTTATTTTTTTTCTTGTAATTTTTATGTTTTTGAGGTCATGGGAGCCTGATTTAGCTAGCCCATGTACCAATTTGTAAAATATTTAAAGTTTTAAAAAGTTTCTATTGTTGACTTCTTGAAGTTTTAGGTGTTAAATTGATCGATTTTAAGCTTAGATGTGAAAAAAAACTAAATTGTAAAGCTTAATTGATAGTTTTGTACATTAAGGACCAAATTGAATACATTTTAAAATTGATAGTAGGAATAGGAAATTGGAGGTCTCTAATGGGTAATAGTAAAATCGGATTGCAATTCGAAGTTTTTATTTGAGAGGTATGTTAGTCCCGATTTTAGGGGCTATATTGAATAAACTGAAAAAAATTGTATAAATTGATAATTGATTGCGAATTCGTTAATTATTGATAGTGCTATATGTTTCATGTTAATCTATAGCTAACATGACTCAGATTCGTCAAAAAGGAAAGGAAAATCCAAAGTTATTAACTAGTAGCTTAGAATTCTGATTTGTTTTTCTATAATTTAAATTACTTTAATTGTTGTATATTTCTATTGGTTTATATGGTAAGGTATGGAGGTAAGCTGAGACTGGTTAGCTAATTGAATTGGTATGATTATGTTTGATTATCGAGATAAAAGACTGAATTGATTAGAATTGAAAATAGTGTAATTCGATGAAAGTATGAAATTGACCTTGAATTGGGCTGAAATAAGTTATCTTATATAATAAATTGATGAATTGAACTATGAGTTGAAATGATGAAATGTGAATTGAATAAAATGATGAATTGGATAAATTGTTATCCTACTAACTGTTTGAGCAAAGCTAGATATAATTGGCATGTCATAGGATAGGTTAAGTACAGGTTACTTCCACTACATGTCAATGAGTGTTGGGCACAACTAATGCTTCAGCTATACTGATAAGCACTGGGCGTAATCTATTTTTTTTGGACTTTTCGATGAGGCATTGAGTGTCAAATTTGGTGTGTTGGTTGGATCTGTATATCCATTTGAGTCCGAGTCTAACTCAAGTTAATAAGGAATGTAAATTGTCAATTGATTGAATGTTATGAAGCTAAATCATCGATACGTATATACAATATTTGACTTTTGATATCATAAAACCATATGTATATATATACAAGTCTAGAGGACTAATATGACATTGTGACAAATCAATAGATTCGATTCGAAATATGGTATATTAATAGGATATATTCTTAAATTAGTTAATTAAGCATGTATGGATTGAATCATATGACGTAAATGATATGAATGGTATATTATTTGAATGTTTATAATTGACTTAACTTGTATTTGTTATTTGACTTATAAAATACCATTAAGCTTTATCGCTCAGTGTATGGTTTTGTTTTTCATGTGTAGGTTAGGTTTAATTTGAGATCCTGAGTATTGACTTCAGCATCCAGTTAAAATCCCAGACTTGACAATGTTGGTGAACCTCTTTAGTTAGTTATATGACATGTACCTAGTAGAGTAATTAATGGTATTTTGCTATGTTTGAGAATGTTTAAATTGAAAAGTTGGCAAATCGACATAATCATATGTATGCAAAATTTGTATATGAGTTGTGATATAGTTTGTAAATAAATTAAGTGGTACTTTTGCTAATGGTAAATGTGGATTAGCATGTACGTTGTATGTGAATGAATGAAATGTGATTAGGTAGATAATTTATAAGTAATATGGCATAAATTTATTAATGATTAGGGTACTAATGAACTTGAAATGTTGCTTGAATGGTATTGGTATTGGCTATTGATGACTTGAACATGTATGGAAAATGTTTGGAAATAAATTGCAGGTTGATGCCTATTAGAAACTATAGAAATTATAAAAACTATAGAAACAGTATATGGCGTTACGACGTCATATGAGTGTTGTCGTGGTAAGATATAGACTCTAGGCCACGATGAGACGAGGAACCCCGTCACCTCGATAAGGCCGTTACAGTATGTTATTGCACAACGAGGAACCTCCTCATATTGCAATGTTCCCTAATGTTTTGAAGTTCTTACAATTTGGTACTATTTCTATTTCGAGTTAGTTTCAGAGCTTTCGTAAGTTCTTGCAAGACTCGAAATTGATTGTATATTGTATTGAATGTATGTTTTAGCTGGATTTTAATTATTAAATAGTATAAATTGGCTTTGATTGATTGTAGATGCTCCGACATCGAATGTGGCATTTTGTAGCTCAGATATAACGATCTGGTCAAATATAAGGTGTTACAAGTTTAGAACTAAACCTGATAAATTACGTAAAATAAAAAATGCAATAAGATGCATAGAAGTACTATATGAAAAAATAATTAAAACACGACATAATAAAAATAAACACACCATGAGTACATGAATATGACAAAATATACATAAAATGAATTATTTACACATTAAAGTTTTCATATGAATTACCAACAAGTGTTGGGTGCAATAGTAAGGCACATGGCATTCCAAAAGAGATATATAGGTTCAAACATTGGAGACAATTTTATTATGAGGGACAGCCATGAACCCCGAATATGATCTATAAAGCGGAATAATGAATACCAAAAATAAATTCATATGATTATAAATTTAAACAACACTTCAAACATAAAAAAATAATTAACACAATTAAAAATACAAAAATGAGCCCTTTTTCTTCTTCTTTTGTGGGTTAGTCTATTGCCTAGCTTTATTTTGTATGCATTTTTATCATATTCATATTATTTTTCGTTTTATGCCATATGTTAATTTATATTATTTTACTTTTTAAACATTAAATTATAAACTATATTTAAATATGTTGAGAGGAGGTTGAACTCACTCTAAGAGAAATTTTTTAAGTGTCATCTGTCGGGAGTCGATGGACGATAAGTGGTACTATTCTTACCCACTAATGTCATATAAGAGAAAATATTTGAACCCCACCAAGGCCAAATGCTCACATTCCCTTGGTGGGCAAGGTGCCTTTACTATGTGGACTCATTAAGAGCTCTTCGTGAAGTCAAAAAATAAACCTCAAGAATAAAACCTTTTAGTACAAATCTCCGATAAGGAAAATCTCGAACACACGAACGGAACTCGAATAGAAGAATAAATAGGACAAGGCTCCAAAGCGTGTATCAAACCATTATCTTTAAGGTTATATTCGCCCCTACATATCTTCGGTGTGCAAATGAGTTTCAAGCAAATTAACCTCGAGAATACAATGAAGCCAATGACTATTTGCGTTTTGCACTAACGAGAATAGCCCACTACACACTGAGCAATGTATGACAAGAAACTCAATTTCTATAAAGGATTTCTGCAATAATATTTTATAGAATAATCTAATAATATTAAAAAATGAAGGAAGGAAAGAAAGAATATTAGAATTTGTTGGTATGATTTTCAAATGAAATCTCATTCCTATTTATAGGAATTTTCATGTCTCTTCATAGAGACATCTTTCATCAATAGGTGTCTTTTTGAATAATAATAATGTCTTTAAAATAAACACATAATTATTCATTTAATTATAACTATTCAAATAATATTATTTAAATAGTTAAAATTCTTTTTCAAAAAATCAAATAATATAACTTTTTGATTAATTACACCAATTCATTTATAGTTATTGGAACACTATAAATATTTGAAAATGTTCCAACAAAATCAAACACAATATCTCTTTTGAGTTTATTTAAAATTTCTTAATTTTTAGAAATTGTTAAATTTCTTATAAAACTACTCAATATTTTATTTTAAATAAAGCTTACCAAATTTCTTTCAAAAATAGTGAATCTCTTATGAAGTTATTAATTTTCTTATAAATTTGTAATGAAAATTCACTAAATAACTAAATCTCTCACATATTTGTAATGTTTTGAATGATATTTTTAATGAATTCAGTAAATTAATTAATTATTTGCATTTTTGTAATTTTTTTAAATTAAGTTTGAAAATATTTGAATTAGAAGTCTTTCTATCTTGTTCTTATGATGAGGGGTGAGCGTTCGACCGAATCAAGTGAAAAAAGTTTCGAGTTAATCGAGTTGACAAGTTATATTTTATCATCCTAACTCGATTTGAAATTTTTTCGAATCAAGTGAAATTATTTGAGTTAAATTAAAAAATTACACATGTCAAATTTAAATATTGTTATAGTACAACTAATTCTATATTAGAGCACATAAATTTGAAACCATATATATTTGAAAACTTTTTTAAAGCAAAACAATAAACTTGAATCATTAATTAACTTATTTAGTTCCCAAAATTATTATTCTAGAAAATTTTTTAATTTAATAACTTTCTTTATATATTTTTATAATTTTTTAAAAATATGAATTTTGGAATTTTTATAAATATTTTTAATTTTAAAACTATTTTGTAGTTCTTGTTGAGATAGATACAAATTTGCTCATTTTCAAACTTGATAGGGCCCAAAAGGGTATTCGCACAAATCTGTTATTCAAATTATTCGAGTTAATCAAATTATAAAATTCAATTCGATTTGAACTCGAAACTCGAATTACTTATCCAAGTTGACTCGAATAACTCGATTTATTTAACTCCAAATTCAAATTTTTTTTCAATTTTTTCGAATCGGATCAAATTTTGCACACTTTTACCTACTACACAAAAGAGATCAATCTCTCTTTTATTTTTAAATCAAGTGAAACATTCTTGCTCCTTGGTGTGCAAATGTTTCATCAAGTTAGCCAAAGATTGGCCTTTTTAAATGCAAACACAAAAAGGAGTATATAAGACCCACCCATTGAGTGGGATGAGAATAGAAGAGTACTCCAAGTTTAATTGATATGAAAGCACATTTAGATATCTTCCCAAAGAGCTCACATCAATAGAAAATGTTGGCACATTAATACCATGAAGTTATAGTCATTCTAATTTAAAATAATTTATTTTTATAAATCAAAATAGTCCTTTCACTTTCTTTTCCCATGAAATGCACTTGTTTCACAAATTTAGCCACTGTTAAGTATAAATAATGCTTGGCGCAAGAGGATAAAAGTGTTGCTTTAGCCAAAAAAAAAAAAAACCTGGGAAGAGGATACCAAAATGAAATTTGGCGATGGAGAATGGATGAAATGCAATGAATCTACTGCATTCATGCATGTGTCTTTATTTTCTCCCTCCGTTAACTTCACTGTACTGTGTATATTCTTCTGCTTCGGATCCTATCCTCTCTCTCATTCTTATGTATTTTGTTTCTCCTCATACTCAATCATGTTGATTATTTTAATTTAACTACTAATCATTTGGTAGCATTAAATTATTTTTATTTTTTACTTTTAATCACTCATAAATGGTTCATGATCAGATCGGGCTTCAGTATGATATTAAAATGAGTCTAAAATTTTGTTCAAATTCGTCCATATTTAAAAAAAAAACTAATCTAAGCTCATTTTAGACCGCCCATATTATCTTTTAATTTTTTAAAACAAATATTCATATTATATTATTTTAATATTTAATAATTTTATACATTTTTATTTATTAAAATTTTTAATATAGGCATCTTAACATTATTTTAATGTTTACATTAGAGTAATATTATATATTTAATATAAATTTATTTTTTTAATGTGGTCTAAATTACGTAATATATAAAAAATAATAATATAAAGTATTATAAACTTAAATCGGGCTGAGTCAAGTCAGGCTTGGGCTTTGAATGTTTAAACTTAAATCTAACTCATATTTTAAACGGGCTTAATTTTTTTGCACAAGTCCATTTTTTAAGCCTAACATTTTTACTTAAACCCCTCCTGAATTTCAGACAAATCAAATTTTGTTTATCTTTTAATTTCAAATTTAAATTATTACTAATTATATTTTATTTATGTTCAAGGATTTTAACACGTGACTCATGTTTTACACTAGTAATCAAATGTGTAAATGCTATTATACCACCAATCATACTTGTAAGTATTAACTTGGAAACGTATTTTATTACATATTTTTAAGGAAGTATTTGTCAACGAAAGTAGGGGTATTTCAAAAAAATAAAAATTCCACATTATCCCTCATCACTAAGGAAGGAAGGAATAAGGGTTAAAAATGCACCATGAGAAGTTTTTTTTTTTTTAGCACTTTCTTCTTATAACAGAAAAGCTTATTGAATTTTGCGTATCCATATTAGATAAAATATTATTAAAGATAATGTCCAATATGCCTAAAACTTAATCTTAACTTTATAAAAATGAGTGACTTGGTACTTAAGAGTACCCATTTCGACTCAACTCTCTTTTTTGAGAAATTACCTTGGGAAGTTACGCCAATGAGACTTTCACTATGTTAACAAGAATATTGAGTGTCTAGGTTTGAGCTTCATCTAGCATAAATCACTTGTGATTTTTATCTAAATTTAACGTGTAAGTCTTACCTAAAATTATTTTAATTTAATTATGTTTGATTATACTTTATAGTGATTAATTATACTGTAATTATCAGTAATATAATTGTAGTTTTACCCTTAAAAGGTAATTATTATAGTTGAAATTTTGGAATGCACCTAAATACACAAATCAATAAATAATCAACAAGTTAATTTCGAAAGAGCTTCGGGTCAACAAGTTAATTTTGAGAAATCTATTATTTTTTTCAGTATGAATGTAGAGGAAAACATGTGTGAACGGATTGTTAATCAGTTGGGGGCATGCAGATCTCATAACATGGAACATTACTTGGGTCTCCCGATTATGGTTGGTAGGAGTAAAAAAGAAGCTTTCTCTCATTTTAGTGATAGGATGCGAGCGAAAGTAAGTATTTGGTCCAACCATTATCTCTCCCAAGGAGGGAAAAAGGTCTATATAAAACCAGTTCTACAAGCATTGCCTATTTACTCAATGTCATGCTTTCCTTTTTCCCAAAACCTTGTGTTCTGAACTGGAGAGTACTATGCAAAGGTTTTGGTGGCAGAAAAGTGCTACTCATAAAGGTATGCATTGGTGTAAGTGGTCTGACTTATGTAAACCCAAGGATCTTGGGGGATTGGGTTTCCGTGACTTTTGTAAATTTAATGTTGCCCTATTGGCTAAGCAGGGATGGAGATTTCTAATTAAGCCAGAATCGCTCGTTGCTCATATTTTTAAAGCAAAAGACTTTCCTCATACAGATTTTTGGAATGCCCAGATTGGAAATTATCCTTCGTATATGTGGAAGAGTATTTTTGCTGCCAGAAAGCTTTTGGAAGAGGATATGGGTTGGAAAGTGGGTTCGTGTACCAAGATTAATGTATGGAGAGATAACTGGCTTCCCAGATAGGCAGGAGGAAGGATTCATAAAACAACAACCAATAATTCAATATCTATGGTCTCAGAATTAATTGATCAAGCACGACAAAGGTGGAAGGAAGATGTTATTACTAGTATTTTCGATGCCGAAGAAGCTGTTGCTATTCTGTATATCCCTTTGCCTCGACCTGTTGAAGAAGACATAGTAGTTTGGATGGGTGATTGTATTAATGAATACTCAGTTCGAGGTGGTTACAGATTTTTAATAAATAGTGGCAATACAGATGAAAACTCCTTGCATAATACTGAAGTATACAGGAAACTATGGTTATTGGATATCCTAGCCAAAAGTAAAACCACTATATGGCGTATGATGTAAAATTTTATACCTACTTCCCATATTTTGTACAATCAAAGAATAACCTTTATTCCAACTTGACTGAGATATGGTTGTTGTCTAGAATCAATTTTTGGGATTGAATTAGGTTACTGAGACTACTTCGAATAATTTTTGGGACTGGGTTTGTTACATTTTCAAAACAAGTGGAGCAGGAAATTGTAGTAGAATCCTGATTACTGTATGGTCGATGTGGTGTGCTTGCAATAAACAGGTAATGGAAAGGAAAAATCAAATAGTTAATGAGATAAGGACCAAGATCAAGAGCTTTCTGTTGGAAATAACTGTAATAAAGAAAAAACTACCTGTCAATCATAGGCTGATGTCGTCCAAATGGTAGCCCCCAGATAGAAGGTCAGTGAAGGTGAATTTTGATGCGGCGTTTCGACAACACTTAAAGCAGTCCAGTTCTGGTGTTGTCATTAGAAACAATATGGGTTTGGTTATGGAGAGTGAGTGGTTTTTCATAAGCATGTCGCAGATGCTTTCGCAGCTGAGGCTTTGGCATATTTGAATGCCATTACTTTTGCTAGAGATATGGGATTCGTGAAACTGTGTTGTGGGCGAGAAAATTAAATAGAAATTGGTTGAGTTTTAAACTAAAAAGTGAGTTTTAGTCTTAAGATTAAACTGATAAAACGGGGCGTAGCATATTAGTTAAATAGGGAGTTTTGTATAATAGAAAATGACCATGTTAGCTTCTTGTTATTTTCCTTTTTAAAAGCATAATCGATGGAGGAAAACGGTTATGCATTTTACTGAATGAAAAATCAGAATTCTTCTTCTTCTCTGTGTCTCTCTCTTTTCTCAACATCTCAGTCATTTTTCCTTCTCTCTTACATTTCTTCTACTTAAAATTCCAAAGCGTAACAAAGGTATTAGAGCTATTACGATCCCTATCATGGCGGCAGTGGTATTTCGACACGACTGTAGAAGGAAGTGAGTGGCATGTAGCAAGACATATCCAAAATGCAGGAGGAGTTGGCTCGGTTAGAGGCCAAGATGGACACGAAATTTCAAGAGTTCAAAGAGGAGTTTCATGGAGATTTACAGACTCTGTTAGGTTAGTATTTTGGACCTCCAATAATGGTCCAACAACAAACGTAACTGTGGACAAGGGGAAAGAAGTTTTAAGCGCACCACCTGGGTTTCTTTCCAAGGATATGGAAGTTGGTTTGAATTTGGTGTATGTGAGTAGCATTCATTCGGGAAATCAGTCATGTGAGGTTGGAACGTCTGAAAAGGGTAGTCGACTTGAGTGTCCCAAATTTGATGATACTGATTTTCGAGGGTGGTGGACCAAACTTGAGAAATTTTTTGAAGTTGAAGAAACGCTAGAGTCTAACAAGGTTCGCATAGTAATACTAAATTTGGAGGGTTGAGCTCTCGAATGGCACCATTTTTACTTCCAATGGAATGGTGGTCTTCAAATGAAATCATGGCTAGCTTATTTGAAGAGCTTGTAGGAACTTTTTGGTTTTAAACAGTTCGGGAATCCGATGAAAGTATTGGTAAATCTTAAGCAACTAGGTACGTTGAAACAATATCAAGATTATTTTGTTGGCTTGTTGAATCAATTGCATCTTCAGGAACCGTATGCTATTAGTATTTTCATTAGTATCTTGAAGACTAGAATTGGCCATTATTTGGATCTATTTGAACCCTCTACCTTGATGGAGGCTTTCCATCTAGCTAGAAAAATTGAGGTGCCCCTAGCGGGCTCGACTAAGAAACCTTCAACACCCTTGCATAATCCACCTAGATCATCGTTCAACCCTTTGGTTGTATCAGGTAATTCTTCAACACCCGCAAGAGCTGTTTCCGTTTCACAATCTGGGAGTAATACTCCAGGAAGCAAGTCGACTTCTCGTTCAATTTCACTAGCACTAATAGCCGAACGTAAACATAAGGGATTATGTTTTTGGTGTGGAGCCAAATACCAGATGGGGCACAAATGTGTAAAATCATAGTTATATCAGTTGCTGCTAGAACTTTTTTCTGATGGTGAAGCTGGAGAATTTCAAGAATGTTCGGATCGATTAGAAGAATGTTCAGATCGATTAGAAGAAAGTAGTTCAGAGAAGGAGCCACTTAAGTTACCTATAATTTCACTAGACGCTCTCACTGGCATGCAGGGCCATAACACTATGCGAGTGGCTATTCGAGTCGATTCTAGTTAGGCTATTATTCTAGTAGATTCAGGTAGCACACATAACTTCATTGATGCACGCTTGGTTAGTAGATTGTCATTGCCAGTAATACAGCAAGAGCAATTGAAGGTTTTGGTGGCAAACGGAAGCTGTTTATTCACTAGAGGATTATGTATGAAAGTGCCATGGGAAGTCCAGAATTACAGATTTGAAATTGATTTCTTGGTTTTACCTTTAAAAGGGTGTGATATGGTGTTAGGGGTCCAGTAGTTACTTACTTTGGGAGATATCATTTGGAATTTCAGCTTTTTAACTATACAATTTCAAATCAAAGGTGAAACGTGTACCATGCATGGTATTATTCCTGGTTCAATGGCAGCAGAGAATTCTACTTTAAATTTAAAATGTTTTTTAACTGTGGAGCAGGCTTTGGGACCTTATACCATGGTGTTGAGCTCACTTAGACAAATGAAACTATCGGCTATGGTGGTAAATGACTCAGAGGATAAACTTCAGGGTTTCTTGGAGGACTTTGCTGATGTTTTTCAAGTACCAAAAGGGTTACCCCCTCCTCGTCTGCAAGATCATCGAATTCTATTAAAGGATGAAGAGGTGGTGATTAAGATCCGGCCTTATAGATACCCAACTATTCAGAAAGGAGAAATGGAGAAACTAATTTAAGAATTGCTCCAAGCTGGAATCATTAGAGACAGCAATAGCTATTTTGCTTCCCCTATCGTGATGGTTAAGAAAAAATAGGAAAGTTGGAGACTATATGTTGATTATAGACAATAAATCAGCATACTATAAAGGTAAGTGTCCCATTCCCATAATTGAGGAGCTGCTGGATGAATTGGGAGAAGCTCGGGTGTTCTCCAAACTTGACTTGAGGCTTGGATATCATCAAATCCGGATGTGGGGACCAGACATTCACAAGACGGCATTCAGAACACACGAGGGATATTATGAGTTCCTCGTGATATCCTTTGGCCTCACTAATGCCCCCTCTAGCTTTCAAGCCCTTATGAATAAAGGTGTCTAAACCATGGTTGAGGAAGTTCGTGCTCGTATTCTTCGACGACATTCTCATGTATTCAAGGTCCTAGTCTGAACATTTGTAGCATTTGAAGATTGTTCTTTTGGCTCTAAGAGAGTAACAGTTGTTTGCTAAAAAGAGTAAGTTGTGTTTTGGCACATCTCAAATCTAGTATTTAGGACATGTGTTATCGACAGGTACGATTTTTATAGATATGTCAAAGATTGAATGTATCTCTTCATGGCTAACTCCTCAGTCGGTGAAACAATTGCAGAGCTTCCCTAGGCTCTCCGGATATTACAGGAGATTCATTAAAAATTGTGGGGTGCTCGCCAGACCTCTTACGAATCTGTTGAAAAAAAATGGATGGGGTTGGTCTGACCAAGCGACTGCAGCTTTTCAAGCATTGAAAGTAGCCTTATGTGCAACACTCATTCTGGTACTACCGAATTTTCAGCTTGAGTTTGTAGTGGATAGTGATGCCAGTGGAATTGGGGTGGGTGTCGTGTTGCAACAACAGGAGAGACCTGTGGTATTTTTTAGTAAGGCTCTAGGAGTACGACATCAAACTTTATACATATATGAAAAAAAGATGTTGGTAGTATTATTGGCAGTTCGAAAATGGTATTCTTACCTTGTGGGGAGGCACTTCAAAATCAGGACTGTCCATCAAAGTTTGCAATTCTTATCTGATGAGGTATTTATCACACCTTTTCAACAACGTTGGGTCACAAAAATGCTCGGCAATGACTTTAAAGTTTCCTACAGAAAAGGAATCAACAACAGGGTCACCAATGCTCTCTCTGGCCAGCCTCAATTGGAGCAAGGTCAATTTTTCCATTTTTCCATTCAGAGAATTTTGTGTTTACGTTTGAGGGTTCTTTGTTTTTCGGGTTTTCGGGGTTTAGTTTTTATCTCCATCTTTTGTACTCTTCATTCTTTTGCCATTATAGTAAAATTATCTTTGCCCGTGGTTTTTTATCCTCTTTTGAGAGGTTTTTCCACGTTAAATTTGTGTGTTCATCTTCTCAATTTCTTCTACTATTTTTACTTGTTCGTTGCTTAATCGGGACGATCCTAACAACCGAGGCAGTTTTTATGTTTCTGCGTTTTTTTTCTCTTTATTTAGTTGCTTCATTTATTGTTTTATTAGTTTTGTTTACTTTTCATGGTTATATTGTCAAACACGTATTTTTAATTCAAGAGATCTCACAGAAGTGCGTGGAAATTTTAAATTTAGAATATAAATGTGGATTTAAAAATAAATATAATAAATAATGTAACATATGGTTTGAAACTAATTAATAATAACACATGAAATATGTACGGTGTTAAAATGAAAAAAATTAGATTAAAATTATTTATCATGATATTGTCATCAATCTTAAGTTGGTATCGAGTTAACTTGTGACACCATCTTAATCGAATATATTAATATATATATACCCTATTGATGGAAATAATAAAATGTGCATAATAAAAAATTAAAATGTATAAAAATATTAAAATAAAATTTTAGCTGAGTGATAAATTAAAATTTTTACTAACCTAATAGTTCAAGTTTAGATTCCACTATAAACATTTTTTTATTAATTTTTTAAATAAAAAGATTAAATTATACTTGAATAATATATCTTATTTTAATTATAAAAAGATATTTACATAATTTTTTTAGTGATTCGTTGAAGATGATACCAATTCAGTAAAATACTTAATAAATAATATAAATTCATATCTATACTAATTTTTTAAATAAATAAATAGATGAGAAACAAATGAGAAGCAAAAGGTGGAGCCACGAGGAATACAATTTAATTTGGTAAATTCATTCATTTTACAGACATGCATGAATTTATTTTTGTTATAAAAAATTGTTTAAAATTAGATATAATTTTCATATTCTTCTATACAAATAACAATATTAATACTAATTAAATTAATACTCAATTTGTTACATGCATAAATTTATAATGCAATGTAAAACATGGATGTTAAGGAAACTACGTGATTATATACACTATACTATTCATGGATGGAGGATGATACTATTCCTAAACAATTCTTCTTTCTCGAAGTTATTATTATTTAAAACTAACATTTAAAAGTTAGTTGTGTAGGAGGACGTAATTTCGAGTGTACTGAAGCGTATTATCCTTCTATTTATGATTGATTAAGGACTATGAATAATTATAGATATTATGTAAAAAAGAACAGATATAATAAATACTTATAATCAAATTCTAAACGTATTTGGATGGCTTATAGTTATTCTTCTATATTAATTTCTTAAATTAATCGAAGACCCAAATAACTTCGAAGTTTTCAAATACTTACGTTATCTACAACTACTTTTGTGTCCTAACCTTCTCCAAAGATATTTCGTAAACCTATCATATTCATATTTTAAAATTCACATTATCATTTATTTCACCCTTTAACTTTACAAAAATAAATTATTTTAGTTCACTATTTCCTTTTCGTGACTCTTTTAGTCCTCAAATTTGTATTTTTATCAAATCACTCCAAAATAGATGAAAAAGTTAACATCTGTTAAGTTTGTTGATGTAACATTCATGTGGTAATCCACGTGTATACTATATTAACAATTAATTAATTTTTATAATTAAAAAAATATTAAAAATGATTTTTTATAATTTCAATCATTTTTATATTTTTTTTGAATTATCTAAATTTTAAAAATTAATTGTCATGTATATGTCACGTCAACAAAATTAATTTTTCCATCTATATTGGACGATTTGAGAGCTGAAAGAGACGAAACTTTAAATAAAGGGTTAAAATGACCTTTTTTTACAAAATTAAAAAGTCAAATAAATTATTATACCTTAAAATTTAATAGTAGGACACACAAAAAATAACCCACAATGCTTATATAAAATTTCTTTTTACATTAAAAATAACATAATAAAAATAAAAATAAAAATATTATTATTATTATTATTTTAGCATTTATATGTTTTGGTAATTTTAACCATTATTATTTTTTAACAATTTTACCCTTAACATTTAATTTACTTGTTTATTAATGAAAAATTAACTTGTAGCGTCCACGTGGAAAATTTTAATTGATGTGGCTGAAATTATTAAAAATTTAACAGTAAATTCAACAAAATAAAAAAAAATTGAAAAGATGAAATTAAATTCAGCTGCCCAAATATCAGAATCTAATGAAGAAAGTAGAATCATATGGTAAAATAATGAAATGTATTTCCATTAACTAATAAGTACTGTCTACTCTATTTATCTTTTTCAATAACTTTTATAGAAAAACTCCAATTAAAATTTCTTATCAAATAGATTAAAAAATTAAACTACTTGAAATTTTAATTAATTAATTTACAATCTATAATATACATAAATGTATGAATTAATAATAATTTAAACCCACAAAAATATTCTTTATTTTCCATTATATTTTTAAATTGACATTTAAAAATAATTATAATATTTAACTTAGAATTATTAGTTAAAAAAGTTACGTGTAAAAGAATCTGTTATAATTATATATTTAAAAATAATTATATTTTATTAGAAGTTAAAAGTTGTGATAATTATATATTTAAAAATAATTATGATTTAATTTACAATTATAATTTTTTAAAAAAATTGATGTAAAAATTTTTTAATTTTAAAATAAAATTATTACTTCAATAAAACTCTAAGTATAAAATATAAGATAATTTTTTATAATTATAATTTATAATTATTAGTTAAAAATAAATTTGTGTTTATTAATAAAGTTGCGCTAATTTTATTTATGTAAAATAGAGTTATTAATTGAATAAAACTCTAAGCATCTTAATTATCACTTAATTAGTATTAGAGTTATTTGCTAATTAAAATTTAACTTTATAAATAGTGTTAGAGTTATATATCAATTAAAATTTAACTTTAACTTAGCATTTAGTAGTTAGGTGTATTCAATCGAGTACTATTTAAGAAAAATTATTGAAAAAAAAATAATTTTTTAGCAATAATAAGTTAGAATTATCTATATATATATATATAAAAGAATAGAGCATTAGAATAATGATTTTTCGAAAAGTTAATATTGAATAATATTTGAATAACACTAGTACCAGAGAGAGATAGAATATTATTTTAATTAATGATGAGATAATATAATGTTGTGATATTATTTTTAATTTATTTTGAAGTTGTTTATACTATGCGAAGCAAACAATCCTATATTTTTTTTATCTATGAAATTATCTTCCAACCAAAGGGATAAATATCAAATTTATAAATGAATTTGATCCAATGCTCAATTTGATACATGAACTTTGATTTGGTATAATTATACATGTAATAGCCCAATTTTCAGTGATGTCAAAAAAAGTGGTTTGAGACCACTAAAATCTGATAAGTGAGCTTATAAATTATTATTTAGTATTTTGAGCCAATCGTGAATTTAGGAAGGCTTATGAATTAGTGGTTTGAACTTTAGAAATATTTATCAAATTAATTAGTTTTAAATTTGAGGTATCGAGACCTCGATTTCATAAATCAAGCCGTAAAAATTTTTATAAATATTTACGGAGTGTCATTGAGTTAGTATTAAAGTTTCGTTAGGAAATTTTAACGTTTTGATAGTTAATTAATTAAAAAGGATCAAATTAAAAAAAATGCATTCCCGAAACTTAGTTCTCGAAAATTGGATTAGTAAATATTTATTAAAAATATTTACGAAGCTAGGTTAATTAGGTTTCTGTTAAGTGAATTTGCTTGAATTAAAAGTAATTAGGTATAAGGACTAAATTTATATAAGGTAAAAGTTGAATTATAGATTAAAGAAAAATTAAAGGGACCAAAAGAGCAATTATGCCAATGGTCATGTGTAAAAATTTGATAGATATTATAATAAAATATATTTAGTTAATAATTAAGTATATGTTATATTATATATAATAAAACAAATAAGGAAAGAATAAATAAATAGAAATAGAAAAAGAAAGCCAAAGCAGAAACGAAACAGAGAAGGAAAGAAAGAAAAGAAAAAGAGAAAGAAAGGAGAAAAAGTTAGGATTTTCAAGGGTTCCAAGCTTAATCGGTTAGTCAATTTAGTCTATTTTCTTGTAATTTTTATGTTTTTGGAATTCCGGTATTAAATAATACCCAACCCATGTCAAAATTTTAGAAATTATTGAGTTTGTGAATGTTTTCTATGTTGAATAATTAGATTATTAGGGACTAAATTGATAGATTTTCAAGTTAGAAATGAAAAAGGATTGAATTGTAGAATAAATTGTAAATTTTGTGTAGTAGGGACTAAATTGTGAGAATTTTGAAATTTAGAAATTTACGTGAAAACAGGGAGTTGAATTTAGTCTAAATTGGAATTTGCATGAAAATAAAGAATTAAATGTGAAGAATAAAAGTTAGTCTCGATTTCGGGACTAAATTGAAATTTAGGCAAAAACTGAGTAAAAATTGAAATTTTCAATATGAAATTAAATTGTGTTGTATTGATGAATTTTAATTGTTTTAATTCCGTAACTAATGTCGTACTGGAATCTTCGACAAAAAAAGAAGGGAAATATAAAGTCGACGTGGAATAGCTCGGAATT
This sequence comes from Gossypium hirsutum, assembly GCF_007990345.1. Taxonomy (NCBI): domain Eukaryota; kingdom Viridiplantae; phylum Streptophyta; class Magnoliopsida; order Malvales; family Malvaceae; genus Gossypium; species Gossypium hirsutum. Next base: position 6,269,610 of record NC_053435.1, on the reverse strand, counting down.
TCTGGTTTGTATTTCTATAATCCGAATCTAATAATTATTTGTTATATTTATTATTTAATATGCATAATAAGTGAAACTAAGGTGAGTATTGGTATTTTTTATATTGATTTGAATGAAAGTGAATTTGTGATTAATATGAATGTGGATATTACATTAATGTGGATATTGGATGTTGATTGTATTGAAATATGAAAATTTAATCGAGTTGAATTATGAGTTTATATATATTGATTGGAAATTGAAAAGTGAATTGAAAACCCTATTAATTGTATTGGGCTGAGTCGGATACAGTTGACATGCCATAAGATTGGAAGTGTTCACGGATACTTCGACCAGAAGTCGATGAGACACTGAGTGTCATATTATTACTTCGGATAAATTCGATGAGGTACTGGGTACTAACTTACTTCGGCATGGCCTATGAGACACTGGGTATTATTCTATTACTTCGAATTATCTAATGAGGCACTGGGTGCCATACTGGTGTGTTTTGGTTGGATCCATGTATCCGTCCGAGTCCGAGTCATGTTAATAGGGGTAAATAAATGAACTGAATTGAGACATGAAAATGAAATGTATGAACCATGTGTTCATGGAATGGTTATTAAATGAGACAGTGCTATAAATAGAAGAATGAATTGAAATGTGATTTGAGACACATGATTGTGTCATATAGTGAAAGCTATCTGGGATAGCAAATTGATTGAATAGAATGAGTACAAATGATTTATCTATGAAATGATTATTTGTAAAACTATGTCTACCATATGATAAAATGTGTATGCTTTATAATATTATTTTCTCTAAAGTATTCAGATTTTAGAAATACCACTGAGTTTTATACTCAACGTACGGTTTGTTTTTGTGCGCAGGTAATGTTAAAGTCGAATTGTTGAATTAGCATCCAAGGCCAATCCCGAACTCATTGTGGTGAAGTACATATCTTTTTGGTAATGGCATGTACCTAGGACATTTTTATTTGTCATTTTGAAAAGTGCTGTAAAATATGTTATAAAATGTTATTGAATACATGTATATATATAATTTTATGTACTATATTAAGATTATAAATAGTATGTTTTGGTATGAAAATTTGATTTGATTTGAATGAAGTAATTGAATTGATTGGGATATTATATGAGAAATAATATGTTTGCTAGATAATCATGTAATGTTCATATTTGATCCAAAATATCCGGTAATGCTCCGTAACCCTGTTTCGGCGACGAATATGGGTTAGGGTGTAATAGCCCAAAATTGGGTCTAGTTGGAACAGAGGTTTTGGGACCACAAAATCCGAGATAGAAATAATTATTTTATGATTATTTTGAGTTCTATGATATGATTGCATGATTGTGTAAAAATTTCGTGAAGAAATTCTATGCATAAAGTGCTCAATTTGAAGTTAGGGACTAAATTGAATAAGTTGCAAAACTTGCATTCTAGAAGTTTCTAGTATGAAATTGCTTTGAAATATTAATTAGGAGGTCTTAAATAGAAATTTTACCAATTTCTAAGTGATGGACAAAAATTGGACATAGATGGAATTTTTGAAAGTTTAGTAAGGAAGGGCATTTTGGTCATTTGGTAATTAAAAGAAATAAAAAGGGAAAATAAAGCCAAAATTGACTCATCTTTCTCATGGAGGCCGAAATTAGCATGGGGGAAGCCATGGCTAGGGTTTTCAATCTTTCCAAGCTCAATAGTAAGTCCGTTATAACCCCGTTTTTCAAGTTCTTTACATTTTTGGAATCTCGATAATTTGATTAAGCTTATTCTAGCAATAATTTAAGCTAGGGTTCATATTTGGAAAAATACCCATACGTGAAATGTGTTTATTTTACTATTTTATAATATAAGATGAGGTTTTAAATTATGTTAGACAACTTGTGCTACTCGGTTTTGAGTGAAAACGAGTAAAAGGGCTTAATCGGTAAAAATACCTAATAGTCATAAGTATATGTTAGAGTGAGAATTTAATGTTGCCATAGAAGGGAAAAGTGATCAGCATGTCATAAAACATAAGAATAAGGGATGAAGTTTAATTCCCGAGCCTAGGGGCAAAAGTGTAAATATGCAAAAGTTTAGGGGTAAAATTGTAATTTTTTCCAAAGTTTGAGCTAAGGACTGTTTTGAATAGTACATTAATTAAATAAGTAAAATATGATGTTTTAGATCCCGAAAAATGAGATTTGAACCTAGAATGAGAGAAAAATAAAAAATTGGGAAAGTTGGTAAAATGACCGTTTTAGTATCGAGGTAAGTTCATATGTATAATAAGTATTAATTTATGCATGTTTCAATGTAAAATTGATATATTCATTATGATTTCCGAGGTGTTGAAAGTATGGAAGTTGGTATGATAATAATACAGCAATAATGCTGTAATTTATATTTGAAAGTTAAATTTAGTGAATTAATTCAATTATATTAAATTAAATGATTATGGTGCCAAGTTTATGAATTGATTTAAAAATATGTCTATGGTACATGAAGTGCATTGAATTATCATACATAAATGTGAATTCTATGATTATGGATATTATGGGAAATTGTAAGTTCATATGATTTTTAATAAGGCAATGTGTAATTTAATGTTATTGCCTTGATATTAAATGAGATGTAAGTTTATATGTAAGTAATACATCAATATTACTTGTATTATGATATTTTATAATAATATTGGAAATATGTTTGTGGATAATTACTTGATTGGTGAAATTGTTGGAAAAGAAAGAGAAATCCCGGTTGAACCTTCGGAAAGATTGGATGATACAGATAGTATGTAGCTAGGTCACATGTATGGTGCTGAGTGCACATCATGTGTACAAGAGAGCTACAAGACATTATGATGTAGCTAGGTCGCATGGGTGATACTATGTGTACACCATGTAGACAAGAGAGCTACGGGATTATGTAGCTAGGTCGCATGCGTGGTTCCAGGTGAAGGACACCATGTAGACAAGAGAGCTACGAGATAAATTGTCTAGGTCACATGGGTGGTACTGAGTGTTCACCATGTGTACAAGAGAGCCGAACTATATGATGGGTGGAGCTATGTGCTGAAACCACCAAGTATCGAGGATTGATCCGAAGTGTTCAACGGGAGACTCTCTATGTATTGCTTTGTGAGTTTTGTGATGAATAAGTGCAGGAACTTGATTATGTGAATGATGTGTTCATTAAGTGACCAGGATGTGGTGAGGTTATAAACAAGTAAGTTATACATGAGGATGATTTTATGGTGACCCTGTGATCATGGGCCTATACTTGTGATGTATTAAATGTGGTGAAAATGATTTGTGATATGTATGTTAAAATGAGGTTAATACAAAGAAAGTGTGAAAGAGTGAATTAGCAATAAAACTGTTTTGGATAATAGCAGTGACATGATTTTGAAAAATCACCAAAAATATTAGAAATTGAATCAGAGACTTAATGAGATATCAAATTAAAGCTTAATGAGTCTATTTTCATATAAAAGAAATAGAGCAAGAAAAGGAGTTCTATATTTTGAGATATTTATGTTTTTGTGAGACTAGTTCAGAATGATTACGTGATCCCCTGTTCTGACTTTGGAAAATCACAAACATTTGGATAAAAATAATTAGAGGCTTAAACTTATATTTTTAAAATCTATAATGAGTCTATTTTCAGGATAAATCAACAAGAACATTATCCGAGTTCTGTACTGTGAGATAATTAATTTTTAGTGAAGAGAGGTCAGAACTATTAGAAAGTGAAACAGGGGAAAGTTTAATGAATAAACTGTACTAATTGGTTAAACTAAAAATTATGAAAATTTTATGGTGGAAAGATATGTGAGTCTAGTTTTAGGGGAAATTTATGGATATTAATTTGGAGCTCTGTAGCTCGAATTATAAATAAGTAAGTGACTATGACTCGTGTAGACATCTTGATGTGAGCATTTATTAGTAAATTGTGAAATCGTACTTACAAGAATGCTATATACATTAAGGATGTGGAATGGAGAGGAGGAGGAGGAAAATAAATATATGTGGAATACATGGAAACTATGGTATATGAAATATTGATATAATAAAATAAATGATATGTGTTTATAAGAAAACAGAAAGAGAATGATATGTATCATGACATGTATATATATATGACTAGTCTCAATGTAATGCTTGTTGGGAATGGAGTTGAATTGAAATGTTTCAGGTAAACATGTTATTTTGCGTATCTGAATTGTGGTATTTTCTAAAGATATGATCTAGTTTTAAATATGAATGCTTGATGATTAAGCTGAATATATTTTGTAAGATGATAATCTTGGTATAAATGTATAAGTGGTACTATAATAAACAAGGTAAAATGAGTATGAGAGACAAATGTATGATGACATACAACTGCTATGTTTGTGGTTTAATTGAGAATATTTAATCATTAAATGAATACCATGTTATATGCTTTTGATTTTGTATAAGTGTGTAAGAGATTAAAGTTGACCAAAACTTGGAAAATAGCCTAGGTATATTCCACACAGGCAGAGACACGACCATGTGTCTCAGCCGTGTATGGAACACGACTTTGGGACACGGGCGTGTGGAGCCTTAAAGGATGAAATTTCCAAGATTTTCGTAAGTTCTCGGTTTAGTCTCGAACCCTTTCTAAAGTATGTTTTGGGCTTCGTAGACTCAAATAAGGGACTATGTGTAAATGAATGAATGTTTTGAAATATGAATGAAATTTTATGGCCCGTATTTTAGTTTAATGTTTGTATGTTTATCCGGTAACGCCTCGTACTTTATCCCGGCCTCGAGTAAGGGTAAGGGGTGTTACATAGAGGGTGTTACAATACACACTAAACTTAAATTGCGGTTCATTTACATATATAAAACTTTGATTTTTTTTTTGAAATGTATTCCGTTTGGTATTAAAATGGGCCTAAGAAAACCGTAAAAGTCTAAAACAAAAACCAAGTGATAAACCCAACAACACAGAAAAACAACAAGAAAATTAAAACACATGAGGATAAATCAAAATCTAGAAGCTTCAGTCAGACCCTTCATTAGCCAAAGAACCAAAATGGCACAAACCCTCCCTTTATTCACATAAACTGAGTAAATCATTGAGTAAGGGATTGAGGTTAACTTGCGATATATCAGAATGTCCTCAATCCAAAAGCAAATAAGGGGAATAGGATGTCTACAATGGTTGATGGAAACGGTGGTCAGAATCTGCCAACTTGTAGCTTTCATCGATGCGTCTTCAACCTAGAAGCAATTCTCAAGCCTCTTTATACCTTCATTCACCAATGTGTGTGCAGCTTTGTTTCCTTCAAATACGATGAACTTGAATCAACATGATGAGAAATTTCTTGCCAATACCTTCATATCCCAAGTAATCAATTAAATCTCTGTGTAGTCTTCCTCTTGTGAGATGATATTTTTTATGACAATCTTTGAGTCACTTTTCATGATAATTTCCATGAACCCCATTTCTAATGCGAATTGGATTCCATGGAGCAATACGGTCGCTATTACCATTACTGCTGATTTTACAAGGTGATGGACTCGAAACCATAATATCATTATATGGCCTTCTTCATTTCTTATAATAAAACCCGATGTTGTTATCTATTTTGCGGCGGAAAACCTAACATCAACTTTAACCTTTACCCAACTCAGTGGAGGGGGATTCCAGCGTATCATTTCTCTAAGCTTGGAGTGTTGCATAGTTGACGATAAATATTGATGTTCCCTCCCATAGCCTCTGATGAATGTAATAACTTCTTCCACGCCCTGCTCTCTTTTCTCATGTAACAATTTGTTTCAAGAAAACTAAAGAGCCTAAATTGTAATAGTGATTTCATCTTTCTTATTATTGGCCAAATTTTTAAAAGGCTAGCTTAACCACTCATTAAAACTTGAATCTACAACAAAAATTGGCAATTGATAATTTAACCTCAACCATACTTGTTTAGCAAACATGCAATCACAGGAAACATGAACATTTTGACTCACTATAATCATGACAATGCAAACAATGATTATCTGTTATAATTCTTTGAAAATGTAAATTTTGGAATGTGGGAATGAAATTTCGAACAAATTTCCACACCAAAATTTTGATTTTTGCTAGATAGTTCAGGCTCCAAATTTTTTTGTAAATCTTTTGCTTCATAATATCCATGTTTGAAGGCTCAATAAAGGCTTTGTAACCACTTTTAACATAGTAAATGCCTGATTTTTCACTAAACCATACTAACTTGTCAGATTGACTAGTTAGAGGTATATGAATACTTATAATTTGCCTTGCCTCTTCATCAAAAAAAGTTTTGAAAATTAAGTCATGATTCCAACTGCTTGAATTTGGTAATCTTATGTCATTAACCCGATCTAAACCATCCACTGGGCTTGTAGCGATCTTTTCATGATTGTTACTCGGTAGCTAATAATCCTTCCAAATCGAGACAGAATGTCCTGATCCATTCCTCCACCGAAGCCCCGATTCTAACAGAGCTTTAGAGTACCAAATACTTCTCCAAATTAATGATGGGTTTGAAACCAATGGTGCCTCCAAAAAATTCGAAGCATGATAATACTTTGCGCGTATCAGTCTTTCCGTTAGAGAAATAGGATTATCCATTAGTTTCCATCATTGTTTTCCTAACAGTGCAATATTAAAATTTGATAAGTCTCAGAAACCCATATCTCCTTCATTCTTTAAAACATATAAAGATTTCTGAGAGCACCAATGCAACCTAGTCTTTCCAGATTTTTTCTGCCACCAGAACCTTGCAATCACTACTTCTAGTTCCTTGCACAAGGAGCTTATAATAGCCCATTTTTAGTCAAATCCGAATATTGGTTTTGGGACCACAAATTCAAGGTCAAAATATTTATTTTATTATTATTTTAATTTCTACAGTATGATAGTATAATTGTGTGAAAATTTTGTTAAAAAATTTTATCGTTTGAATGCTTAATTTGATAAAAGGACTAAATCGCGTAAAGTGTAAAAGTGGAGTTCTATTAGGTAAAGGTGTCTAATAGCTATGGAAACTTAAATTAGAGGTCCTTATGTGGTAATTAGCCCATTTTTAATATGAGTGGACAAATATGGTCATTAATTAGGTGATTTTAATGCTTTAATTAAAGGTTAATTTTGGTATTTAGTAAATAAAGGTTAAATAAATAAAACAAAACAATTTTATGTTATTTTATCATCTTCTCCAACCTAACCTAGGGTGTAGTATCCATTTTTAAGCTTCAATATTCGGCTATCTTCATTTCTTGCAATTAGGTATGATTTTTGTCTAGTTTTTAATGATTTCTACGCTTTTGAGATTGTTGTAGCTTAATCTAGCTAGCTCAGGGACTAATTTGAATTTTTTTAAAGGTTTAGGGTCTTTCTATTGATGAATATGTGTGTATTTTGATGTTTGATGATAGAAAATGTATGCTTGTTGTTAGATAAATAACATTTGTAAAGTGATTTTTGGTAAAATTGCTAAGTAGGGATTAAATTGTGAAATGTGTAAATTTTGTGGTTAAATTGTGAAATAAATGAAAAGTACGGATTGCTTTGGGGTTATATGAAATTTGACTAGCATGGGTAGGGGCCTAATTGCATGAATTTGTGTTTTTATGAGATAAAGACTAAATTGTAAAAATGTTGAAATATTAGGGACAAAAGTGTAAAGTTGCCATAATATGCATTTTGGGCTAAATTGAATAGAATGATAATTAAATAAGTTAATTTTGATTACATATAGATCAAGAAAAGCGTAATTCGAATTTAAATCGGGGGAAAAATAAAGTGTTGGACTAATCGAATCATTTCATCGTTTTTGTATTCGAGGTAAGTTCGTATATTAATAAGCATTAATATAATTATGTTTTAAATGATTATTATTGAATTATTTGTGAAATACGACCTTGCGAATATATTTGACGAAGATTCAGCATTGAAAAATCTCAGTTGAACCTTAGGAATAGATCAGGATATGAATGACATGTCATTAGGGGTTATGTGATTTGGGTGCTGGTCCGTATGCCCTACCGGTGGCTGAGTTATCCGGCATGTGTTGCAGATTCTCGTCAGCTTGTATGAGCAGTACTGTGTAGCTACGTCATGATCGTCAACTTGTGTGAGCAGACCCGTTGATAGCTCGAGAGTGAGTATTATATGTGATATGGGATTGAGATAGCTTCGGCTATGTATTGGCACTTAAGGTGTGAGATTCCTAAGTGTTCGATAGTATTTTAAATGGTTCAATGGGTATATCGAAGATATAAAATGATGAGAAATAGATACGTATCAGTACAAGTATGTACGAAAACTATACGAGCATTGAAACTATGAAAGTTATGAGATCTTGATTAATTATGTGATTGAATATATGCTAACCTTATAATTACATGATTTTGAAGTATACTATGTTATATTACTTGAATGGTGATTAAATGGTGAGTTTTACTTATTAACTATACGAGCTTACTAAGCTTTATAGGTTACTTTGTTTACTTTTCCATGTTTTATAGTGAATTTTGAAGCTAGCTCAGATTAGGAGTCGTCGAAGATTGCATCACACTGTCGAGCTTCTACTTTGGTACTTTTGAGTTTATGTATTTGGTTATATGGCATGTATAGGAATTGTGGTTATTTTGGTTTAAGGTTTGGTAATGAATTTAGCCATTTTAATTGGCCTGTAAATGTTAAGTGTTTGGTCTTGTGTATAGCCATGAGAATTGGCTTATTTTGGTATATTTGGTGATGTATATATATGAGCAAATTGCCTTGGTTATGCATTTGGTAATTGATATATAAATGCTTGTAGTGAATGGTTGTTTGTGAATTGGTATGCTTGTAATTTAGGTAAAGTGATGTATAAATCAAAGTGCATACATGAAGTTAACTAGTTAAGTGAATTGAGAATGTGAATTTGGTATAGAATTGAATAGCCTAATGTGGTACTTGTGTGCCTTGTTGTTTTGGGTATGAAAATGGTATGAATTATGCTTGGTTGAGTTTGGTTGAATGCTAATTTATGCCATATTATGTGCCATTTGAATTGTATAGGTGTATGCAAATTTGGATGAGAAAGATGGCTTGGTAAATAGCCTATTTTTGTCCACACGGGTAGAGACACGGGTGTGTGTCTCAATCGTGTGTGACACACAGATAGGTGACACGGCCGTGTATCCCCTGGTGTTTAATTAGAAACCAAGTCAGTATGCTCCACATGGCCCAGCACACGGGTGTGTGTATTGGCCGTGTGGCATAAGCCAGTATACCCTACAAGTTTGGCACAGCTTAGCACACGGCCTAGCGCACGGGCATGTGAGGCCATTTCGAAGGGCACACTGGCTAGTCACACAGGCGTGTGGTTGGCCATGTGACCCAAGTCAGGGAGTTATACGGGGTTGAACATGGGCTGGGACACGGTCATGTGATCCCATTTCGAATGTCCACATGGCCTATGACACGGGCGTGTCTTTGGCCGTGTGAGTCACACGGCTGGGCCACACGGGTGTGTGTCCCCTGTATTTTGAAAAATTTTCTAAGTTTTCTAAAAATTTCTTAAGTTATCGGTTTAGTCCCGAACCACTTCTAAAGTATGTTTTGGGCCTCGTAGGCTCGTATTAAGGACTTGAAGAATGATTGTGAATGACTTGTATTTAAATTTGATAATTATATGAGAAATGTATGTTCAATTGTATAATAAGTCCGATAATGAGCTGTAACCCTATTCCAGCGACGGATACGGGTGAGGGGTGTTACAGAGCTAGGCAAAAGAAAACAAGACATTGCATACATTGGATTGCTTGCATAATTGCTTTGATAAGGACTTCTTTACCCCCTATGAACAACATCCTCGAACTCTAATTAGCCACCCTTATAATTATCTTTTATTTTATGTCTTTGAATGCCAATTTTTGTTTTTTCCCACAATTGAAGAGAGTCAAATATATATTTTAAGATTAATGTTGGAGTTAACTCCCAAAATTCTGCACACATTTTCCCTATTTTCTTGGCTTACATTAGAGCTAAAGAACAAACCCGATTTATCAAGATTTATTAACTGCCCCGAGTCCCTTTAGATGTGGCTTAGCCCCTTCTATCGTTGCTTCTCCAAAAATCAAACTATCATCAGCAAAAAGTAAGTGGGTGATAAGCGGGGCATGTCTATTTACGTGATCCTCTTAAGATCACCACCTGTGAAGGCTATTCTTAAGAGAGCTGATAGATCCTCACTATAGATGAGGAATAAGTAGGGACTGGGCGGGTCACATTGTCTAAGTCCATGGGTAGGAGTGAATCTTTTGCCTCTCTCTCCATTTACTACCACATAATAAAAGACTATTTCAATGCATCTCATTGTTTTCTGGACCCATGATTCTGTAAAGCCCATTCTCTTAAGCATGATTTTGATAAAAGGTCATTCCTCTCTGTCGTACGCTTTACTAATGTCAAGTTTCAAAGTGAAACATCCCTGTTTCCCTAGTCTCTTCTCTGTCATAAAATAAAGAATTTCATAGGCGACTAGAATATTGTCTGATATGAGTCTTCGGAGTACAAAAGCACTTTGTGCTTTATCGATGCAATAATAAAGTACACTCTAAAATATGTTTACTAACATTTTTGTAGCAATTTTGTATAGAATATTGCAAAGGCTAATAGGCCTAAATTGAGTCATAGAGCTAGGATTACTAACCTTTGGGATCAAGACGATTCATGTATGATTGATTTTTGAGATATTGTGGGAGCTATTTAACAAGTCAATACAATATTTTGCTACCTCATTTCCCACAATGTACTAGAATCTTTAGTAAAACACTACCCCCAAACCATCTTCATTCGAAGCCTTTAATGGGCTTATGGTTTTTAAGGCTAGACACACCTCTTCGTATGAAAACACCCTTGTAAGTTCATCATTCTTTGATAGAGTAATGCAAGGCACGACCCCCTCTAAAATTGAATCAGCATTTTCAATTCCATTTGATGAAAAAAGAGAGTCAAAATAGCTAGTAGCTAGCGACAAAAGATCCTCGTTGTTTTCGTAAGTATTTCCATTTAAGTCCATCATTTTTCTACCATATTTCTTCTTCTTCTCTCGATTGTCACTTTGTGAAAAAAATTCTTATTTCGGTCACCATTCTTCATCCAATTTGCTCTGGCCCTCTGTTCCCAATAGAGTTCCTCTTTGTCAGTCTCCAAATTGATAGCTAATTTGGCATAAATAATATCCCCCAAGACTTCATCTGTTGGATTCAAAGCATTCAACTTTTGGAGCTGTTTTTCAATATCTTTTTTTTTGTCAATGATCTCTTTTTTTTATTCTTTTAAACCAAGCCTCAAGACCCTCCTCAACCTTTTTTAGTATCGTTAGAATAGAGCCTAAACTAGTAGCCCACAAATTATTAACCTCTTATTTGCATGTATCCTCTCAGAATCAAATAGCCTCAAATTGAAAATGCCACATTTTTGCATACATATTATCCACATTCGAATTTAAAAGTAGAGGACAATGATCTAAGAAAAAGTGTGTTAGGTGTTACATTTTATAATTCAAAAATAAATTCCACCATTCGTCATTAGTAACCCCATAATCCAACCACTCGTGAATATTATTTGATTTGCTTTGACCCTTCTTCCAAGTAAACCATTGCCCAAAATAGCCTAGATCAGAAATAGAGCAATAGGAAAACATTTCCCAAAACCTTTGCATTTGACTTTTGTGCCAGATTAAATCTCATTGGTTCTCGGATGTATATGCGATCTCGTTGAAATCTCCCTTTGACTTTCTTCAAGAGTTCCATAAAATCCAGTGCACCTCAATTTCATTCCATCCGAGTCTTCATCAATCATAATATCTATATGCCTTCACGAATACGGTCTGAAGGACACCTTATAATCATTTTTTCCATCCCATAGATAATCCACCACTTCTCTTATCCGAGTCAATATCAATTCCATTCTGAAAACCACACTTACTCTTAATTTTTGCCATACGAGAACCCTATAGTTTAGTTTCAATCAAGAAAACTACAGAGGGATTTGAGTCCCTCAGCATATGCCAGAGACATTGAACTATCCAGGGCCTCTCCAAACCTCGAACGTTCCAACTTAAAAACTTCATCGCTTCCGGTTGGCCTCTTTAGCAAGGCCTGCCGATCTGTTTTGGTTTGGTACCTACATCAAAATACCCAAGAGGCTTCATATGAATCTACGTTTGAGGAAACTCCTAAAGCACTTGATTGAAAACAAGACCATTTTAGCCCATCAATTTGTCTTATTGGGCTATTTTCTTCTTTTGAAACTGTTACCTCTTCATTAAATTTATTACTGACATCATTTTAATATGGCCTATCTCACTTACTATTATTGGCCTAGAGATTAATGGGATATTTGACTTTCCTTTTTCAAAGTAAAGAATTTTGGACGGAAATCCCTTATTTGTTCCTTGATTCATAGGAATAGATTGTGACTCCTTCGGATTACTCCCTCCATAATTATTCGTAGAGTTGCCATAATTTGAAACTTTTCCACCACTATCCTCCACCAGCCACTTGCTCTTCCACGCCGCAATTTTTTTAAGCTGTGCACGGAGTGAAATATCCCACTAGAACTAGTACTTCTATTTCAGATGAGTTGCTTTGATCGATTAATAACTTTCACGGTGTCCTAATATGCCATATAGAAAACAAAAAAAAGTGAGTTTTTCGTATTCAAATCTGACATAGACAGACATACCGTTTGAGAGTGTGAGTTTTTTTTGTTCTTTTCAGTGGTTTTCTGACATTTAACCGTACCCTCAACCTCATTAATCCTTTGTATCCTAACTAGATAGTTGATGTATCATATTCTAAAAAGTTCCCAATAAAGTTTCCCAACTGTCTTGCAACTACCTCGCACATAAAACCATGGGGGAGGTCATGGATAATAATCCAGAAATAAACTTCTGTTAATTGGATGGTCAACGGGTCTTTCCCTTATTTTAGCCTGTGTAACACCAACAAATGTGAATTAAAATTCCACATGCCATTTTTTCTCAATCCGATCCATAACTACTTCAAAATAAAATCGAAATAAGAATGTCATTTTCCAGATCTGATATTGAGACTCCTCCTATAGGATGCCATACATTGGCTAGTGTCAATCTCATAGTTTGGAAGTGAATCACACTTGAGATAAGAAATGTTCCCACAAAACAATTTGCATAAGATGTCTCACTATTAAATGATTTTACCTCTAACTGAATGGATTCTTCCTCTGCGTTATTTAAAGATAAACTCACTATAAAATCCTCTATTGGCTAAAACCGGTAAAGAATCGTAGGCTCGTTATGGTGGACAAACTTGAAGAATAAAATACTGTGCTAACAATAGTAGAAAAAACATGTCAAAAGATAGAGAGAGAGTGCGTTAAAAGACAGAAAAATTGAGTTTGCATGAATCCAACTTTGATTTAAGTGTATACATTTAAAAAAAATGAATGCATATACTCATTTTCATATCAGATGAATTTAATTGTTTGTCTATACAATATATCAATATAAAATGGTACTAATTTGATAATATTATTAATGATTTGTAAAAATTAAATCAAATCAAAATTATATATAATATTTAATATTAAATTAAAATTATATATGATTTTACTATTTATTTACCCAGATAAATAAATACCATAACATGTTACGAATAATCATGGAACGCCAATCTATCCTTATTTTATATCATGTTAGCTTAGGCATTCTATTTAGGGGTGTTCAAATAATAATTGAACCGAACTAACATTAATCGAATTAATCGAATTGTATAATCTTTTAAACATTAGTTGAACTAAAATATTTCGATTAATTCGATTGGTTAACCAAAATTTATATGTTTTTGTCTTTTGGTTAAAATAAATACATTGAAATGAATTGAAATATATGTTTTTGTCTTGAAAATTAACCCAATTAACTAAAATTTTATGTCTTGAAATACTACATAAGTCTTGAAATTAACACATAATATTAATTATTAAGTTCGATTAATTTAATTAATTACTCGATTTTAAATAAAATTAACCGATGACTAAAATTTCAAAAAATCATTAATGAATCTCCAACTGATTTAAGTTCGACTATTGACTAATTAATTAAATTAGATCAATTCTATTAATTAATTCGATTTTAAATGAAAGTTTGAAAATACTAATTCTATTGGCTGCGACCGCAAATTTAGGGAAGTCAAAACCTTAGACAAACAAAAACGGGTTAGAGTGTAATGATATATCCATGGTTTGACTCTATATTACTCCCTCTGTAATAACGACAACCGCCAAATGTCACAAAGATTTCATCCTACTTTCCTTAAGCTAACACGTGGAAACAACATAGCGGTCCAAGATGAAACCCACCTGTAATTACAAGCCTGAGATCCCCGTTCATCTCATCAACCTTCTCTCTCTTTTTTTGATAGGGGGTGGGGCCCAAGACTAGACCTTTGCTTTGCTGGCTTCTGGCCCTCCATTGTTGGTCTTTTATGGGTCTTGTCTGCTGAGAATTAGAGGGAGAAACAAGAGAGACCCCATCGCAATTTGCCAAGTAAGAGAAAAAGGTTTTATTAGTTTGTTCAGGCCAAAGCCGAAATCTTTCACATAAATACACTGCCCTTTTTGAACAAGGAAAAGAAAAAAAACCCCTCTTCCTTTTCATTTTTTCTGTTATGTTCTTATCTTGTTCTTGTTCTTCAATTATATCTCATCACTCAAAAACCAAAACCCAAACTTTATCTTTTGATTTGGTTGATCCATAGATCTGCTAATTCCAATTCCATGCTCGCATGAAGTTTTTTCCTTTTCTGTTTCCAGATCCTCTTCTTCAAGTTTAAACCAAAGTGGTCAAACTACAAGGTATACTTCTTATTTTTCATTTTAACATTTAGTGTGGGGCAGTGGGAAAATGAGTTGAATTACGAGGATTAAAGGGTCTTAAGGGATATGTAAAACTGGGTTGTTTAAAGTTCTCAATGTGAAACATTAGACCTTCTGGATGTTCTAATGGCTGACCAACTACTTCGTTAGAAAAAAAGAAAAGAAAAGAAAGTGAGCTTTGACCGGTTCTTTTGTTTTTAAAAACCTTCCTTTTTGTTTCTGTTGTTTGAGCTCGATATTATTATCTTTTTGTAAATTATTGATCTGCTAATTATTGATTATACAGTTATCAAATTTGTTTTTTCATCTGAGTGATGCTGTTAACTTTGTATTTGAGGTTAAGAGTAGTGGAAGATATTATTTTTACTTAAGGCTTCCTTGGTTTAGTTGTTTTTGAGCTTTATTGCACATTGCAATATTGCTAACCTTTTGGTCTGCTTTGTTGTTGCTGTTGCTGTAGTACTATTTACATTATCTTGTTGAGAAGCAAAGGAGGATACGGCTTCGTTGTTCAGGTTTCTAAGGTTTGGTTGTATATAGGGCACATTTAGATGTGGAGAGAACTTGGAGGGGTTTCTGGATGAGATGAGGGATGTTATCTGGGTTGATGAACTTTTTGAGGGCCTGTTTTCGGCCAAAGTCAGATCAATACAGTCACACAAGTTTGGATACCGGAGGTCGCCAAGATGGGCTTTTGTGGTACAAGGACACAGGGCAGCACGTCAATGGTGAGTTCTCAATGGCAGTGGTTCAGGCAAACAATTTACTTGAGGATCAGAGCCAACTTGAGTCTGGTTGTTTGAGTTTAAATGAGTTGGGTCCCTATGGTACTTTTGTTGGCGTATATGATGGACATGGGGGCCCAGAGACTTCACGTTTCATAAATGAACATCTTTTTCAACATCTCAAGCGTAAGTACAAAGCCTTTGCTTGGGGTTAATTATTTATTAACCTTTATTTACTGATTAAGTAGATGAAACTAATATTCTATAAGCAATTTGTTTTGGATAGAATTAAATGATTGAATAGCATGGTAAAGTTGTTGCCGCTATAGTTGAAGACTTAAGGTTTGTTGTTCTAAATCCAAACAGTTTTAGGTTCATGATTATCACTTTTGTTATTTTGCATCTCACTGCTGATTCGTAGCTGTAGATTGTGGTCTTTGTCTTGACTTAATTTTATTTTTATTTTCTTCATGCACTTTTGTATCATTGATGTTTACTATTCAACAATTTTGTTATGTTCAGGGTTCACTTCAGAGCAGCAGACAATGTCAGTTGATGTGATACGAAAAGCGTATCAAGCAACAGAAGAGGGTTTTTTGTCTCTTGTTACGAAACAGTGGCCTATGAAGCCACAAATTGCAGCTGTTGGATCCTGCTGCCTGGTTGGTGTCATATGTGGTGGAACCCTCTATGTTGCCAACCTTGGTGATTCGCGTGCTGTTTTGGGGAGAGCTGTGAAGGCAACAGGAGAGGTTCTAGCCATTCAGCTGTCGGCTGAGCATAATGTGTGCATAGAATCTGTAAGACAAGAGCTGCAGTCATTGCACCCTGATGACTCACAGATTGTTGTTTTGAAGCACAACGTATGGCGTGTAAAAGGTCTCATACAGGTAATTTTCATCTGATCGTACTATAGACACTCAAGAGAGTCCTTGCCCAAGTTTAGCACTACAGAGAATGCTACTTATGATTATTTAAAAATTTTGTTTTAGCCTTCTTGATTTATACTCAATGCTTAGAGCATAAACATGGGGCAGAGTTTCATCTGATGATGCTTATTTTTTTTAAAAGTAAAAATGAGCAAAGGCCTTTAAAAGTTTTTAAAGTAAAAATGTTATATGATTACAATTCCTAAGCAGTGTTTGATGGGAAATTGTTTGATTGGTTGGAAAGAAAGAGTTATATCAGCTGCATCATATTTTTCCTCCTATATGGTGGAGCCATGGAAGGGGAAGGATAGCCATTATAATTATTGGTTCCAGTTGGATGTATGGCTTTATCTGCAAAGTGAAAAGAGGAAAAAGGAAACGAAAAAAATCTTTGGCTATGAGAGAAGTTTGTAATTATTAAAGATCATGGAAAAGGATAAAATGGTGCTACTGGCTGTTGCCTAAAAGCTTGCAATCTAAAAAAGTTGTTGGACTGTATGTTGATCTCATGGAAAGGAAGAATTTTGATAGTTATCCATTGATACGGCACGTTCCTGTTGATGGTTATTAGGTTTTATTATGGAATCACATTAGCTGCTGGATTTTCATCTATATAGGTATATGATCTAGGAGTTAATTCTCTCATGTTTCAGTTTTACAAGAGAATAAGCTAAAAATCCTGGTTTGTGCTGTACTGGTGGCTTTGGGAGATGTTCGGAGCCGTCTCTTGGCAAAATGACCCCCCTCCCCCTGGCGCACACGCGCAAAGGGAGGATATGTAATTCACTGTGTGAGATCGGAGTAATAGTTCTTTTACCATGCCCTGTAAGTTCATCTTATTTCAATGATTGATGCTAGCACTGCCTTAATTCATTCACGAAGCATCTGCAATAAGTTTACTAAAACAACCCCCTCACCATTTCCCAAATGAAGAGAGGCTTAGTACATTTCACTAGTGCATGCAATCTGTCCAGCGGTTCAAGATTGTAATTCTGTTTTTATGATTTTCCATCGTATGTTCTACTTTCCCTTGCATATTGAGAGTGTTATTGGTAGAATTCTTAACCTTTCAGGTTTCCAGATCAATTGGTGATGTATATTTGAAAAAGGCTGAGTTCAACAGGGAGCCTTTATATTCAAAATTCCGCCTTCGTGAACCTTTGAAAAGGCCGATATTAAGTGCAGACCCATCAATATCAGTTCACCAACTGCAGCCACATGATCAGTTTGTGATATTTGCATCAGATGGGCTCTGGGAGCACTTAAGCAATCAAGAAGCTGTTGATATAGTACAAAATCATCCACGAAGTGTAAGTTCATGCCTCAAAGTTAAATATAGTTGATCTGTTTATAACACGACTCCGTTCTCCTATCCTTCTGAAACTTCCATTTGCTTCCATTTGGTTAGAGTATGAAAGCCCTTTTTAGTTGGTTGCTGATAATTGATTATGGAAGCTTTGATTTTGATATTGAGGATATTTCCTTTGTTGTATGACTATGAGCTATGGCATCCCACCTGAAGAGCCATGATTTCCGGCTACTGCTTGTTCAATATTTTTCCATGCCATTACTGCTTCTTAACATTTACCTTTTAACTTTCAAGCAAAATACCTTGATAACAAGTCGTCCAGTTTGAACACTACCTCCCTACATCGCATTTTATTTGATCTTCAAACCAATCGACTGATAATGAATGACAATATGCTCCGTAATGAACATTTTTATGCCCTTCTTCAATGTTTCTTGTTGCATGTGGGTCAAGTGACTACATGCATACACGAATGCATGCTCATTCTAGGAGGAACAACAATGTTCTCGTTTTCTTCTGTCTTTTGATTTTGTTTTCCTCTGTTCATTCACAGATAAGTAGTTGCGTTTATTGTGTCATCTTAAAATAAGTGTACCAAAAGAACTGAGAAATTAACCTTTTTTTCTTATTGGGTTTTGGACTTAATGCAGGGAAGTGCAAGAAGGCTGGTAAAAACTGCTCTAAAAGAAGCAGCAAATAAGAGGGAAATGAGATATTCTGACTTGAAGAAGATTGACCGAGGTGTGCGTCGGCATTTCCATGATGACATCACAGTAATCGTGGTGTTTCTTGACTCAAATCTCGTGAGCGGGGGTAGTTCGGTTAAGGGTCCGAATCTATCAGTTAAAGGAGGAGGAGTCAGCTTGCGTCCTAATATACTGGCTCCTTGTGCCACACCAACAGAAGCTGGCAGTACCTAATTGTGCTGCATGCTTTTATTTGTTGCATCATTGTCTAATGTGAATACACCAGGTAGATTCCAAAGGCCATAAGAGGAACAAGCCTTCAATTCTTTAATATACCCTGTAACTTTTAACTGGAAAGCAATACCTGCATTTAGCATTGTGCCGAAAATCTTAAAATGAGCTTAGAGTAAAAGTGCAAGATGAGGTGACAGACAGATTATTATAGTTAGTTAGGCTAGTTTCCGTTCTCATTATATCAGTCTCCTTTTGTTCTTCAGTTACTGCATTCGACTCTTTTTGACTTTGTTAATTCCACTGTTTCCACAGTATATGTTCTTTTATTTTATTTTATTTTATTTTATTTTTTATTTTTATTTTTTTGGAAATACAATCACAGTTAACATCTTACTGATCAGAAGCAAAGGGAGCTAGCAACCATTTCATGGTTTATGGATATCTAGTGAAATTATGTTTCTGAACTCATTTCTGGGCTTTCATAAATTATTGTTGGATTGTATTCCCTGCTAAAACTCAATAAGATTAATACCTGCCGTTTCTCGAATTTCGAATTTTACAGTGTCGGATTGTTTTGTCTGAAATATTGACGAAGGATTCAGGGACAATTCCACCATTTCGTTTAATGTTGTCTGGCAGGCATATCTGTTCATGCTTTTCCGGTAGTCTGCTGGTTAGCAAGTTTCATATTAGACTTTGACAATACTATTATTAAATGTTTTCTTGTCAAAACTATACATTTGAATTATGTATAGTGAAGATTTCAAAGGGAATTCCATAAAATATTTGGTAACGGGACTCTCCTATTTCATAAATTTTAACTTTTTGGTTTCAAGATTCAAATATGAGAAATATCAGCATAATGACCCCAAAAAAACATCCCTTCTGAGATTTTTTTTTACTGATTTCATTTTCTAAACAAACAATTTCCCTGTGTAGATAAAGCATGCAGATACCAGGGTTAAAAAAAAAAATTGGAGAGTCAGCTCATTCATACATGTCCAACAAAGCCATGGTTTGATCTGACTGTTTAGTTTTTTCATTTTCTTTTTTAACTGTGATTCGAACCCAAATTATTTTTTAGAGAAGATAAACATTAGATCAATAGGTCACAACTTTGGGTTCTTAAATTCTCAATATTTTTCTTTTAAATATTCATACCCGACCTGTTTTGAGATAGATATTGGGATAAAGATCTCTAAAGCCCCTTCCAATACATGAGAGAGCTCCAAAAAACAAAAAACCTGACATGCGAATATGACTAACATAGATGGCAATGGCTAATGCAAACAGCTAATGATAGAAAATCCACAAGCTTCTCCCTAGGAATGCATGAAAGAAAAGAAGCTAACCCATCCACCAACAGCAGAAAAGAAACACATATTGGAACATAAGTTTTGAGCAGAATTCGAGAGGGTTCGAAGTTTCACTATCTTCTATTAGTAGTTTTGTACAACATGCAATGATACACATCCTAGAAAAGCTTGATTATGATCATGCAAATGAATAATTACAGGTTTTACAATTTAAATTCCAGAAACATCCTTCCTACCTTAGATACATTGAAACCAAGAACTGAGAGAAGAGTATGAATTCACTAACTACGGTAGCCGGAGAATGTATCCCAAGCAACGGGACAATGTCTACCTGCAACCAGTTTTCAACAGCTGATCCCACCACCGCACCAGCAACAAGCCCCCCTATAGTAATCAATGTAGCCTTACCTGCCAAAAGAGAGGAAAAAAACACAAAGGAAATGACTTAAGATGTTTCATCTAAACTGAAGTTTAAACAAGTTCGGAATTTGTCCAAGAATGCAGTCTAATCTATTGGCATGCTTTGGCAGGTCATAAAACCCCTATGGCAGGCGAACTTCCTTTTGCTTTAAAAGACTTCAATAGCAAAGCCTCAGTTCAACTCGAGGAAACCGATAAGGTTATTAGCTCAAACAAAGAAAAATTCTGATAAACCACTAGAGAGGGAAGCACAAAGAAGAGCTAGCCATATGGAATGATTATAAAACTACTGCAAATCTTCTATGCATGATAAAATGAAATTTGGAAATTTTCCAGTAATCCATTTTCACAAGCAATACCCTACAATATATGAACTAGTGAATAAAGTTAAATCAAATATAAACCATGAGATACAATGTTTTTCACTCAGTAAGAAGCAGCAGCACTCCGAGACCTGAAGGTTTTCTCTGCTCTTTCTCCCTGTCCTTTGCTTCTTTGGATAAGAAGAAAAAGCAAACAAATAGCAAGTAGAAATTGCTGGATTCTCATATTTGACAAAAGCAACATCTAATTAAAATTTCTATTGCAAGCAATAAAATCCACATGCAAGAAGTCTCATTACCTAGCTTGACATTCTTTCTGGTCATAAAATATAAGGAAGCTCCAAAGCTACTTGCTAAGATAAGCCCGGGAACATCAGGTCCGGTGTAAGGAACCACAGAGGACGTAGAAGCTCCATTCACATACGTCAGAACCATAAGAGCTCCATATACACCAGCTTGTATGCCCAATTCGCTTGTAACCGGCGCTACAACTGAAACGGGTAAATTCTTCACAGTTGTTTGCACCCACCGTGGCATCGATCCCACCCCGGAAGGATTAACAGGTTTAACATCTGCATATCTAATGCTTCTGTCCACCACCTTTCCGGCTCGTCGTTGGGTTAAGCTTCGCATAAGCAACATGTCATACGCAGCCTCAACCTAAAAACATAAAACATAGTACTAAGAAAACAAAAACCATAGATTACCATGCTATGTCCAGGGGCTCTTCTTAGTTAAGTGAAAAGAAGGATAGATGAACCACCATAAGCATCATCTACTTCATGGCAACAAATAACAGCATCTGCATAATCTAGAACATGGGAAATGTCCACCAGATACAAATGGGAAATTACATGCTATAAAGAACTTTCTTTTTTTTTTTTTTGGTAGGTATGCTGTAAAGAACAATTATTGTAAATTGAGACAATAAAATCAAATCCAGGTAATAGACACAAAGTAAAAAACTCAAATCGCAATTTGAGAGGATAAATAAATGATAGAATTTGCAAACTACACAGAGAAGATTGGAAATGCTAACAAGTTGCATGATTATCGGATTTACACAAAAAGGTTCAATATTTATCATCAAAATCTTTTGAACTTCAGAAAATTCTGAAATTGAACAAAAGAATAAAAAGAAGGGCAATGAATTACCTGAGCGATAGCTTCTTGGTCATCCTTAATAGAGGCAACAATCGAATTCTTAGCGCGAAGAATATCATCAAAAGAAGCATTTTCGGAGACCCCAAGGAGCTTGAGCGCGTTCTCAACAGACATCTCGAAGGGAGCCGAGTCATCAGCTCGTGAACCAGCTCGAGCTGCTAATATTCGCCGGGAGTGGACGATTGTGGTGGTTCTCCAGGGCTCGGTCTTTGTGGGTTTAAAAGAAGGGTAGGTTTGGGTGGGGAGGTTGACCGGCGGTCTGGGAATAGGGGTGCCTGGAGTGAGACGGTTTGACCGGACGGAGAGTGTGGTTGCAGCCATTTTTCGAACAAAAAATGATAAAAAAAAAGTTTTTTTATTTCCCTTCTTTTTTGGGACAAGAAAACGTAAGGTGAATTTAATCAGACATGAAAAAAAAAAGCTTATGCTTGCGCTTGGGTCGGGAGTATGTTTTCTTTTGATGGGGACCGTTCGATTGTCTGACCAAATCATTCTTTGTAAATTTTGCTTAAAAATTGCACATTAAAATTTCAGGAAATTACAGCCTAATTGTCTTTAACAGTTCTCGATCCCCACTGGCGTAGCTTAAGACAAAAGAAAGATGTTAAAATCACAGCCAAAAAAACCAAAAAAAAAAACTAAAAATTGTGGTGATGAGAGTAAGCAGCATGTGTACACGTCTCTAATTTCTGGACAGTCCCTTAACCAAACAAAAGGTCATCTAGGGGCAGTTGAAGGGCGTTAATTGTTACGCCATTGAAGAACAAACATCCACAAAAACATGTTGGCTATGAGTAAATGGTTCACGCTCACACCTTTTATGTCTAACAGTTTTAGTAAGAGAGTTGGGTTTTCCAACAGCCCTGGTTCTGTTCGAGCCCATGTCAATGGAGGAGGAGACGACACCAACAATAGTAAAAACAACGACAAGAAGAAGAAGAAGAAAGTTGTGGTGGTTGGCTCGGGTTGGGCTGGTCTCGGTGCTGCTCACCATCTCTGCAAACAGGTTCTTACTATATTTGCTTACAGGGGGAATCCTGTCTTTCCCTTGAGTAACTTACAGTTTAGGTGAAAATGAGGAGTTACGATTTTTGTTTCAGGGATATGATGTTACTGTTCTTGATGGTGGTGATTGTATAGGCAGTCCAGATAATGTCGGTATCGAAGGTAAATCATTGTAGAACCAAACTTTTATGTTTCTGCTCTTCTGCCATGATTGAATCATACAAATGAAGTGCCACAAAGGGCTTGGTTTTCCCATTAATGCACTAGTATGACTTATGTTGCTCCTCTAATAATTTGTTTATTAGATTCTTTGATTGAATATTGAACACTAATCTCTGGTTTGAACCCTTTTTTCCTTCTTTTATTTGGGGGGTGTTAGGGTTTTGGTATCCCTATAAAAATATATTCAGTCTTGTTGATGAGTTGGGTTTCAAGCCCTTCACTAGCTGGACAAAATCTGCACAGTATTCAGGGGAAGGATTAGAGGTATTTTCTATTAGTTGCTTTGAACAAACATGCCATTCCAACTGATATAAGAGCTGTTATAGTTGCATGATTCAATAGTTTTTACTATCTGTTTGGAACAAAGCTAGCAAATCAAGCAATAATTTTCTCGTCATTGTTATAAGAATGATTTGTTCATAGTAAAAAGTAAAAAACAAAGACATTTCTCCCATTGTGAAAACCTTGTTGGTAAGCTAAATGTTATGAACCTTCGATAGAGCTGCTTTCGGTTTTCTAAACAGACACGGGATAACTCTGCAGGTTGAATTTCCAGTATACCAGGAACTCCCTCAATTGCCAACTCCATTAGGAACCTTATACCACACTCGAGTATGTTCTTAGTTCCATCTTCATGCTTTATTTGCTAGTCTGTAAAGTCGATAGTTCCGCTTATTAACATCTGGAAATCGTTCCATTATATGCAGTTTGTCCGACTCCCCTTGGTTGATAGATTAACATCACTTCCTCTGATGGCTGCAGGCAAGTAGTAATGATTCATTGTCTTCCAAAAAAGTAATGGTGTTTTCCCAATGCCGGGAGATATTGACTTCATCCTTTTTTTTTTCTAATAAGTCTTCCCTGCTTTTGCACTGAATACTAGGCTGATTATTTTCCGTCTCTTTGGGATTGTAACTGGATGTTTTTAAATAAACATAATTATGGCAATCTTTCTTAGCTTTCTATTTATTTCCATCATCAGCTGACCGTTCCTCCTGTTTGCAGTAATTGACTTTGACAACACTGATGTTGCCTGGAAAAAATATGATTCAAGTAAGGATTCCCTTTCAGACTAGAATCCATCACTGAATGAATCAAAGATGAAATATTCAAGTGCCTTATTCAGAGGTTTAACTGGTAGTTACTGCAAGGGAGCTTTTTAAACGGTTTGGATGCTCAGAGAGGCTCTATCAAGATATTTTTGGTCCGTTACTTCAAGTGGGTTTGTTTGCTCCAGCAGAGCAATGTAGTGCTGCAGCAACTCTAGGACTGCTATATTATTTAACTCTTGCCCACCAGGTTTGATTGTTGAAGTTCCTCGCTATAAATGTTTTGAACCTGTGCAAAGAATTTTCAACCCAACTTCCATTCCAATCTGTAATCTGCTGTTGCTCAAATTTGACCCTGTGAAGTTTTATGTTATGAATGGTTATAGAAGCATTTCGATGTAGCATTTTGTCGTGGAACTACTAAGCAGAAAATTTTCGAGCCATGGGTGGAGTCTTTGAAGGCTAAAGGTTGTGAAATGTTGGAGGATAAAAAGGTGACAGATTTTAACTTCGATGAGGAAACAGGTTGCGTAACAGAAGTAGTTTGTGGCAACGAGACATACAGTGTTGATGCAGTTGTCGTGGCTGTCGGGATCACCTCACTTCAAGAAACTATCAAGAAAAGGTTTGCCCTTCTGTTCTTTCCTTAAATAGGATTCATCGTTGTGTAATATATGCTATAAGTTTGGAACTTAATACACGTAGTTTAAGTTGAATTTATCTTTTCAATATGTTGAAGCAAAGCTTAATGTCGTAATTTTTAGTTGGATGGTCTTCCATTCTTTTATGTTTTCTCTAAATCTGTACTAGAGTTTTAGTGCTTCAGTTGACCGCTGTTTTCAGCTATCCTGTTTAATTGGCAATTGAGTCCTGTTTAGTGCAGCATTATGTAAACGGGAAGAGTTTCTGAAAGTTTTGAACTTAGCTGGCATCGATGTGGTTACTGTCAAGTTGTGGCTGGATAGGAAGGTCTGTACCTAGATCTTCCCTTGGTTTAGAACTAAATATCATAACAACAATCTTGTGCATTTCTGTAATGGATTTCTTTGTTTACTTTATTTTCCTCCTTTGATCTATTATTTTGACTTAAAACTGGTTGTCTACTTCGATGGTATATCCATCTATGCACTTTTCTGATATGCTCTTGCAGTAGGTTCTAGAGAAATTTGACTCGGATTTACTGAGTTTAAAAAGATAATAGGTAGACAGCTAATCATGGTCCTTTTATTTTTCATCACAAGAAATTGCAGCAAAAATAAACTTGGCTGCATCTTAAAGGATATTATGCTGCATCGAGAAGTTACTTTGCCAAGGTGCTAAAGTTGATATTATGTATTGAATATACCAGGTTGCCATCCCGAATCCAAGCAACGCTTGTGCTGGATTTGATGATTTATTCGGGTGCACCGTATTTGACTTGAATGTAATTCATGACGAACATAAAGATGATACAGAAACTGTATTAGAAGCTGATTTTGTAAGTTCATGCATTCAAACACGGGTCTTAATTTTTTTCATTGGAAGGAAAGAATTTTTGAAACTCTGCCTTCGAATATGGATCTCACCTTTACCTTGTCATGCAGTATCATGCCAATGAGTTGCTGCCTTTGAACGATGAGCTTGTAACCGAAAAGGTTATTTCATACCTATCAAAGTACATAAATGACCTCGAGAGGGCCTGTGTCGTGGACAAAGAAATCGGAAGGTTTACGAAAAGATTGACTCATTTTTTCCCGGGTGAGCACCTAACCGCCTAATTGAATTGAACGGTTTATTTTGCCAAGAGTTTATTAACTCTAGACTTAATCTTGCAAGATGTTTTTAACTACTTAAGTTAGGAAAATCATGATGCATATATGGAAGAAAACCCATAAATAGACTTTGATCAAACATAGTCTTATAAATTTCGGACCTTTTAAAGCATTCTGCAATATGTTTAGATACCTTTGGTCTAAATCACTACCTAATTCAGTGTTTTCTTGCTTCTTGAAAAGGTTCATATAAGTCCATGATGCGTGGATCTACATCGTTCCCTAACTTGTTTATGGCTGGAGACTGGATAATAACCCGACACGGTTCCTGGTTACAGGTTACTTTTGTGATCTCAAATTGCATATAATTTAGCCATAGATTTTTATAGCATAATATAACTGGTTAGAACATGGTTTTTACTTGTTTATAACAGGAGAAATCATATGTCACGGGGCTTGAAGCTGCAAACAGGGTGGTAGATTATCTTGAAGAAGGGAGTTTTGCCAAAGTGATTCCTGTTGAGGAAGAAGAGCCTCACATTGAAGCACTTCGCAGCTTAAATAGACGGCTTAACGAGGTCATCAGCCAAGTTCCCTTGTCCAGTTATTTTCTTCAATAGATCCAATACAAAATAATGTATACAACAAATACGCACGTTCATGCAGAAGAATGCACCTCTGAATTTGGGGATCATGTAAAGGCAATAATAATTATTATTGACTTCAATATGAATCATGCTTAGGAAACAACTTACCTTCTTTTCCATCTAATGTACACAATTTTACAAGGGCATCCCGCTTAACAAAGCAGGGATGGATCCATAAAAATCACAGAATAACTGTTTTGGGTTCAAAAGACGATTGACATTACTTACGATAAACATCAGCCAGCTTTTGATGTTCTTACCACTTGTGGCAGGGTAACTGAATCAAGGTTCTTGGGATAGGGAGTCCACAAGCCAAATCCACCTCTACTTTCTTTCATGCTACTACCGCTACCCTTGAACTCACTCAAGCTTTTCACCCACTCTACCTTAGAAGAATGTTCCCGAGTATGGGGGTGCAGGATAAAAAGTGAATAGTACTCGCAATTTTGAAACATAAAGAACTTAAACAACCCCTTTAACCTGTATACAACATAGCCAAAGCTCAGTTGGTCTCTTGGTGTGAAGAGATTGACCTCATTGAACCACAAGCAGTTAAACAAATTATTCAGTGCTGTATGTTCCCTTATAATTATGGCTCCCTCTGGCACATCTGCATTTGGTTTTTGTGTTAGTATCAAGAAATATAAAATGCATCAATAGAAAAAATATATATAATGCATCCTTTATGAACTCATTGGAAGGGCATGCACTTCACTACTCAAGGCAACCCTTCCATATTTCATAGAAGAGCCCTATGTCTCCCTTCATACCGCTAATCGTATTTTTCTTCAAGCTCCATGGCTCCATGCCCTCAGAGTAATATATCTTCATATGCAGATCGATAAGAGGTCTGGCATATCGCTTCCTCCGCTTGTTTGCATCAGCCTCCTCATATATAGTCCTATGATGTTTGTGCTGAGCAATAGCATAAGTATGCTTATCACGCCATAAGTATCTGCCAATAGAAAATAATTCATAACTGTTTCTGCATCAATGTAAATAATTCAAACTTTATATAGCTAGGGAAAAAGTTAAATCAACAAGGCATATTTAGTAGGCTTGGATATCATAGGAGATTGTCTTTCCTCATTCATCAACAAGGAAAAATATGGTAAAAGCAAAATTGTTAACAATTGAAGAAGACATGAATTTACCTTTCAAGAATAAGCAATGGATCAACTATCAGCTCCATTTTACCATCAATCCAAATGCTGTACTGTGCTTGAGGGAATAACCTGTGGGTTAAAATCTTGGGAACCTTCCCATTCCTTCTGGGCTCATCATAAGGTTGATGCTTCAATGGGATAAGACGCCATAAGCCTACCCACATCCCCTTATCTTTATCCTTCCTGACGGTCACATTTTCTTTAATAAATTTGAGAGATACTTCATCAACAACCATCAGAAAACAGAAGAGCTTCTTAGAACGAGTACTTATATTTGATGGCTGATGAGGTACATCATATCCATCAAAAATCCCAGATGCAACCAAAAACCTACATCTCTTGACATATTCGATATCCACGGGATTCATGTCAGCACCACCATTTTTCAGAAATCCACAGTGCACCTAAAAGGAGAATTTTATGACATTATAAAGCCATTTAATTCTCTTTTCAAACATCTAAAAGGAGTAAGAAGGAGAGGGTTGATGCAAGAATGAGAAAAATTTCATCCCCAAAACAGATGAAATCTAACAAATAATTAGGGGAAAAAATCTTTCTTTTTTTTTTTTTTATCTCCCGGACCTAGACAATTATTTGCATTTGTTATCTACGTATATGAATACGACCAGGGGATTAAAAGCAGTAAAATATGTTCTACCTTCATACTTGGCTTCAAATTAAAATTCTCTTCTCTTTGCAGCCAGCTTTGGTTACCTCCAAATACTGCAAAGGATTGAGATCCATTGTTAACCAAATCCTCCTCCTCAATATAGGTTAGATTTTTAACAATTGCATCAGGTGTTCTTCCCTCTGGAATAACTATTTTATCAGGGTCATCAGCTACTGGAATTGGACAACCTATTTCATTAACTTACAATCAATATCACTCATATTAAAACAGAGGTATCAACACTTTGATGAAGATGAGCTAGCAATCTTACGATGTTCTGGTTTTGGCGCCAATCCAAGCAAGTCCATTGCGATGAACACCTTGCCCTCTTTGTTACATATAGCTGCATATGAAGGGAACATATTGTCTTAAACCAATAACAAAACGAGGTTACAATTTGCAGACCAAAAATTTTAGATTGTTTAGGACAATTTTACTAATTATGGATGTAACCTTGACAAATAAGAAATGGTGACTAAATCGAAAATTAGTGAAGCACACAAAAAATGGAAGCAAAAGCAAATTCTGGCTTGTTTATAAACCTCCCTAATACAGAAAAGAAGCCTACCAATCTTTTTTCCAAGTATTTATCTTATTAATTAATTAACATGTACAAAAGATGATAGTATATCAAATCAAACTAACAGCATTTGTTAAGTAGTATAAGTACACTACAGGCCAATGTTGAAACATAAATTTCAGTTAACTTTATAAATGACCAGTTGCTGGAGAAAAAAAATAGTACAATAGATCAGTATCCATTCATTCTCCTACGTCATACCTTTCCAGAAACTAACAGAAAGCCGACTATTTAAATCCAAACAAAGATAGAGTTACGTACATACCAATGTAAAGATGGATGAAACCCTACCTGACAAGAAAGAAATTGAAGATTGGCATGACCAAACATGAAATAACAATACAATAAGAATAAGTAGCATCCATAGAATGCCTGCTACAAGAACCAATCGAATAAACCCCTGCTTCCACACAATCTTGATTGGATTATCTTGTGGCAACCTCATTGAAGAAAACAAGCCACTTTCATCATCTGCATCAAAAACCCCCAAAACTACATCTTGTCAAAGTGATCCCAAAATCAATAATCCATAAAATGAAGCCGGTAACAGAAACAATTTACACTCCATTCCTTAATGACTACAAAGATATACGATCATACAACATAAATCAATGCTATAACGGTAACCCTATTTTTCAGTTCACCAAGGGATGTGAAAATCGTATAGATTTTGCTTACCTTTAGCAAAAGGGCGTTGATTATTACGGTCTCCTCTACGGTTTAAACGAACAGAATGAGGGCGTTGAAGCTTACTTTCCATTAGTACTCACTTACACCTCATAACCAATAAAAGAAAGCTTCAAAAAGCACGGCGGAAATGATCAAAATCAAACAGGGAAAGTTACTAATAAACTACCATTGTATTAAATCTAAAAAAAAAAAAACTTGAAACTTCAACGAAATGTATCACAGATATGGAATCCAACAAAGCATAAAAAAGAAATAAAAGGGCAAAAATATTAATACCTATCAATTTCAGAGGAATTCATATAGAAAAACAGATAAGCTAAATCAGGGAGAAAGAGGAAAGGAGGTAAAACGAAAGAGTGGATGTTGATGTTCGTTTTGAGACTCAAAATCTGAGAGAAAGCAAAAGAAAATATAAATCTCAAGTAACGCTGTTTAATGTGAAAGAAACTGGGTTAACGACATCGTTTTATCTCATCACCAGAAAAGAGTGAATGAAGCGATAGCAATTTGGGCTCTGGGCTTCACCGGCCCAATTTTGAATTCCATCCAGCCTTGTTTTATGCTAAAACGAATTCTCTCTTAACTTAATCCAAGGTTCAATTCTCGTATCAAATATAGAGTAACTCTAAAACTCATGGTGAACGTTTATCAAAGATTATTTACTGAATTACAAAGAAAAGTGACATAAAAAGCCACATAAGCATTGCTTATTAATTTGGCATTGATTAGCTTTGATCGGTCAACTTGATCAACTTATAGTGTGAATATTTTTGAACCATTATATATCTTTAAATGATTTGTACTTATTTATGAGTAATTATTTGATACATTAAAATTTTTTAACTCTACCAGTGGAGTCGTGATTTTATCATATGTCAAGTTGTATTTAAAATTTTAAAAATAAGTAAATAGGACATGTGGCAAAATCTTAACCCGTTTATAAAGCTAAAAATTTCTATCGATGTGCACTATTATTTATAACTTTTATTTTATATAATTGATATATTATAAAAATTAAATTTCATAATTGTTTTAAGAAAATTAACTTTTATTTAGAATTTTTTGTGAACTTTTATATGATTTTTGAGCTTTTATTTTGATCTCTTTAATATATAAACTTTTTTTAAAATTTTATATGTTATA
This sequence comes from Gossypium hirsutum, assembly GCF_007990345.1. NCBI lineage: Eukaryota > Viridiplantae > Streptophyta > Magnoliopsida > Malvales > Malvaceae > Gossypium > Gossypium hirsutum. The sequence continues at coordinate 6,238,686 of NC_053435.1, read as the reverse complement.
AAAATAAATTTTAATAAATAATTTTTCTAAAAATTATACATTAAAAATATAATTTTTTACTTTTTCTTTTTGAATTATTTTAGTATGAATAAACATTATGCCATGTGACGACTTTTAATCGATTGTTTTTTTAACAAATTTAAACAATTGGGTAACTTAGTAACGAAAATAAAATTGAGTTAACAATTCTAAAAAAAAAATTTGAACACTAAGATATGAAAAATAAATAATTTGAATACCAATTTATCATTTTATTAATTTCCTTTTCTTATCTTTGATTTTTTTTAGAAATTTTAATTTTGTCATGGTTCAACCATCAAATCGATTATTACAATATTGATATTCTTTTATAGAAAATATTCGCATTATATCTATATTTACATATTAAGTAATTTACTAACATTTATAATACTATAATAAAAACATTAAAAAATATTACATTTTAAAAAATAAAAATATAGATGGATCTAAACTAATATAAGTTATTACTTTATAAATATAAACATATTTAAATGAAATTAGATTATGTGACATCCATTTGATTTCATTTAAATATATTTATGTTTAAATCAAATGGATGTTTTAGTTGAAATGGTAGTGTTAAAGGATTGATATTTATAGTGTTCTTAGTTTAAGTTTCATTATTTGTAAATTTTTATTGATTTATAAAAAATATAAAATGACAAAAATATTTTTATAATAATATAATTTATCTAATTGAGTTGGTATTTAATTGATGAGTGACACCGACAAAATCAGAAGTTTAATGACAACAATTTAGGTCTAGTTTCGGAATACTTCTTAAAAGTGTTTTTGAGGAGAAGTTAAAATTTTCAACTTACCAATTTTTGACTTGGGAGAAGTATTTTTTCTCTAAAAAATTTGTTTAGAAATATTTTTGTTCCAAAAGTGTTTTTAAGAAGCATTCTTAAACTAGGATTTAATTTAAGACTTTACTGTAATAAAAAATTAAAAATTTAAGTAAATAATCAATACCATCGATGAATGCATCATTTTTCCATTAAAATTGGTACGTTTTGATATCGATTTATTTCGAGATATTATTTTAAATTTATTAATATTTAAAAATTATATATACATATAAAAATATTTAAAAATATCAAATTAATGATATTAAATAAATTTTAAATATAAAATTTTAATGCAACAATAGACGCACGAACGAATAACATCGACCTCTGCGACAATGGAGCCACCAAAAGCAGTGTGTCACGCCCTATTATAAAATGTTAAAAAGTATAAAACAATAGTGCCAAATCAAGAAATAAAAACGGGTGAAAGTTTTGGTTTTCTGCAAAAGTTACCTTTGAAGTTGCGGTTTTTTATTAAAATAATATAAAATTTTAATGACAAAAAAGGATAGACTGTAGATTAATTATGAAAATGAAATGTTTTTTACAATAAAATTAGATATTACTAATGTGGTAGGTGGTACCCTCTATATAAAAAAAATAACATTTTAATGTACAAAAAGTGTGAAGTTAAAGCGTTAGGGGCACCCTTTTTCCCCTCCTCATTTTTAATTTTTTTTATATAAATTTGAGGTGGTTGTGGTATAATTTTAAATTTTATATATTTATTTTATGAAAATTATAAGTTAGTCATTTTATTATCATTTATCATAATTTGATCTTTGTATGTTTTCAAATTTAAAAATTTATTTAAATTATTTAATAAAAAAATGAGAAGTTAATCCATTTACTTTAATTTGTTAAAATTTAATCCTCGTATGTTATTAAAACTAATCCAATTGTTGATAAAAACATATAAACTTGAACCATTGATTCTTTTCTAATTTGCCACATATAAATTGTTGCATTGATGATTTTATTAATTATGATAATAAAAGGATTAATGATTGTGCCCCGACGTGCGTGGATTGGGGCTAAGAATCAACACAAAAACAATCAATTATCTAATGGTGTAGTACAAGTGTGACAAGTCGAGTTGTAATATTTTTAGTGTTATAATGGAACACTCAAATATTTCAAGGATCGAACCCAAAAGAGTTCGGGAACTGAGTGATTCCTAATTAACAAGTATGCAACAAATAAGTCTAGCTAAATACTCGTTAAGTTATATATTACGCTAACTCAGGTTAATTAAGCTAAGTAATTACCTATCACTAATAAAGACCAAATTGTAAAACTGTAAAACTATGAAATTAACAATCCAATAAACAACAGTGGTTGGTTGACTTCTATGTTGTCAAGTAGTCTTTGGATTATGGACCTAAAAATCCTAAACTTCTAATTAACTCAATTTTACCTTTCAATCATCATTTTACCAAATTAGATGATTTAGTCTGGTTTATCTCTTGACCTCATCAAACTAACTTGGAATAAACAAATTGATGCTCAATAGGATTCCCTCACGTTCTCACATATCTATATTGTAAAACCCTAACCCTTATTCGTCGTCGAAATAGGGTTACAGAGTATTACCGGGATTTACAGATTAAATACAGACAATTTCATATCATTACACATTCATATCATAAACCAATAATAATCAATTATATCGTCCCTTATGTGAGCCTTCGAGGCCCAAAATATGCATTTGAAACAAGCCGGGACTAAACCAGGTACTCAGAGAATTTTTCGTAAAATATCAAAATTTTTCCAATGTGTAGGGGAAACACGCCCGTGTAGACGAAATAGGCCATTTTCAAGCTTTATTTCTCACCCAAGTTGTCTTCCACCTACATTTACACTTTAAACACATTCACAAACCAATACAATACATTCAAATCAAGTCAATACCAAGTGTCATGCATGACATATCAATACCTATGACCAAGTCTTCATTTTTATCAAATTAACCTAATACATATAAAAACGTCTTTGTACTAAATATGCCATTTCAACGATTCATCAATATCTATATGATTTCCATCACTCATTCATTTCAAACACATATCAACCATACATAAACTCTTATATCCTCACCAAAACATATCTATCACAAGCCATTCCAATAGCTAATTACAACCAAAACACATACATGCCATCAATGGCCCAATTCAACCTATACATGCCATTATAACCAAAATTTAGTTTGTTACATATACCGAAATGAGCCGAAGGATAGTGTGAGATAGCTTTGCCAAGCTTCCAACCCAACGAGCTTCCGAATTACTATAAAACAGAGGAAATAAAACAGAGTAAGCTTTTAAGCTTAGTAAGTTCATATAACAGGAAATTAACTTACCATTCATTTACATTTAAGGTAAGCACACAAAACATGCTCAAATCAATTTGGCCAAATGTCTAAACACATATCCTCATCAAGCATGTTAGTCATGAATTTCATGTAACAACTCATATTCACCAATATAAATAGTCATCAAGCAAGTTTCATACACATGTATCTTTCATTCCATTTTTGAACATGTCAATTATCAATACTTTCTTATATTTCAGGCTTATATGGGAAAATAATTCATTTCATACTCATATTTTTTCATATTAGAATTTTACCCGTTGAATCATTTAAAATATCGATGGATACACGGATAGTACAAACTAAGTATACAAATATGTAATCTGTCAATTCATATTCGGGAATGCTTATGTGAGCATATAAATAGGAAGCTCATGTAAGCCATGTAACGGGAAGCTCCAGAGAGCCATTAACGGGAAGCTCATACGAGCCAATATTAGGAAGGTTCAAGCGAGCCAATATCAGGAAGCTCTGGAGAGCCATTAATCAGGAAGCTCAAAAGAGTCATATATCGGGACGCTTATAAGAGCTGTGGTGTGTCCACAACATATGCAGGATCACAACCAATTAGGATGCTCTGAAGAGCTATTAACGGGAAGCTTGAAAGAGCCATATAACGGGAAACTCATGAGAGCTAATAACGGGATACTCTTTCGAGCTGTGGTGTGTCCGCAACACATGTAGGGTCACAACCAATTCGGGAACTTGTATCCATTGAATTTCATTTCTAAACGGGGCTTAATACTTGTCAAACATTATAGGATATGTGATTAATTTTCATACATGTCAATTACACAATTCAATTCACATACACAACATTCAATTTAAAAAATATAATATAGAATTTAGTTACACGAACTTACCTCGACAAGTGTTCGTATACGCAAAATCTACTAATCCAATTCTTTTTCTTTTCCTCGATCTAACTTCGTATTTGGTCTATTCGGATCTATATGAATGAATTTAATATCAATTTAATACAATTCATCTCAATTCAATCCAATACACATCTTTGGGAAAATTACCATTTTTGCCCCTATACTTTTAATTAATTATGATTTCGTCCCTAGGCTCGGAAAATGAAATTCATGTAATTTAATCCTTATTCCAAGCCTAGAAAATTTTCATATATATCAATAGCAGCCCATGAATTCCATAAAATTTAGAATTTTCCATGAATTCAACATCTTTTCAATTTAATCCCTAAAACATGATTTCATCAAAAATTCTTTAACAAAATACTTTTAAATACCCATCAACATATCAAATTCATCATCTAATAACTAAAATCATATAAAATCATCAATGAAAACTTCCAAAATTTTCAATAAAATAAAAAAACTAAAGTAAAGGTTAATTGGACCTAATTGTAACAATCTCAAAAACATAAAAATTTCAAGAAACGGGTAAAGATTTGACTCACATGAAGAAAAAATTGAAGAACTAGCTTAAACCCTCTTCAATGTCTATTTTTAGAACTGAAAATGATAATAAAATTGTCTAGAAACCTTTAATTTCCATTTGTTTCATTTTAATTTGGCAAAATTGTAAGTTTTTATTTTATTAATTTCTCAGGTTATGCCGCCTCATCCACTTAATTTAGGCATATTTATACCTTAAGTCCTCCCCTATTTATTAGTTAAGCTATTTAATCACTTAACTATCACAATTAGCAAGTTTTGCACATTTTTCAATTTAGTCCTTTTTAACAAATTAGACACGTAATTGGTAAATTTTCTTAACAAAATTTTCATATGATATTCCTATCCTACCATAGGCTATAAAATAATAATAAAATAAATTTTCTTTTGGATTCGAATTTGTGGTCCCGAAACTACTGTTTCGATTTTACTGAAAATGGGTTGTTATATATATGTTCCCTAAGAGATGTCAATTCTAAGTTTCAAAGTTTATTCAATTTCGTTTAATTTTTACAATTTAGTCCCTGTACCAAAAACTAACCAATATAACTTACATAATACATAAATATATATTATATCTTACATAATTTACATAAGATAAACAACTTACATAATTTACATAACTTACATAATACATAAATATATATCATATCTTTACTTACATAACTTAATTATACTTATAAATAAAAAATTTACCCGTATAATTTATTGTAAACTTTAGATTTCAAGAACTACGAAATGGATAGGAGTTGGATGAAATTGTCAAGGGTAAGCAACACCTATCGAAATGGAGTACAAACTTTTCTAAATTTTGCATTTCAAAATGCAAGCCAAGAGAATATGATTCTTTGCCCGTGTAAGAAGTGTGGCAACATCAATTGGCATTATCGTGAAATTGTCTACGAACATCTAATTGTTGATGGCTTTATTCGGGGGTATAAAAAATGGATTTTCCATGGAGAGTGTACATCTAGTGGAACTTCTTCAACGATTAATCCGACTTATCCTGATACTACTTACCATGATTATGTTAGACAAGATGACATGGAAGGTATGTTGCGGGATGCATTTAATATGCACAATCATGGTGAGCAACCTGCGGATTCTTTAGCTTGGAAATCATTTGACAGTAAATTTCCAAGCTTTGCAAGCGATCCTCGGAATGTGATGCTTGGGCTAGCAGCTGACAACTTTAATCCATTTAAAATCATGAGTACTTCGTACAGTACTTGCCCTGTAGTGCTTATTCCTTACAATTTGCCTCCATGGATTTGCATGAAGCAATCTTCATTTATTTTATCAATGATTATCCTTGGAGAGAATGGTCTCGGAAATGATATTGACATCTATTTGCAGCCACTTATTGAAAAGTTAAAACAATTATGGTCGGGTGTTGAGACATATGATGTATTGAGAAAGGAGACCTTTAATTTACGTGCAGCTTTGTTGTGGACAATTAATGATTTCTCGGCTTATGCTAATTTGTCAGGTTGGAGTACTAAAGGACGTTATGCTTGTCCTTGTTGTGCTGCACAAACTTGTTCAAAGTGGTTGTACAATGGGAAGAAGTTCTCTTACATGGGCCATCGTCGGTGGTTAGATGGAAATCATAAATTTAGATTTCAGAGGACTCTATTTGACGGTACTGAAGAGTACAAAGGAGCTCCTGAGCAAACCATTAGATCTGAAATCTTGTTTATGTTAAAAGATATCAATTTTAGTTATGGGAAGATGAATCAACCACCTAACACGTAAACAAAAAGAAGATCAAAGGATGAATCTGATGATGAATCCGATCGAGAGGATGATCCTAATGAGGCGGACTTGTGGAAAAAAAAGGATTATTTTTTTTTAGTTGCCTTATTGGGAGCACAACATTTTACGCCACAATCTTGATGTCATGCATATTGAGAAGAATGTCTGCGAAAACATAATTGGGACAATTTTGAATGTCGATGGAAAATCAAAAGAAAATCTTCAAAGCCGACTTGATTTAGTTGACATGAGAATCCGGCGTGATCTTCATCCTCAAGTACTTCTGAATGGGAAATATCGGTTGCCGCCTTCTATTTTTTCAATGTCAAAGGAAGAGAAAGAAGTGTTCTGCATGGTGTTGAAGGATATAAAAGTCTCAGATGCGTATGCGTCAAATATATTTCAATGTGTGAGTCTCAAATATCGAAGATTATATTCATTAAAATCACATGATCACCACATCTTGATGCAAGATTTACTCTCAGTTTCTTTACGGTGCTGTATGTCAAAAAATGTAACGTCCTGTATAATTGAACTATCCAATATAATGAAAGCTATTTGTGGCAAAGTTTTGGATGTTGAAGAACTTGAGAAAGTACAGGATAGAGCGTCTTTGACTTTATGCAATTTGGAGAAGATCTTTCCACCTTCCTTCTTCACTATTATGGTGCACTTGGTAATCCATCTCCCTCACGAAGCAATACTTGGTGGACCGGTTTTTTATCGATGGATGTATCCTATAGAAAGGTGCTAATTTATTTCTCAAGTATTCATTCATTCACCTCTATACATTTAGTTACAGCTTTTGATAAATATTGTATATCGTGTTTAGGTTCCTAAGCAAATTGAAGTCATATTGTCACAATAAGCATTATCCAGAAGGTTCAATTGCTGAAGGCTACTTGGCAGAGGAGTGCGTGACCTTCTGTTCTAGATATTTAGAAGATGCTGAAACACGATTGAATAGACTAAGTAGAAATGCTAGGCTCAATGATCATAACTTGGCCGAAACTTATTTATTCCAAAGTTATGGAGAACCAATCGGCAAAGTTGAAATTGCAGAATTAGATGATATATCGTGGATACAAGCACATCGATATGTACTTTTTCACCATGATTCAATTGAACCATTACGTAAGTAAGTTATAAAATTTCCTTACATATTCGTTATTTTGATTTGTTTATCTTCTAATCAATTAAACTTGTTTTTAACATAGTGAGTACAAACAAATTTTGAGATCTCGTGTACGCTCTCGAAGATTAAAACATCGAGATATTAATAAGTTATTCACAGAATATTTTCATGAATGGTTAAGCCAAATGGTATGTAACTAAAGTTAATAAGTTACATATAATCGTGAAATTTAGTTAATCAAATAAGAATGTTTTTACATAATACATTTATAATTATTCAATTTACTTTCGATTCAATAGGTTTGGAGTGGGAAGGACGTCAATGACGAAGTTAAATGGCTTTTTTAAGGTCTGAACAGAGTAATAAAAAGATATAGTGCCTTCCTCATCAATGGATACAGATTTCATACAAAGTATCGCGAGAGAATGAGAAGAACTCAAAATTGTGGAGTTGTTGTTAATTCTTCAATTGCAAGTTATGCTAGTACTAGGGACAATAATCCGGTTGAGGGTAATGTGGAGTATTACGGACTTCGTACCGATATTGTTGAGTTGGATTACTATGGCAGATGGAAAGTTATCTTATTTCGATGTGATTGGGCTGATGTTAATATTGCTCGAGGAATTAAAAAAGATCAATTTGGTTTTACAATGGTGAATTTCTCTTGCTTGATTCATACTGGACAACAATTGATGGACGAGCCATATGTATTTTCCTCTCAAGTGAAACAAGTTTTTTATTTGAAAGATCCAACTGATGAGGGTTGGTATGTTGTACTCCAGAACACCCTTAGAGACTTGTTTGATATGGGTAATGGAAGTAGAGATGACATCGTCGAAAGATCAGAAACATTACCTTTTCCAGAACAAAACTTAGATGAAAATATCTCTAGTACTAGTACAAAACATCAATGGGTTCGACATGATGTGGATGGAGATATTTACGAATAATGATGTAGTAAGATTTTACGATTTTTTAATTATATATAATATTATAATTTTAATCTTGGTCATGTTATATAATTTTAACTATTTTATATGTACTATTATTGTTGTAATTTGTTACTAAAACTTTAACTATTTTATGTGTATTGCAGGAAAAATGCGTAGAAGAAGATTATGAGATTTAAGTATTGTCCAGAATACTCCAAATTCGGAAGAAGCAAATAATGAACAGCAGACAGTTGTTGGATCTTCGAATGTGCCGGAGACACTTGACGAGCCTGAAGAATTTCAAAGTAATGTTAAGTTCATTTTACATGTGTTGACTTTTGTTATTGATTTATTTGTCAATTTTATTATAATAATAGTATATCATTTTTTAGCTGAAAGTGGTGGGACACGCAGAGTTCGAGGACGTATGCTGCTTAGAGATTTATACGATTTAGTTCCTGTGGAGCATGTCAAAGTAAGTAGAAATACTCATGGTCAGCCTATTAGATCTGAAGCTCGACTTTTAGCAAGCTATTTGGGCATTTTAGCACGAAATGCCAATATGTTGCCCATCAACTACGAATCATGGCATTACATGCTTGATAGCAACAAAAATCAGGCTCTCGCTAATATTAAGGTAACAAAATGTGAATGTAATTTATAATACTTTGGTTTAAGTTTCATTTATATTTACGTTCTAAACTTGTGTTTTTTAGGAGAGATTTGCTTTAGAGGTCTCCGATGATTATACCAAGAAGGCATTGGGTAAAAAATGGCGAGACAATAAAATCACTTTAAAAAAATAATATTTTAAGAAAGACATAAGCCTCGAGGAAAAATTGAGAAATGTCCCGCTGGGAATGCTGAGGTACCAATGGGAAGATGCGATTAGATTCTAGAATTCAAAGAAAGGAGAGGTATTACGTATTTCCAAACTCTTATATATAGTGTTTACTATATACGTAATAATAATTTCATTATGTAGGACCGTGAGCGAGTTGGAACAAGCAGCAGGCAAAAAAAAATTCACGCACACGGCAGGGTCAAGAAGTTTTGCTTCTGTAACTGAGGCCGAGGTATTATGAATTTATTAATTCTTTCAAATATTAATAACTTTCTACTATTAAATAATATTTTTACTATATATTGTAGGAAGTAAAATCTGGACAAAAAGTTGGACGCCTTCAGCTTTTTGAGATTACGCATAGGAAGAAAGATGGATCGGATCTCCTATGACATCCGAAGCTGGAGAAATTATGGTATATTTACTTAATAATATTTAATTTATTCTAAATATTTATAATGTTTAATTATAATTGTTTAATTCAATTCATCATTAGTAGTTTTAAATAATGTTAAGTTATGTTGCATTCTTTTTTATTATATATTTCGTTTCTAACTCTTTAATTGATTTTTTAGGAGAAAATAAGGAGAAGAAGGCGAAATATGAAGCGATTGCTTCGACTGATAGTTCTATTAATCTTGAGAACATTGATAACAGAATTATCACTGAAGTTTTGGGTCTTGAAAGGTACGGTCGGGTTCGATTTCAAGGATCTGGTGTTACCCCAACCCAATATTTTGGATCCGGCTCCCAGCAGTACACGCCTTCCGGAAGTCAAGCTCAAGCTGAAGTTCAGAGTTTAAGAGACCAGATAGCTCAGATGCAAGTGAACACGGTTCAGTAAATTGTCGAGGTTCAATGAAAATATAAAGAACTCTAGTAACAACTTAGAGCAGAGGCAGCAGAGAGGGAGGCAGCTGCAGCAGTGAGGAAGGTAGGGGCAGCAGCAATGGCAGCAAAGCAGAGCAAAAAGTACGATGACCTCCAGCTATAGCTTCAGCGGATGATGCAGATGTTTCAGCAGTCGCAAAAGCCACCATCTTAGACATTAGTTTTCTCGCTGTAAGAATGTTTTTAACTTTGTCACGTTTAACATTATTGTAAGAATATTTTAAACTATACTTTATTTATTAATTACATCATATATCTTTCGTTAAATTTAAAGTATCATTTAGAATTAATGTTTTTGGTTGTATTTTTAATGCTAAATTTGCTGTTTTTGGCTGCATTTTATGCTATATTTGTTGTATTTGGTTGGATTTAATGCATGAAGGGCTGGATATTGGTGAAAAAAATGCATTCCAAATCTGCCAAAATTAGTGGCGTTTGTGGGAAAAACGCCGCTAAAAGTCATGGCTTTTAGCGGCTTTTTTTGCAAATGTCGCTAAAAGCCATGACTTTTAGCGGCGCTTTCCCAGCAAATGCCACTAAAAGCCATGACTTTTAGCCGCGCTTTTTTACAAACTCTGCTAAAAGTCATGGCTTTTAGCGACGTTTTTTTAAATAAACGCCACTAATTTTTGCGGCGTTACCTATAACAGCGTTTTTTACGACATTTTCAAAAGCGTCGCTAAAGGCTAAAAAAACACTGCTAAAAGTCTATTTTCTTGTAGTGTGACTCCCATGGCCTTAGTGTTGCAATGCTCACACTACGATTTCTTTCAGTTTGGGCTATTATCGACTTCCTACTCCACCTCAATCACGTCGTTAGGTTTCCCATGATACCATTTGGCCAATTTTGGTCTCAAAATGACATAAAACTAATAAAAAACTATTTATTAATAACATAAGCTAAAAATCGACAAAAGTAAAGAAAAGACACCGAAATTGCTTGAAATTAAGTTCCTCTACTGTAATGGAGAGCTTAATTTGCATATCAAATTACAACAGATAAACTAACTTTTAATTTTCATAAAATAAAAGTATGAAATTCAAAATTATACCACAACCACCTCAATTTAAAAAAAAATCTAAAAGTGATGAGGGGAAAAAGAGGTGTCGCCTGACAATTTGGCTTCACCCCTTTTTCATTAAAATATTATTTATTATTAAAATATTTTTTTATAGTTGGTGCCGCTTGACACATTGGTGGCATCCAATTTAAATGCAAAAGATATCCTATTTCTGTAATTAATCTACAACTTATCTCATTTTTGTAATTAATTTTTTATATTATTTTGATAAAAGAAAAACCTTTGAAGTTGTATAGGCAAATATATAATTGGCTAAAAGCCTACAAAAAAAGAAAAAAGAAAAAAAGAAAAAAAAACCAGGTTGGGAGAGTGGAATTGAAAAACAATTACTTTGACCTAAACTAGATATAAATCTAAAATAGTAATAAAAATTTAAATTTTGAGCAAATAAAACTCTAAACTTGCTATAAATAATATTATATTTCCTCAGTATATATATAATATTATATTTTGTACTTTTTCATAATATCTTATAATCATTTAATTATATTTATATTTAATTCTATGTATTTGAGGATTAAACTGATAGAATTTATAAATATGGAGGGTTAAATTTATTGAATTATTTAGAATTATAATCAAATTGATAGAATGTGTAAGTATTGAGGACCAAATGTGTTATTATACTAGTTAGAAAAAAGCCATGACTCCATTACCCCTTTAATGAAGAGCGATTAAAACAAAAAAAGATCTAAAATAATAATGATGAAATTGAAAATTTCTATAATTTAGTGAACAAAAGAGACACACTAATAATGAAGTGATTAATAATATAATTTACCCTAAAATTTTAGTACCATTATAATATAATTTATTCCCAATTCATCTGAAATTAAATTATTATGTTTCTAGATAAGCAACCCAGAATGGAGTCTAATTTTACATTTGTTGGTCAATTTCCAAGACCATTTGAAGTGAAATCAAATATTCATACCCGAAAAGGTATAGCATCACTTTCGGCACATTTAATTTACTCAAAGCTACAAATTCAGAGAAATATAAATGGCAGACGAAACATATTAAATTACAGTAAATCCAAACATAACCATCCCCCATTAAATATTGGTCTAGAATTGGAAACCCCAAAGGACAAAAATTAGATGAAAAAAAAAGTAACAAGAATTAGAAGGTGCGCAGCTACCTTTACCCTTTTTTATCACATAAAAAAAAATAATTACAAATTTTAAAAATAACATTGTTATAAAGAGTAATCATGAACACTAAATATAAATTCAATAAGTTAGAAATTAAAATTTTAGAAATTTAGAATTGGTTTTTGAAGCGTGAATATCATTGTCTTTAAAAATATTTCAAATATTTATGTGCTCCCCAAGATTCAATAAGTAGTTGTATTAACTAGTAAGAAAATAGGGAATAAGGAAGAAGGAAACAATTTGAAAGAATAGAGGATGTTTGGAGAAGAACATAAAGCAAACTGATTCAGTATCTCTCAAGGTTGTCATGCATAGTTTTTATTTGATTCTAAAGGCTAAGAAAATTTAGAAAATCAAGAAATTTAGTTTGACCAAAATAGTAAAAAATAAAATAAATAAAAATGTAAAAAGTAAACTGAAATGAGCTTTCGGTCTTAGGGCTTGTGCATGTGTCCATCCTCTTATTTTGGTTCGTATAAACATCATTTTAATATTACTCTATAAGTACAATAATAAAAGGGAGATGAAAGAAGGTAGTTTAATTAGAGAGGAAGCATCACGAGGTGTCCTTTCCTTTTATTCATTTGTCCTCCTCAGAAAAAGGAAAATCTAGTGAGAAATTAAGCTGATTCTCCTTCTTATTTACAAACAGTTTATGATAGGGAAAGTGGGTTATGGAGAGTCGATAGTAATAGTGATTGGAGAGGAAAAATAAGAGAGATGGAGAAGAAGGTAAGGGGGTTAAGACATTTAATGGTGACGGTATTCCTGTCAGGAATGGGAAACTTCATAGTGATACCGGGCATCACGGATGTTACCATGTTCGCACTTTGCCCTGCTACCGATGAATGCTCCCTCGCCATTTACCTATCTGCTTTCCAACAAGCTGTACGTTCTCTTCTTCTTCTTCTTCTTCTTCTTCTTAACAAAATTGCAACCCCTAAAAGCTTGTATAGGAAAATAATAATAACAGGTTCATGGTCCTATGTTCTTAACACAATCCCACCACTAGCTTTGTTGGTTTGGTTTTGGTATTGGAATCCCTGCAAAGCCACAACATGTTCCTTCAAAATCAAAATCTTCAAACCTTTTTTTTTTTTTTTTAGTATTTCGTTTGTAGAAAAATCATCCACTTTTGCAAGCATCCATTACTACACTATATTACATATTTACTAGGTAACTTCCTCTTTTAATTTTTTTTTAAAATACTAAACTGTGGGTATTGAAACAAAACCCTTTTATCTACTAGAAATTCCGTCATATATATGTATATTCATGTGGAAATAAAAAATTTTAAATTTAAATGTGTTTAAAAATAACATATAATAAATAATGAAACATAAGGTTCGAACCTTATTAATACTAAAATTCCTATCACAAGCATACGCGTGTGGAAACCAAGGATTTAAAACATAGATGTGTGTTTAAAAATAACATACAATATATAATGAAACTTAATGTTTGAAACTAATTAATCATAATAACACATGAAATATGTATGATATTAAAATAAAAAAATAGATTAAATTGTGAGTAAAACAAAATTTAAACACATAAATACATCAAATAAACAATATTAAATGTACTGCAATTATTTATCAATTATCATTATTTTATCAACAATTATGAGTTAGCGTCGAGTTGACTTGTGACAACAACTCAATTAACAACAATATTAATATATACAACTATTGGAGATAATAACTTGTATATATTAAAATATAAATGTATGAAATATATTAAAATAAAGTTGGAAGGCTTTTTTTTAAGATAGATTTTTTAATAAAAATATTAGATAAAAATTTCAAATGACATATTTATTTTATATACATTATATTTGGTACAAAGTATATAAATATATATATTAAAACACCTATGTTGTGAATATTATCAAATTCTAATAATGATTTTAAAAGTTTAAATGAGGAAAAAAGTCTTTGCTTGCATATCTCATTTTTCATCTACTATTATTTTCAAAAGATTGATAAATTGGAAATGGAAAATCTAGTAATTAATATACATTAACCCACTATGTAATAGGTTAATACATATAAACAAAGCTTTTAAATTAGTAGTAACTAAATCAAGGGGATAGTAAGGATCTTTCCTACTTTAATTAGTGGACGAGAGTTCGATTCTCATTCTGAGTATGGAGGAGTTTTAAAATTTATGACCAACACCTATCCTCTTAATGTGCCTACAAAATACGGAGAATTAATTATTGGACTCGTTTCGTTAGATACCTTAAAAAATAAAAATAGAAAAACAAGTCTTTATTCTTTTATTATTCATGAAAGTCTTTAATTTTAATTAAATATAAAAATATATTTGGTGAACCCCGAATACACAAGTTACAATGTTAGCTTTTTCTTTTTCTTTTTAAAATATATTAGCAATTTTTTAAATAACTAAATTTTAAAGGAAAAAATAAGATAAGGTATAAATATAAAAGGAAATTATACATACATTTGTTTGACCTTAGTTGGTGAAACTAAAATTGAAATTTCAATATCTTCAAAGTTAATTTATGACAAGGTAGGGAAATTGTACACCTAGGAACCTTTTTCTTTAGTTGACTATATGATCACTACCTTAATTACCTAAGTGGTGGTAATGTAGGGTGCCTTTTCTTGAGTGATATTTTCATGGAATTTAATGCTAAAGTTGTCCCTTCCAAGCAATGCATGGGATGGGTTTGGATAATTAGCTCTACTTTTTATTTTTACTACTTCAATTCTTTATTTTTTAGATTTTAAAATTTTAGGTTAATTGTTAATATTTGTTAAAATTATTATATTAAATTTATTTTTATTATTATATATTATTATTTTTAATTATATCACTATTAAAGGAGTATTTTTTATTTTAAAATATCACACCAATAATTTAATAAAAAAATTTAATTAAATTATCAAGTCAACCTAAATTTTAAAATATAAAAAATTTAAAATTTAAAATTTAAAAAAAAATACATGACTGATGACAATTTTAACCTAATTCAAAATGTAGAAGGCATGCATCGCAATGGCGTGACATAGTGACGTTTAGGAAAGAAGGCAAAACCTAACTATGAGAGGGAAGCAACTTCCTATGCAGTGCCGACAAACACAGTCATCTTTGTCCCTTGCACTTTTTAACTTTTTCAAACGAAGTTTCATGGCTGCAGAGTTCGTAAGACGGTGCCAAAAAAATTAGGCATAACTATTATTTTGGCCCTCTAACTTTATTAAAGAAGTCATTTTAGTCATAAATTTAAAATTTTTTTGTTTTCTTTTAAATTTTTTAAATTTGTTTTTTTGTCAAAACATATCAAAATAGATGAAAAAATTAACATTTGTTAACTTTACGACGTGGCATACATATGGATTGCTATGTAGATGACACATCAATAATTAATTAAATTTTTTATAATTTTTAAAAAATTAATTAAATATTGGCGTGTCATTCGCATGACAATTCGTGTATATGCAACATCAACAAAGTTAAAAAAATATTAATTTTTCATTTATTTTAGATTGATTTGATAAAAATATAAATTTAAAAGTTTAAAAAAAATTAAGAGATAAAATAAATAAATCATTATATTAAAAGGTTACAACCGAAATTCTACGCGCTAAAGCTGAACTTCCTATATAATCTCCCGTTTGTTAACGGAAAAATAAAAATAAAAATAAAAATATATTTTTAAATATTTGAATTTTGTTCCATATTTTTAAATTAGTATTCAAGTTCCTTTTGTGTCCAAATTGATAATAGATTCATCTTAACACCGTAAAAGTAAAAATAAGATGACATAAAAATTAAGATTTAAAAAACAAAATAAATATATTTAATTCACAATTAAATATTATTTAGGACTTGAAGCTAATTTTTGGTATAAATTTAAAATTTAGTACATAGCAAAATTTCTATTGATTTAAATTTCTATTTAGATTTGAGAAACTCAACATTTGGGTTTATCGAGTCTAAGATATCAAGAAATCTTTAAAAATTGTGGTAAAGCCTTAGAAATATGAGTAAATTTTAGAAATTTTGATATAATCTTAAAATTTTTGATAGCTACTTAATTGTTTTTTTAAAATCCTCAAATGTTTTGGTAAATCATTAAAAAGAATTTGTATTGTCTTAAAAAAATTTTGGTATATACTTATTTTTTAATTTATACCAAAATTAGTTTCCATCCTAAATAATATTTAATTACGAATTAAATATATTGTATGTTGTTTATTATATATCAATTTCCATGTCATCTTATTTCAAGGATGTAAAGAAAATGATATAAATATGCGACATAAACCAAATTCAATTACGGATTTGAACCGATATGAATTTAAAAATTAGAAGAAAATTTAAATACTTAAAAATTTATATGATAGAAATTGAAAATAATATAAGCTTTGGGATGTATTAAAAAATCCCACACATTATCATCCATTTCCAACCTCAGTAAAATACAATTGAATTAATTAATTGGTCGGTGGCATTGATTTACTTAAATGGATAATGATGCAGATGATAGGAGTAGGGACGGCATTGATGATTCCACTTATAGGAAATCTATCGGATGAGTATGGGAGAAAAGCACTACTCACATTGCCTATGACATTATCAATTATCCCCCTTGGTATGCTTCCAAAGCTTCTTTTCATTTCTGTTCCTTCCTTCTTTGCATCTAATTGGCTTATTGTTGAAAAGTTTTGATTTTAGGTTCTAATTACCTGCTCTTTAACATGGAAATTAAGTTGATTTGACAGATGCTTTTTTGCAGCTGTATTGGCATGCAGCAGAACAACCAATTACTATTACGCCTATTATGCAGTCAGGACTCTGACTGCCATGGTCTCTGAAGGCAGCATCAACTGCCTATCTCTTTCTTATTTGGTAACCTTCAACCCTCATTGTTACTTCTTTTATCTCTCTCCTGTCATTGATATGTAGTATGAGAACACATATCACATATTCAGCTTTAAGTCTACTTGACATAATTTTAGCATTACCTTTGGAGATTAATAGATTTAAACTTTTAATTGATGCTGAAGTTGTGGTATCTTTTGTTTGTAGGCAGACAATATATCAGATAGCGAACGAGCATCTGCATTTGGAATTCTGTCAGGAGTAAGCTCTGGTGCATTTGTGTGCGCAACCTTAGCAGCTCGTTTCCTTTCCACTGCTTCAACATTTCAGGTTCTTCCTTCAACATCTTTACAACCTCTTACACGCTACCTTGCTCATTGTTGCATCTCAATCTTTTTTTACATTTGTTTTTTTTTCTCTTTTTCAATCCTTTCAGGTTGCTACATTTGTATCAACGCTTGCTCTAGTGTACATGAGAATATTCCTTGAGGAAAGTAGACCTGATCAAGTTGATAGTATGATACAACCAATGTTGAAAGAAGGGGAAGATATCATTCAAAAGGATGGAAATGCACCTGGAAAGATGCCAGTATTCAAGAAAATTCCATCACTGGGGGATGTTATTTGCTTGCTAAAGAGCAGGTAATACTTGTGATTCATATTTTGATGGTGTATATTGTATGAAATGGCTAATAAAGTTGTAATTTCAGTCCATCATTTTCCCAAGCTGCAGTTGCAGCATTCTTCGCTAGTCTTGCGGAGGGTGGGATGATATCTTCTTCAATGGTATGTATGACTTCCTTTTCAAGTGTGTAACTATGACCTTCGCCATATCATGTTCAAACAATTTAAGACTCTTACAATTACAGCTGTCTGATAAAATTTTCTACCGTACAGTACTATTTAAAGGCTCGTTTCCACTTTAACAAGAATCAGTTTGCTGATCTGATGCTAATTGATGGAATTGCATCAACCATTTCTCAGGTAAATGTACATGGTATTATAATATTGTTGTTAATGAATCATTTTCTCATATGCTTCTGAATTTGCAGTTGTTCCTCATGCCCCGACTGGTATCTTCAATAGGAGATAGAAGGTTGCTTTCAGTAGGACTCTTAGTCACTTGTATAAATGTAAGAGTTGTATACTCACCTTGTTCAACCTTTATTCGCGTATCCTTGTAAGCTGATGATGTTATTGTGATTTGATGTGTTTGGAAAACCAGTGTTGCTCAAACTCTACATTTTTGTTGACATTGGGTATTACGATATAATCCTCCAAAATTGAATATACCTAATCGGATACATATCCACATTTGACGCTCACACTGGAGTACAAGTAAAAGATGGTCTACTAATGAATTTTCACTTGGTGTGCATGCAGGCCATTCTTTACAGCGTAGCCTGGTCAGCTTGGGTAACATTTTTCACCGAAATTGATGGTTTCAGTATTCTTTTATACTACTAGACTCAGTATTTACACCTCCTTTCAAGCTCAAATGACCTGATATCTAACTGCAGGTTCCATATGCAGCAACAACATTGTCTATTGTGATGGTCTTTGCACCACCATCTGTAAGTCCTTCACTTGTATATGTCACTGCCAGCTTTAGTTTTTTTGTATTAGCTTAAAGAGTATATGTTTGTTTGATTATGTATTGTAAACAGTTACGTAGTATCGCATCAAAACAATTTGGCCCCGGAGAACAGGTAAGTTGTAGCAAATTGATTCTTCACTTCACTGCTATTTCAATCCTCTGAGTTCATTTGGACATTAATAACATATCAGGGGAAAGGTCAAGGATGCATCTCAGCCGTAAGTTCTTTGGCCAACATCATAGCTCCATTAATTTTTAGTCCTCTTACAGGTGTGTGTTAAGACAAGGTCATTAATTTTGTTCCCTTAAATATAGCTTTCATTGACCAATTTCTCTTCATCCAGCATTGTTCTTGTCTGAAGAGGCACCATTTCAATTTCCTGGGTTTAGTATTATGTGCATCGCCATCACATTGGTAATGGATATCCACTATTCCCTCCTTTCTTTAAAAAAATAGCCTTTGTTGATGATAACTTCATCAATTCATTATCTGTTGCTACCTAAATTTATGTACTTTTTTTTTAACAGATGATTGCCTTCATCCAAAGTTTGAGGATGGGGAGTCATGTTTCAGCCGACACTGACAAACACAATAGTAATTGCGTCCAAGTTTAGTTAGGATTAAGAGAGCTTGATTCAACTAAATATCATCCATATAATTTATCATACCTAAATTTTAATATAAGAGATAGAATTTTGATTTTGTGCAGTATTATACATAAAATTTTGATTTCATTCGATTTAATTTTCACAAACCCCTATCGTTATTATTTATACAACACCATTTTATCACATATTGCATACACAAATAATTATATTTGTTATATGATTTTTTTCATCATAATTGCATTTCATGTACTATATATATTTGATAAACTTTCAGTAGATTTTAATATATTTATTTTTATTTATTTATTTTTATATTTATTTTTATATTTTTTATGTTTATATATTATTGGTATTTTTTAAAAATTTCCCAAATTTATTATAAAATACAATTTCAAATTCAATAACATGCCCCTATTGAAGTAGGGGTATCAATGTAGTACTATTAAAAGTGAACAATAAGTTCAATTTCCTGTCTAAAATTTTAAAATTAACAAAGTTGTCTTTTAAACTTAAAAATAAAAAAACTTTAAATATATAATTTTTATTATTTTATTTTAATTAAAATATGTTAGATTAACTTACAATTAATTTATTTAATTTTGAATTTTTAGATTAAAATAAAATTTATTATAATTTTTTTTTAAAATTTAAAAATTTATGAATTAAATGATAGTAAATAAAGAAATAATTATATATAATTAGTTTTTATCCTGTGCGATGTACTGATTACTCATGTGTTTTATAAAAATTTATTATTTAAATTACAATATATTAAATAAAATTATTGATGAAACAATATTTAATTTTTTTAAAAAAATTATGAATATAATTTATGATTTAATTAAAATGAAGGAAATTTGAAAGATAAAATTGTTATAATAAAGCTTTAAATAATCTTTAATTTTAAAAATAAAGCTTAAAATATTTTTTATTTTTTAAAATTTAATTTAAATATTATGATAAATATTATTTAACTTTGTTTTAATTAAATATTATTTACCTTTATGATAAATATTATATTATGTTTTATTTTTGAATTTTCAACTTTAAACTATAATTTTTAAGGATAAATAAAAAATATATTATTTAAATATTAAAATTAATAAATAAATTAATGGAAAAGTAGCATACTTAATAAATTAAGGTGCAACTATGATAAGTTTATAATATTCCGAATTTATTTGTTTTAACTATTATGTTTTAAACAGTTAAATTATAATGATATATTTTTAAAAATGGTAAGAAATTTAAATAAATTGAGATATATAAAAAAATATAGAAAATGAGTCATTTGGTATAATTTAAAAAAAAGTATTAAATATGTCAACTATATTATTAAATTAACGAAATTATACTACAAAGATAGTATTTTTCAAATTAAAAATTGAAATAGCATTAAATTTAAAATCCAAAATAAGGATTAAAATTAAAAATCTAATTATCTTAAAATATAATAAATTAATATCACAATTAAAATTCAAAAATTAGAACTAAAGCTATCTTAAATTTAAAATAAAAATAAAAGGTTAAAATTAAAACTAAAATAAATAATAGAAAAATGACTTAAATATAAACATGTCAATAAAATAAGATATTACAATAAAGTTATTTAAATGAAGTAAGGACTTAATCATAACCATGTAAAATATGAAAGGACCTAAAATGAAATTAATCCAAATTAAAGAATTGAATATCCACTTCCTACATGTTCAACATTGAATGGTCCTTTGATGGGTTAATCATAACAATAAGTGAAGTCGCAACATTCAAATAAGAAAAGTCATGGCGTTAATGACTGTTTGACAATATCATGATATGAAGAGTGTAATGTTGCAGCGTTGAGAAAAAGAAATTGCGATGTTGGGATTTGGAGCTCGTGACATCATTTGCTATGTAACCCCTAAAACATGCCATTTGGTTCAATGAGTCATGCAAAATGGTTCTCAGCATAAGCCTAACTAAAAACAAGATGTTAACATACACGAAGACATTTAAAATATATATAATCATTGCATCTAGTTCATTATACCATAACATGGTTAAGTAGGTAACTTAGCATACATCACAAACATACACTTCCACTAAACAAGCATCCAAAGTTCAACATATGCCATTGTATACATAAATGTCCTAAACATAAAAAATCGCATGACCATCATATACTAACCAAAACTATATCTAAGGCTCATTTGGTCTCTAAGAATTTGGTACATGCCAATGGCAATTCAACTTCAAAATAACATTACAAACATTGAGTTGAGCCAAGGAACAATCTTTGGATGGTGCTGTACTTCACAACCAAATTAAAATATACTTGATACTTACGCACGAAAACAAATATATCCATACGCTAAACATTGAAAGCTCAATGGTGCTAACATAATTTGAATTGACATATAATTGCGTCATATGACCTTCAAAGCTCTTAATTTGCATCGTGCATGGTCTTGCACATATTAATCATATCTCGTATTCGTTAACATAGATATTAAATGAGCCGGAGTCCATTTCCTTAGTTTAATCACATTTCATTTCTTTCTCATTTATCTCGTATATCATTAACACCTTTACATATTAGCATTTTTTAATTGATTTCGGACTTAAGAACCGATACACAGATTAATCCACCATCACATCAATATACACTTGTACGCTTAGGATTTAGAGTAGTGATACATTCTTAGACCTCTAATGCTTCAGAGAACTATTAAATAAGATACATCTAGTGTTAAAGAAATAAGATGCGACCAATGCTAAAGTTGACTCTGGCATAATAAATCTCATGGCATGCCAACTATATCTGAAATAAGACATTTTCATTATCATATAACACAATATGGTTCTCATCATGATTTCAACACATCTTAAAACATAATATAATGGCAAAGTTCACGTGTATATACTCAATAACTTACTATTAAGGTTCATAATCAATAAGGCACAAAACACATTCATGTCAATATTTAACACCAATGTTTCCACATGCTAAACTAATTAATAATTTTATGGAAAGGAAACAAATTATGCTAACACAAACCACAGTAGTCAATCAATGTTTGCTTTCTCTTTTTCTTTTCCTTTCGAGATTCTAACGTTGTCTTGAGCTAATGCGATAATACATTTTACAAAAACAATATTAGTTACACAATCAAACATAGGAATCATTATAAACAGTTTCCTATATTCAACCCTTTAAAATTTAATATCTTATTTCTCATATCTCTCAATCCTCCTGTTTGAATCTAAATCCGACTTTATTACTATACTCTAAGTACCTTAAGAGCATACAAAATTTTCAAAGTTGTCATCACTTTTCTCAGTGCCTTCCAATCTCCAAGATTGGTAATTTAACTAAATCTAAACTATTTTCAAGTCTAACACATGGGCCACTTATATCTACCAACTTAAGCTAAAAATTCATAAATAAATAAATTCAAAGAAAGCTTCTTCGTACATTTCTTTCTACCTGTACGGTGGGGGAGAAGATGAATGAAGCTTTTCTTTAGACGTACTCTCTGCAACTATTGTGTATGTATATATACAATTAATCCTAATTAATCTTTAATCCAATGGCTAGCATTTGTTTAGGAATGAGATAATGGAAATGGATAAGCATTGATCATGTTAAACCACTAACATGAATTGGTGGTGTTTTAATCACTTTTAGGTCCTTCGTTTAATTTCCATTTAAGGACTTAATCTCTCATCTAATGTCCTCTAGTTTAACTACTATACAATTTAATCTCTATACTATATTTAATAATTTATTGACTTTAATTACTTGATGATTTCCTTTCCTAATATCGTTCTCACCCCCAAAAACATCTCTATTTAATATTTTGTACAGCTTAGTTTAAAAAATTCGGTCTTGAAATCAAATTTTATGACACCAACAAAAATCAAGTCATTTGAGGGCACAAACAATAGATTATTATTAAAAAATGTAAATATATGAGGAACACCATTATAGCTTCAGAAATGAAAGAACAAGCCATGCGAGTATATATTATACATGGACTCTCGTTTGAGGGCACTAACAATAAAATCCATGTAACATGAACTATGGTATATAATTTCAGTAACAAATTGAAATAAACAACAGAAGAAATGAGAAATAAGTAAGATATATAATAAAAGCAGTGGACTTAAAAGATTTGTAAGCTCCAATT
The DNA here is from genome assembly GCF_007990345.1 of Gossypium hirsutum. Taxonomy (NCBI): domain Eukaryota; kingdom Viridiplantae; phylum Streptophyta; class Magnoliopsida; order Malvales; family Malvaceae; genus Gossypium; species Gossypium hirsutum. The sequence continues at coordinate 6,215,000 of NC_053435.1, read as the reverse complement.
GAATGCAGTTTTAAGTTAAAGCCTTGTGTTATGTACAATTTTTAAACATATCATTCAACTAAACAAGTCATGTGGACCAGAGGCATCCCTTCCATCATCTGCACAAGTATCACCGTCAATATAAGTTCTAGAATGGCAACATTGGGTCTTTTCATTTAGTTCTGCATACATTCAGCCCCTATGTTTTGGTTCGAACTTTGAACCCCATACAGAAAAAGCAACATTACAATCATCATAATTATCAGCAGTATGTATCATAACTACCAAGAAATTTTTACAGTATTGTCATTAACTATCATCAACATCCTTAACACTCACTATCATCACCGCCCTCGATATCTTCACTGCCATCATCATCGTCGTCGTCATCATCTTCATTATCATTGTCATCATCATCATCGTTGTCATCATCAGCAGCAGCATCAATATCATCATAAACATCATGAAAATAGTCATCACTGTCATCTTCATCCTCATGGACCTCATCGTCATTGTCGTCATCAGTAACATCAACATCATCAAATAATAAATAATAATCATCTTCATTCTCAACAAGGGGCAACCAAAGGAAGGCTGGATTTGGAACCTTCTGCAAAGGAGTAATGACAGAGATTAGTTCCTCTACTTCTGCCATTTTTGTAGAACTGATATTATCATTTTACAAACCAATCCGTGAGAATATACACAATGAACAACAGGAAGCCAATACATTCCTTGGCATCTAAAATACATGTCAGATTCCTTACCTTTTGCAAAATTCCTAGGAGTACATGAATATTGGACCAGAGGGGCGAACTGAAAGAGATTACACAAAAATTTATCTCAAACAAAAACTAAACAAGGAAACATTACTAAAAGCCATTGGACCTTAGCTCAGTACATCACGAAACCTCCTTCCAACTATTAGTTTAAAGAGCTAAAGTACCAAAACCACATTGTAATAGGCACTTTTGTCGCCTATTTCTTGAACCAAATCATATGTTATTGTCTCTATTGGAAGAGAGAGAATCAATAAGGAAGAATGGTGCGGGATGTTTCTACCGTTTTGCCCTATTGTGTCAAGCAGCATGTTGACAAGTAAAATGCATTTCATGTCTAAAGCTAATACCTTATTTATAACCTGAAAAGTAATACTAGCGTTGTTTCTTCTTTTTTTTTTTTATAGTTCTTTTTTCCTGGTAAGAGATTAGGAAGACAAGACATACCTGTTCAATGTTTGCTGGAAGAGTAGCTTTCTCAGCAGCCATTGGAGTCCATATCTTGATGTCCTTCTCAATTCCACTGCTAGCAAGAATTGTGGTATGAGGATGAGACTCAGTACAGTTGACCACATGTTTATCTGCCTCCATAACACGAACAAGAGCTCCACCTTTCTTATTCCAAATAAATATTCGGCCACAGTCAGATCCACTGACCACATACTTGGATTTAGGTCCAAAGAAGCTCACACCCTTCACTGTTTCACAATTTCTATGTCCCTTATAAACTTGAGGAATAGCTTTTTCATCAGCTTTTTCCATAGCTGATGCTGACATAACTGAGTGATCAGGGCCCATCTCACTTGCATCACTACCAGACAATGGAGAAGATGAAACTGGATTGGGTCCCAGTCCCATATCCTGTGTAAAGAGATAGATGAACTCAGCATTGTAGGAGACAAGAAGCTCACTCTGATCTGAAAAGGCCAAGCCCGTTATTCCAACTTGGTCATCACCAATCAAATGAGGGGGGCAAAAATACTCTGTAGGTTGACCAAAAACAGTTGAGCCATCCCACTTATATTTGCGAATATCATATAGTCGAGCATACTCATCTGATCCTACAACTGCAAAGAGATTTGGGTTCATTGGATCAATTGCAATATCATTGAGCTGGATAACTGGGATGAAACCCCTGCTATCACCAATTGCATGGCATGCAAAAAGCTCTGTAGCTGCTGCAGTTCTAAGGTCAATCTGAAATGCAAGTGATGTGTAACAGGCTGTATAAGTCAGATACATTAAAATCCAGATAAAAAATTCAGAAGAAGAATGTAGACTTGAGATTATGCTCTTGATGCAGAATGCAAATAAGACCCTTGATGTATTTATGGGGCTAATTGTAACATCTCATACAATTTAGTCTTTTACACTTATATCAGGGTTTAGTATCTTAGTGTAGTTTTCTTTATCCTATTAGGCTTTGTTTTTAAGTCAAGTTTATTTAGTCTTCTAATAGGAGTAAAGAATTTTCTTTAGAATAGGAGACTTAATTCTTTTAGGATTAGGATCGGTAGTCTGCTAGCAGCCTATATAAAAATCAATATACTTCCTTTTAAAGACCGATTATGAGGTTATGATATGACATTTTTTTAGCATTTGTCCTATCCAAGACTGCATTTATATGGCCCAAAGCCATTTAATAAGAAAAACAGGTAGGAAGAAATATAAGATGATAAGAAAAGGATCAATTGCAAATACCTTGATATCAGAATTGAACTCACTCAAAAATTTTCCCGATTCAGCCGTTTATGATTAATAAAAAATTTCTCTGACCAACCATTTTGCTTCAATCCGATAAATCATAAATATTTGTAAATTATCAACTAAAATGAATTTAAAGGTACTTGCAATTAAACATAACTCACATGCTGCACTAATCCATCTTCACCGCAAGTGTAAAATATATGAGGGCTTCCTGGTTCAATGGCCAATTTATGAACTTGCCCCTGATGTTTGGCTAGCAGCCTAGTTTCAACATCGCGCTCCAAGATTTGAGCATGTCGAACCTACAATTAAGAAACCGTTTTTATTTAGATTAAGAACTCCTTAATTCACTCTATAGAGGTCTTTGCCTAAGCACATGCTACATGTTAGCTTCTTAGTCGTCTAAGTCCAATTTTAAAAAACTACTCGACAGAAAATATATGGATGCAACACTGCTCATGCTGGAGGTTGATAAAAATTTTACAGTTTAACAGAACTTTTACAGTTTGCTACTTATCACCGTGTGAAATATAGCAGAACGTTGAAAGAATTCATTATATTGAGAGACTAATAATATCTTTTGCATACAGAGGAAAAGATCGAAAACAAAGATGTTCAAAAAGGTTAGCTTTTAAATTGATCACATTAAAAGAGAGAAAAGATTGATTTGACTTACTGTGAGCCAAACCGTTCGAATTTGAGGATTTTGTAGACCAACTCAAGGGTTGCCATAATTTAGTATATAAATAAATAAATAATCCTATATGCATGACAAAAGTCTTTCATACTGTGTAACAAGGTCTTGAAATAGAACTACTTTGACCTCCTGGCTCCAGAAAAAAATTGTTTAATCAATCAGCGGTGGATGAATTTATATAATATAATAAGATACTAATATTTGTGCTCAATCTGAAAGAGGCTTCATCTTGAAAACTGATCCTACCAATTTTTTTAAAAAAGTTGTACTCATAAATAAGAATTCACCTGGCCATCTGCAGCACAGGTAACCAAGCAGCGATCATCAGTGTAGGGCATGAATTTTGCTTGGAATACGTTCTTGACATGTCCCGACTGGAAAACAAGCTTGGCATTCCCAGTTTCCCAATCCCATAGTATAACCCGCCTGTCATCGGAACCAGAGACTAAAATGTTACCATCAGCATTAAAGCTCACAGTGTTGACACAACCTCGGTGCTTTTCAAGTTTCTTGTAAATGTCAAGCCGGAGCACAAGATCCTGGCACATAACAACAATTAACTAATCAAAACCTACTGCAAGATGGAACTTTGTAAAGGATATTAAATTTGTTACTTCCACCTTTCAGATATGTTCTGCCCATTGGTCTGTCACACTTGTATTATGCACCACATTAGCAAGCCAATGAGCATATCCACTAGTTCAAAACATTAAGGCACAAATTTACACAAGGAGCTAACACTGATCAACAACAATTACATCAAATGACAGCATACTAGACTAACAATAATTACAAGGGCTAAAAAACAAAATTGCAGACATTGGAATTTCTGAGTTAACCATTCAGTTTGAAGGAAAAAGGTAAATTTTTTCTGATAAAATCATTGTAAAAGAAGACAACTTTTATCATTGCTTTACCTATCAATAATCCTCATGATTTGATTTCGCAATCCCAGATCAAAGAGAGTTATAAATTAACAAAATCAACCAGCATCAGGGCAATGAATACAGTTACCCACTGTTCATAAACGAATAACCACTAACCCCATTAAAAGCAGCAATAAGAAGAAGGAGAAGAAGAAAGAGATAGACCTCGGAAGCAGCAAGGCGGTGAGCGAAATTCCTAGTGGAGAGTTCCCCGACTTCACGTTGCCAAACATCAACCACCGCCTTGTCCACGCTTGTCCTTGCCCTTTTATTCTTCATCATCAAATTATTTTTTTTTATTTAAAAAAAAAGAAGGGAAATATGGTTATAACAAGGGGAACTCAAACCAAAATGAAAGAAAGGTTTTATGGGTTGTTCATCATGACTCGGTAAATCAGAGCCAGTTAACAGAGAAATTGGTTTTTTTTTTTTTGTTGGGGAGGGGGGGGGGTGGGGGTGTAGAATTAAAGCGTTGGTTTCACAGTTTCTAATGAAGGAACACTTTCTTTCCGCCGTTTTTACGAGAGTTCTGCAAACATAATTGAGCACCACCGGGATTTTATTTTTTTTAATTTATAAATTATATTTTATTCTAAATAAATGGTTGTTTGTTTCAGATTATATTTTATTTGAAATGTTATTTTTTAGTTACTCTGTTGTTAAGTTCGGTTATTTCTCAAACGGCAACCATACGGGTAGTTAGAGGCGAATCCAGGAGACTAGCAGGGCCCCGGCCCCCTTAAAATGAAAAATTACTATGTAAGCTCTTTAAAAAATTTTAAAATTTTAAATTAATAAAGATAAAATTACACTTTGCTCTTCTAAAATTATAAAAATTTAATTTAATCCTTTAATAAGTATAAAGATATAGACTATATAAAATTAAAATTTCATTCGGCCCCTTAAAAGATTATTCTATCTTCGCCCCTGATGACAGTCCAAATGAATTTTAAATACCAACTTGAATGTCTAATTGACACTAAATAGATTTTTAATTAAATAAATTTAATTAATTAAAAATTTTAAATTAATTACACCTTAAATTGGAAAAAAAGATCGTTTGTCTCTTTCTTTTTGTTTTATTTTCCGTTTTGACTGAAAAACTATTCTTATTCCAATTGAACATTGGCTTTTAAAAACCATTTGGATTGTCACGATTGCCATTAGAGAGGTGATGGAACTTAACTGCAGAGTAACTACTTCGTAACAAAACGATAACATAAGTGACTAAAATGTAACATTTCAAACATAAGTGACTAAAATGTAATCTAAAATAAACATAAGTGACTATGTTTATAGTTTACCTTAATTATAATATCGGAAAATATCGACTCCAAAGTGAGTGAAGTTTTTAGATTCCACAAATAAAGTTAGGGATTGACAAGTGTCTTCTATAAAATATTAAAAAATATTAAAAATAAACATTAAAAAATTGGTGAAATTAAAATAAATAAATTATTAGTATTTCAAATACTCGCTCTTATAATATTCTACTCAATTTTATCACCCTTACAATATTAAAAAATTAATATTTAAATTATATTTACACAAAATAATAAAAATATTAAATTA